>NW_024342473.1:10867089-11035057 GCF_902729225.1 Pteropus medius | reverse complement strand
AGCAATTTTTTTTATCTGTTTTTTGTTGATTTAATAGCCACAGAAAATGTCCCCTTTAGCTTCAGTCTTTGTGTGAATGGTTCTTTCTCCTTATTAAGAAACTAGAAAAACTGTTACTAAGGTGGATTTTATGAGGTAGCAGCCTTCACTTAATTCATGTTTCTTGTAGATGAGACAGTGGATATGAAGTGCTTTGAAAGGTTAAAAGTGTGATACTAGAGCTGGAAACCTGTGACTCACCTGCCTAGGGTGATGTTTTGTCAGTGCTCCTGGGCACCTCCCAGTCGACTGTTACCACCCTTCCCACTGCTCACTGCTCCCACCATCCATCTATACATTGGAGAGCATCCCTCTCCCCATCCCCACCCCTGTGGAGTCATCGCTGCATTTTCCAATATGTTAGCTTCATATTCATATGGCACGTCCTTATTATTTTTACTGGATTTCTGGTTCTGCATTCTTTTTTCATTCCTGATGGTGTTTGCTTGTGTCCTCTCTTTACCACTTTTGCCAGAGGTTAAACTACAGTCTTTTTAAAGAACCAGCATTTTATTGAATTGATCATCTCTGATATCTGTTTAATTCCTTTGTGTCTTTATTACTTGCTGCCTTATATTGTCTTTGGATTTACTTTTTGTTATGTTTATAATTATGTTTGTAATTTGACTCAGCTTATAGATTTTATCTTTTTTCCCTAAAATTTTATACAGAGCTATAAATTGCCCCTGACTATTACTTTAGCTGCATCTCACAAATATTTATATGCAATGTTCTTATTGTCATTCGATTCTAAGTAATTTCTAGTTTCAGTGAGGATTTCTTTTTTGACCCATGAATTATTTAGAAGTATTTTTGTATTTACGCATACCCAGAGGTTTTTGCTATCTTGTGGTCGCTGTCTACTTTTCATGCACCACGGTCAGAAAACATGGTCGGTATAATATCAGATCTTTGTTATTTGTCAAGAGTTCCTTACTCTACAAGGTTGATTTTTTTTTTCTGTGCTTGAAAGGAATGTGTATTCTCTTAATTGTTGAATGCAGTGTCCTATTTACATCCTGTAGAGCAAACTTATTAACTGTGTTAGTCACATATTTTGTGGCCTTCGTCCTTTCTACCTGCTTTATCTATCAGCTACTCCAAGAGCTGCGTTGAAAGAATTCACCTTGCAGTTCTATCAGTCTTAGCTTTAAGGTGGTGATATTAGGTGCCTATGTCAAAATATTATATCTTTCTTTCAGAGCATTTCTTTTTATCTTTATGTGCTGACTTTCTTTATCCCTAATGTATTTTATTTTAAACTTTATTTTTGTCTGATATTAATATACCTATGCTATCTTCTTTTGGTTAGTGTTTGTCTTCTGTGTTTTACTGTCACTCTGCCATCATCATTCTGTGTTCTTTTGTTTTAAATCTCTGCATTTTGTTGATTTTATCTAAGATTTTCTTTTAATTAATTAAGTTTAAACTTATCTATTGCTTTTTGATATACTTGAATATTTTTTACACTATTTTATACTTTCTACATTACTCTTTTGACTTTTTTCTTCACTCTTTTGGATTAATTTTTTTCTTTTTATTCTTTCTAGTTCAGAAATTATTCTATTTTAGCCACTTATCAGTTATACTTAAATTTTTAGTTTAGCAATGCCTAAGGTTAATCACTAAATATACTCTCCTCCCAAACAATATTCAGCCTTAGGTTCAATCTCTTACCTTTATATTAGGTAGCATTAGCTTCAACTGCATATGATAAAAAACAGACAGCAGCTTAAATAAGACGGCAGGATATTTCCCAGTTATGCGAAAGAAAGCAGAAAGTAGAGCGCCCAGACTAGTTTGGCAGCTCCTTCTGTCTTAACAGCCAAGGGGCATTTGAGCTCCAGCCAGCAGAAATGAGAAAAAGCAGTGCAAAAACTTGCCCTTTCTTTTAAAGACTGTTCTAGGAATTGGCACACAGCATATACGCTTACATGGCATTGGCCAAAACTAGCTGCAAGGGAGGCAGGAAACGCAGTTACTTTGCTAGGTGACAGTGTTTCTTTATAAAGTCAGGATTTGCATCACTAAGGAAGAAGAGAATGCATGTTGAGAGGCACTAACTTTCTCAGCCACAGCTCCTTTGCCTCTGGTCTGACGACTTTAAGAGTGCCAGATCAGTCCCTTTTATGTGTCATCATGGTCTAGGATTCTCATCTAGGATTGTCATCTTGTTTTCAGATCTTTAAAGTTAGTTAGTACTATTGTCATTTTTTATAACCAGTGTTTGTTTAGATTTATCCATGTGTTTGTCAGTTATTTGTTCCTCATTGCTAATGCATCCTACTTCTTCCTTCTGCGGTTTCTTTTTTTTTTCCAGACATACATTAAAAGTTCTGTCAGTGAGAGTCTGTGAATGGTAAAACCGAGTCTTTGTTCTGTGATTGCTTTCTCTTTGCTCCGACTCTTGACTATTAGTTTAATTGGGTTTAGTTTAGGTTGACAGTTTTTCCCAGTGCCTTGAAGATGTTCTGTTTTCCTCGCTTCTGCTCCTGCTGGCAAGAATCTTCCAAGTGCCTGATTACTGCCCTTTGTAGGCAATACGTCTCTCTCTCTCCGGTTGCTTTTAACATCTTTGGTCTTGATATTCTACAGTTTCCCAAAAATTTGTCCAGATATAGATTTCATTATATTTATTCTACTTGGAGATCATTATGATTTTTGAATCTGAGAATTCACGTCTTTCATTGGTTCTCAGAATTTCCAGCTATTATCTCTTTGAATATTCCCCCCTCCCCCACTGTGTGTGGTCTCTTCTCAGTCTTTCCTCCGGGCCTTTCTCTTTCAAATTTAAAAAGCATTTTCTTTCTTTCTCTACTGTGATCTGGTTAGTTTTCTCAGACCATTCTTCTAGCTAGCTAACTCTCCCCTCAGTTCTGTCCAATCTGCCACCTGGCTCATCCACAAAGTTTCCTTTTTTTTTTTGTTTCCCCAGTGACTATGTTTTATTTCTATGTGACATTTATTATTCAGATCTGTTCTCTTTTTCATAATATCTTGTTCTTAGTGTTTCAGTTTCTTCTTTTGTCCTTAATCTTTTCAAAAATACATTTTTTTTACATTCTTTCCAATTTTTTTTCTATTATCTCAGTTCTGAGACCTCTAATCTTCCTGTATGTTGTGTCTGCTGACTCTTGTCCATGGTGAATTGTTTCTCACGTTTTAGAATTTTTTACTGTGAGTTCATACTGAGTGAGGCTTATTACTGTGGAAATTCTTGAATTTCAGAAGTATTGCCCCAGAATGTTGTTGGGTTTTTTTTACATTTCTGAGAGACATTCCAGGGTACACTAGATCAAGATCAATGCTATATTAGTTAATCAGCCTGGGGTTCTCAGACCATAGAGGTACGCAAGGCCCAGCCTCATTTTTTTATTTCTTGAGTGACTCCCCTTAGAGCTCCCTTATCATCCCCTTTGCTGATGGGCAGACTTTTTCTAGCTCACCCCTTCTGTAGTCCCAACTTTGTTCAGGGTCTCAAGGTCAACTCCCCGTGTGGATCTTGTCTCCTGTTCTTAGTTCTTTATACTGCCCAGATCCTACATTCCTGAAACCAGTAGTTCCTCTTAGAGCCACAAGACTTGCACTCACACACTTATAATTCAGGTTTTCAGTTCCCTCTCAATTATCAGCACTTGCATATTTCCCTTCTAGTTCAACTATGCTTTTTAAAAAAAAAAAAAACATTCCATTTTATCTAGCATGGTGATGGCTTTGTAGAGGGAGGGCTTTTAGGCTGTCTTAGTCTCTCATCATCACTTCATTCACTCCCTATCAGAATCACTCCATGCTTTTCTGTTCAACAAACTTACTAAGCTCTCACAGTGTGCCAGGATTTATGCCGGTTCTCATTGTCTCTTTCCTGCCCTTCTGTACTCTCACATGCCCACTTATGCACACACATGTGAGCACACGCACACACACACAGCCAAGATCTCAGAGCTCAAACATCAAATCTCAAGAAGTGAAGAAAAAAGAGGAGAGAATTTTTCCTTCTGAGCATTGTGTCTTTAAAGCTCACCAGCACACAGCCGTCACCCCAGAGGCAAACCTTGATCATGCAGACACCTGTAGCTGGCCCCATAGTCACTGCTTCGACTGTGCTGCAGATTTAGCCTTTTAGGCAAGGCCTCAGCGTTATCGGAGCAAGGCCCCCACTCTCCCTCTGGCACCCTCTGATCTTGACTTCTCTGGGCATCTGCCCGGCTCAAGACTTCCTGGGGGAGCCAGCATCTTCCCTGCTATCCTACTGGTACTTTCTCAGTTCCCAGCCAGGGCAGCCCCCACAGGTGCCCCCCTTAAATGGGTAAATGGGCCAGAGGTACCACCCTGCCACTCACATGGCTCAGCTCCCTCTGACTCCAGCTTACGAGTGTCAGCATCCACGTGTTTACACCCATCACCATGTCCCACTGGAGTGATCTTGTGTCCCTTCCTGCACTACACCATACTGGTCCTGTGGCTGCTCTGTCAGCTCAGGCCCTAGAATGACTCAGAGACCTCAGGAAACATTGTGCTCTCTCAGTGGGCCATTTTCTGACCAATTACTCTGTATAGGAACACATAGATCTGCTCATATGAAAGGTGGTGAGCTCCTTGACCCCCTTAGATGCCTGTGTACAGTCTAGAATGGCTAGAGGTAAGCAATTTGCTGCTAATAATAGAATATTTGGGGAGAAACATCTATTTCTGTAGCAATTGTGAAGAATAAACTCAGGAAGGTTGATTGAAATGGCATGTCACAGCTGCAAACCATTTCTGAAGTCTTAAAAGGAAATGAAGGGTTGGAAGGGATCCCCCTGCCCCACCTCCAGCCATGGAAAAGCCTTAGAAATCAGAGGCTGAGAAAGCACAGTCTCAGAACAGACACCTTGCCTTGGAAATCTCTGTTCCTGTGGCTTTTACTCTAGTCCAGTTAAGCTCGGCTGGGTAGACAGGCAGATTCCACACTAGCTGCACAGAGACAAGGCTCCCATCCTCACCTTTCTGTCGTGCCCCCAAAAGTGTTCTGTGTGAAGGAATGATAACCACCCCTCACACTGCCCAGCATGTGTCTGTGAAGCACTGTCTGCAGAGAAGCACCTCATTTGGTCCTCACGACCCATCCAGTAAGAAGAGAGAGCAGTGGTATTCATTGGGGGTAAGGAGGCTAACAGCCTCCCCATGTTCTCAACCAGCCGAGAAGACTTGGGTAATGACAGAAAGAGAGTATTGGCTTCACTTCTATAAAGATCTGGATTGAAGGATGCTCTTACCTGTGTGACCCGAATGGCTGGGGATTTACCACCGAGTCCCTGTCAGGCCCCCCTCAGATTCAGAGCCTGCCTAGAGAGCAGAACTCGGTCTCCTTGTGGGCAGGTGACCCCCAAGCCCAGCCTGCTCAGTCCTTCCTCACTGGAGACAGGGCTCAGGAGTGTGATAACAGAAGCTCTTCCATGTAGAATGATGAAGCCAGGAGAATGGAGAATCCCTCCCTCTGTATAGATGAGGCCGTCGTGGCCTTCTCCAAGCCTTCCCAACTCTTGGATGGGAGAGGAGGTTTGCTGGCTCTTTGCATCATGCCATAGAGGGGCAGAAAGAAGAGTTTTTATTGAGATGTCTCAGCTTCTCCCTGCTGAGTCACCCATGGGGACTTCTCTCCAGCCTCCATCCCAACTGCCCCCTTTCTAGACTGCTCTTAATGACAAACCTGGAAGGAAGTGTTGACCCTGGGTATGATTCTGACTCATTGGTTCATGTAATTCATATTGTAAGGGCTGCCCAATGCCCTGCCACTTGTCAGCAGTTTAGCAGACATTGGACATCTGTGCATCCTTCCATAAATCATTTAACTTCTCTAATCCGAAGTTACTTCCTGGATAAGTAGGAATTAAATAGGTAGTTTTGAACCATTAGCCATGAAACACTTTTTATTATGTAAAATTAATGCAGAACCTCAATATTAATGTAGGAAAAAAGTGGGTTTTTTTAGCATGAATGTGTTAATATTCATGGTAGACATGTACTTCTTTATAAAGTCATCCATGAGACGTCACCATTTTGAGCTGAACATAGATGAATGTGTACATTACTTTTTATAGGTTTTTATAAACAGTTTAAAATATTTCCTATTTGAATCAAACATCTGTAGAAGCCCGAACACCCCTCACACCCTCCAGCTCCACCAGGCTCTGAGAAGGGCCTGAAGTGTTACCTCTGCCACTAGAGCTACAGTCTCAAAGGGACGTGCAGAAAGCCTCACAGGCTCACATGGAAACACTAAGTGATATGCAGTGCATTGACGCGGGGGCCTCTCCAGCCTCTTAGGTTGCCCCTTAGGTCACCTCTTACAAGCACCACCTAACTACAGAACTACCTCTACCAGCTCACTGGAGCAACCTGTTGAACTCATTGTTTGTTTTGAATGTGGCCAGGATGTAAGAGGGCCAGGCCTGCTTCTTTAAACAGGCTCTTGGGTCCTTGGCATTCTCTCCCATGCAGCGTCCTTGGTAGGAGAGGAGGTGCCTGGTGGCCTGGGGCTTGCCCTGAGGGAAGGGAGTCCTATTATCCAGAGAGGACCCCCAGGAGTCTAGAGCAGCCTCAGCCTGTGGAGCTTTCTCCCTAGGCCTGCCCAGCCCAACATCAGGCCCCTGAGGAAGCACCATCACTTACCAGTCAGTCTAACTAATCTTTCTTGGCAGCTGCTGTGTAATTACCCCTCAAGTGGCTTCCAGTCTAGTTAGGATAAGATGGGCTCAAATGACAGACACGTGGCAAAACAGGTGTGTGCTCTAGGGAGGTCGACAAGGTGTTTGTACAGTTCCATCTGGGAGAGAGAGCTTCCGTTTGGAGGCAACAAAGAATAGGCTCCCTAGAGGTAGACCTTAGGTTGGGGTGTGGTCTGCTGCTGGGCATCCTGTTTCTAACTTCTTTCTGCTCTTAACTCCAGAGTCTGGTTTCTGTAGCTTTGGAAAATTCCTTCCAGGCCCTGAGCTTCCGTTTTCTTGCTTCTCTAGCGTCTAGACCCAAAGAGTAGGAATGGAGAACAAGGGGTACTGGGGTTATCAGATAGACCACCCAGCTTGTGCTCCAAGGGTAGGCTGTCCTGCAGGATGGGTGCCACCATCCTCCGGTCCTGGCACTGATGAGAAGGGACAGCATAGTGGCTTGAGGCTTGGGCATGGTCAAGCTCTGTGGCCTTAGACAGGTTCTGTAATCTTTCTGTTCTTTAGTTTTCTCATCTGTGAAGTGGGGGTAATGTTAAAACTTAATGGAGTTGCTGAGTATTAAATGAGTTGTTTTATTAAAAGAGCCTGACACACGACTTTCAACAGGGAGGACATAGATATGTAAACTTTTTGCCACCCTAACTTAAGTTTATTGGTTAAAATTACTTGCTGAGCACCTACAATATAGAGGGTACTCTTTTTGAAAAGTAGAAATTTAAAATTCACCATGCCTGACCTCAGGGAGCACAGTAGCTGGTTCCTCCATGGCAGAAAAAGAGTTCTGTATTCAAACTCTAACTGCCATTTTTTAGCTCTGAGAACTTGCCGCACGTCACATTTCTTGGCATCTAAGTTTCTTATGTCTATAAATACCGGTGCTGGGAGAGTTCAAGGCCATGTGCAGAAATAAGGCAGCCAGAAGGCACTTAGCAGGTGTTTGGTAATAGGTGTAGACATGAGGAATATACAGATCACTTTGCCATGCCACAGGCCTACTACTAATTGAGGGCCTGCTACGTGCCGGGCCTTGTAGCCACACTAGCAAATTGTTAAATGACTCAAATGCATGATATTCTTTAAAAGTTATACAAGAGAAGAAAGTGTGGATACCCCAAATAGGTAAACTCCTATTTGAGAAGAAACGTGAAACCCAGCTGAGAGCAGAGTGAGACGTCAGTGAATGAGCACTGGATTAGGAGTCCAGACACCTGAGCCTCAGTCAGTACTTACCCACTGGGGCAGGCTCAGAGCCCCATTTCCTGCCCACACAGTGGGTACACTAACGCCTCCTGTCCCTGGCTCCTTCAGTAGAAGGGTAGAGCACTCCCACATGGACGGGGCTTGGGATTGTCCTGCTGTCAGTTATCAGGAAGGTATCTTGTCAAGATGAAATGGGTAGGCAAAGAATTAGGGACATTATGACAGAAGTAGAGAGTCAAACTCTAGCGAAACACTGGACACTGATGCCCAGAAAGAGAGTATATTGAACTACAGTTCTTCTTGGGTTTTCACCAACACTCTTCATCGCACCAGCACAGTTTGCTTCTCAGCCCTTACTGGCGGGGGCGTCTGTACTGGGTGACGCCAGCCGTCTTTGGTTGTTGACTTGTCTCTCTCGCTCTCCCCCGTGTCCCACTTTTGGATCCATCCTGCCTCTTACAGTACCATCCTTTTCCCTTCATTATGTCTTCATCTTCTGTGGCGAAGTTTGTGGACCATAATACTTCAACCCGTGCTGGTTTAATTGTTGCAATTGGCCCTGAGAGAATCCAGGAAATGAGAGTGGCTCCCACTGCCTGGTGATGAGGCCAGCGAGATCATTCAGCAGCTCTAGCCCAGCACGTACTCTGCCAGCCTCTGCAGAGAGTCCCCTAACATGCTTTCTGTATGGAGGACAGAGGCCTAGATGTCTGGATACTGTCACCTGGGGTAGAGGATGCTCTTGGTAAGCAGTATGTGGGTGTGCTGGCTTCAAGGAGGTGGGCCACGCCATGCTCCCACTGTTTCTTGTAGCTCGACAGGGCTGCAAGAGCTTGTCCACATCTGGATTCCTCTGTCTGAGAGGGATGTGCATTTCACCCAAGCTCTCCAGGGGACTGGAGCTCTCCTGGGGCCTCAGAGGCACTGAAGAGGAGTCTGTGAGGTCAGCTGTCTGGTCACAGGTACAGGAGAACACATGGCATGGCATTTCAAGTCAGGAGACCAGTGATGTGGGTCCAGCCCAGCCATTTGCTTCACTGACCTCAGACGGGTCCCTGAATGTCTGTTTCCTCTTCTGGGGGTGGAGATGCATAGCCTTGTGCACTTCCAGAGTGAGCATAGGGATTCAGTGGAAAACTCAGGACAAAGCCCTGGCAAATGCCTGGCCCACAGTACTCAACCCATGGTGCTGCTCTCACTGTGCCATTTTCATCCATCTCCAGGCATCTGGCCTTGCCAGGACTCCTAGAGCATCTGGCTGGGTCAGCGTCTGCTCAGGCCTCTCCAGAGCCACCCGGAACGCAGGCATCTCAGAGTGGCCGAGTGATTTTATGCTTCCCCCAGAACTGTCCATCAGATTTTATTTGCTCATTAAACTCATGAGGAATCCCTGTATCTCATATGACAAGGCTGGAGGAGTGTCAGCCATATGCCAGGGTCACAGGGGACACAGTTCAGTCCTAAATGCACCAGAGTAGAAACCAGAAGATCTGAGCTCAGCCCTAGCACTTTACCAGTCCCTTCCCCTCCCCAGGCCTCACTTCCCTCTTCTGTAAAATGGGGTTATGGTATACTTTCCCTGCTTTCACATGGGCTGATGGGAGAGTGAGATTTAAGTCAAAGTGACCTGCCACTGTGACAGAGCACTCTTCTAGTGCATCCAAGGGACTTTTCTGACAGAAGTCAGGACCTGGAATGCATCAGGCTCAAAGCCTGTAGCCTCAGTCCCACCTCTGACCAGGCGGGCCTGAATCACATCATAGAAATAAGGTCAGGGCTAGGGATTGCAATCTGGGTGTGGATTCTTCCACCTCTGTCCACCCCAGGTCGGTCCAAGGAGAGCCCTGGGCAGTGGGTTTGGGTTACAGAAACTTCCGATCCACTCCCAGCTCAGGGAGCCCAGTCAGGTCAACCATGAGCCTGCAGCCTCCACATCCTCATCTGGAAAGTGGATATTATAGTTCCCAACTATGTGATTCGGTGCACCTACACCAGACTGTGAGATGCTCATAGACCCTGCAGGCAGATATGCTGCCAGGCCCAGGTATCATGGCCCCTGGGGTTTGGTTGCTGTCCTGACACCCTTCTGCCCTGCTGTGTTTCTCTCTGAGCAGCTCTGTATGCCCTCAGTCCCCACACACCAGCTTTCTCGGTGTGTTCAGTGGTGGTCCACACTGCCAACAGCTCTGAAATTCACATGTTACAGCCCCGGATGCCTGGAGAGCCTGGGACCTCCCCTCCATGTCTTTCTTCCCTCTCTGTCTCCTTATGTGATTCCCCTTCCCATCTCTCCCAAACCAGTCAGTACAGCTGGAGACAGAACTGCTTGTCCAGGTCACTCCCTTGCAAGGTGGTGTAAAGCATCAGGGATACACAGGAGATGGGAGTCACCTCCCAACCAAGGGGAGCAGGAAAGGGGCAAAGTCTCCATCAGAGCAGTGGATGCCGACCCTCTCCTCCCTCCTCCCAGGACACTTGGACAAAATGCTTCCCTGCAGTGCGGCCATCAGCCTTCCCAACTGGAGGAATGCCTCCATTCTCCCCTCCTGCAGTTCCGCTCTGCTTGTTCCTGAACAGATGATAACAGAGATGGAGCATATGGGCCCCAAAGTCATCGGGCATTCTGGGAAAGTGACACTGTGCTACCCCAGGCTTGGCGGGAGGGGCCTATCTGCTCCTGAGCACAGCTTCTCCCTTTGTTCTTCACAAGGGCACAAGGTCGCCTCTCCTGAGCCTTCTGAAAAGGAAATGCACACTCTCTGACTTCGGGAAGTGTTCCCGCTATGTAGGCAGCAGTGTAGGAAGGCAGTTGTAGGGTAGGCGTATATTTGAGGGGAGGACATATGGGAGCAAAGATAGAGTTCCTTCGAGGCCTCTCCTGCCTCAGCCCCCGACCCAGGCCTGTGCTGCCTGTGGGACACCCACCCAACCCGGCCTCCACCTCCCTTTATTCAGCAGCAGTCTGCATCAGGAGCCTACTCCCTTGGGGTCCTGCAGGTGTGTTGGGAGCTCCCATAGAGTGCTGCATGCAGATTACAGGAGGTACCCAGCTGGGCTCCAGGCTAGCTCCATGATGGCCTCACTGGGTCCCTGCCCTGGACTAGCGGCACCCCCTCAGCTGGTTTTCCTGCCCTGTGCACCTCTGATGTGTTCTGTGTGCCTCTGAGCTAGGTCATCCAGGATGTGCATGGGATAGTGTTCCCGGCCTGGAATTGGGAAAGCTAGATAAAGGGACACAGCATCAGCTTAGGGTGAGGAAGCCTGGACAGTCTTCCTTCCTGTCTCTAGAGACATTTCAAGTCTGACCAAGCAGCCCCTTTCCCTTCCTGGCCTAGCCCTCAACTTTTCCCACAGACGCTAGGGTCTGGGTACCCAGGTCATCTGAGCCCTGGGCCCACATGCCTCCCAGACACATGATAAGCTCATTTGGAGGCAGCTCGGAGCTTCGGGCATGTGGCCAGGGGTTGGTGGTCCCCGACTGGCGTGTATAAGGAAAGCAGCCGTGAGAGCCCAGCTTGGGAATAGGGAGGGGGCCCAAGAAGGGTGCAGAAAGCAGGAGGGTGCAGGGTAAGTGGAGCCGGAAGGCTAGGAAGAGGGGAGAAGGAGCTGGGGAAAGGGAAGGCAGGAGGGAGCCCCATTTTCTCTGCTCGCCCACTGTCAGGCTACCCCTTTTGGTAGGGAGGGAGCTGGCAGGTGTTCATTCCTTAGCAGAGAAGCCATTTGATGACAGGAGAATGTTTTTCCATTTTCCTTTCACCTTTGACCTGCGGCCAGGGTGATCCTGCTTTTTTCTAGCCTTCCTGGGGAATTCCCAGGAGGCCTTGAGATTGTGAGTATGAATCTTGATTCTTCGGGCCAGCAAGGGAGGGGACTAGCTAAATATAATCCAGCCTGCCCGTGGGCTAAGTAGGTTAGAGCCTGAGACAGGCCCACGGAGGCAGTACCAGCCCCTCCAAAATTCAGCTCCCAACTCCTCACTAGGAACCAGAGCAGACCTGAACACACCAGCACATCCTTCCTCCCTTCCCTCCACTCGTAGATTGTGAGCTTTAGACAAAGAAAACTAGAAGGGATTGATGTGGCCACTGACAAGATGATTCTCTGGTCTCTGCGCAGCAACTGAACTGGAACGCCGGCAGCTCAGGAGCCAGGCCGTGGCCAGCTGGCTGTTGGAATGATGCAGGGCTGAGGAAGGGGCAGGCAGCGTGGAGTTTAGACAGGCCTTCACCCCTGGGGAGCTTTCAAGCAGGTTGGAATCTCAGGAGAAGGTAGCCAGCACCGGGCAGTCTGAGGTGTGCCGTGAGTGCTCCAGACGGGCGTGTCACTGCTCTGCCATGGGCCTCAGTCATCCAGCTGTGAAATGGGGTTGATCGCCGCCCTCCTTACCTCACAGGGCTGTTGGGGAGAAGAAATAAGATCTGGGCGGAGAACGGGCCTTGGCAAGTGTAATGAAGTACAGAGTCTGGGGACTGCCTGTCACAACCTGCTCCTCTTCTCCGCAGGGCCACCCGTTCATCATGCAGTTCAACGATGGAAACGCTGCCGTGGTGTCCATGTGGGTGTGCAGGGCGTTGGAGGAGAGGCGGAGTCAGAAGGGCCCCCCCTGAGGCCTCCGTGGGGCGCCGAAAGCCCAAGACTGGTCACCAAGGGGAGACCCCACCTGTCGCACCCCCTTTCCACTTGCTGTCTGCACCACAAGAGCTTTGCTGGCCTGGGCTTCCCTGCCCTCACCTGCAGCTCTACTGGCAGATGGCCTCACCAGGGAGCCGTCAGGGACGGCCAGCGCCGTCCAGGGCAAGCCTTCTCCCCCTCCAGTCTGGAGGCATTGACTGGGGGGAAGGGAGAGATGTGGGAGCATCGAGAACGGAGGCTCCTATGCCCCCATCCCTCTTCCTTTTTCCTAACATTTTCATTTGTAAAGGGTCAGGCGCCATCAGCATCACTGATGGGAATAAAAGTATTACTGCTTTGTGACTGCCTTCCCTGTGAGGGATGTGCTGCTGTGCAGGGCACCTGTTACCCACCCAAGGTTTGGGTCGGGGTGGGGGCTCCCACTTCACCATGGGTGTGTGGCGACACCAGCCCCCAGGGCCCACAGCTGCCCTTCCCCAGGTGCCCGCAAGCGCCTGAGTGCTTCCTGACGTTCTGGGCTGAGGCCAACAGCCTGGCCCATTGACAGACCCGAAACCAAGGCATGGAGGTCCCCGAACCAAGTTCCTCCTTGGCAGTGAGTTAGCTGAGCCAGCACTAGAGCTATCTCAGAGCCCCCGTCTTGTGCTCCTTGCTGGTCTGGGGTTTGTCCCACAAACATAGGTTGGACTGTCTCGATACAACACCAGTTCCAGTACAGTGATTTGTCCCTGGACAGTGGGGTGAGGAGGAAGCTGGAGCCCAAGAGTTGGAAAAAGGCCTGAGAAGTTCTGAGAGGTCCTTCTCCTACCTTCCACCCCCATTCCCCACCATCAGTTCCTCTTTACAGCAAGCTGCCCCCCACTGCCCTTGACCCCACACGCAGCAAACCTCATTCACCTTGGGCCATTCATAGCCATCCTCTTAAGTAACAGCTGCCCACAAGGCAAGCATAGTTACCCCGCTTTTATAGGCGAGAAACTGAGGCTCAGAGAGGCTCGGATTTCCCCTTGGAGGTCATCCCAACACATCCAGAACCACCTCCACCGCTTTTCCATTTCCTTCCTCCCAGGGCCCGAGCAACACGCTGGGACTTAGCCATGATTCTTTTCTCTTTCACACCCCACACATGTAGCCCACCTGGAAGTCCTCTTGTCTTTACCTTCAAAACGTTTTGATTCCACCACTTCTCATCCTCATCAAAGGGCCCACGCTTGGCCCGGTGGAACTGCTCCCCAGGCCCTACTCCCTCCTTGCCCCCCATTGTCTATTTTCCACAGGGCTGTTAGAGGGAGCCAGTTAAAACAAGGTGGGTCATGGCCCTGCCTGCCTCAGAACCTCTAGGTTCTCCCAGCTCACTCAGGGGACAAGCCAAAGACCCAACAATGGCCCGTGTGACAATCTCCCCTCATTATCTCTAACCTCAACTCCCATCATCCCGTCTCACTCTACTCCAGCCACCGGGCCTCCCCACCGATCCTGGAAAATCCAGGCACGCTGTCGTCGGGCCACGGCAGCGGCAGCTGGCCGGCCCCAGGTCTGTGCTCTCTCCACAGTGTGAGGCTATTACTGGGAAGCTGCTGCCCAGCCCTGGATGACCCAGCCCAGGACATCTCCCAGTCCCCCTTGCGTTTAACAGGGGCCATGTGACTAGCGCTTGTCAATGAAATGAGAGCAGATGGTATCTTGCTTCCTGACCAAGAAGCTTAAGATGCAGATGTGCCTCCTTCACTCCTCCTTTCTCCATTCTCTTGCTAAATAAAATGCCTGTGGCAGGAGGCGTGGGAAGGCTGAGCTGCAAATGGAAGGAGCCTGAATCCTGGAGTCACCACATGGAGGAACAGGCCACCCAAAGAACACCTGCACTGGACTAGTAAATGATGTGCCCTAAACCATTTCGTTGATGTATTACTGGCAACTGTATTATGCCAACTAATATAGGCCTTTGTACCTGGAATGGGAGCACTCTTCCCCATATATCCACCTGGCTTACTTCTACACCCTTCCGATCTTTGTTCAGATGGCACCTCGGTGAGTCCTGACCTGACCACTCTGTTTAAAGTGGCAACCCTCCCACACCTGTTCCCTGGGACTCATGCTCCCTTTACTGGCATCATTTCCTCCATTGTATTCGTTACCATGTGACAACCCACTGATTTTACATTTTATCTTCTGTCTCCAAGCTTCCCTGCTTCCCCCCTGACTCCGACAAGGGCAGAGATTCTGGTGTTTTCTTCACATAGTATTCCTAGTGCCAAGAACCAAGGGCCTGTCCTAGCAGGCACCCAACAAATGTTTTGCTAGCTGAGGGGCCAAAAGTGGCAGAGCTGTGATTCCCAGCCCAGGCTCAGTCCTCCGTGAAGGGGCCACCCTATGTGAAGCATCGTTTTGTTTCCCCAGACAGGGTCAGCATCATTTCAGTAACACTTTTCAAGGTGGTACAAGGTGTCCTGCTGCCCCTGGGCCTTGGATAGAGCATTCATATTACGGAGCGCTGCTGTCCCCTGGGGCTAGGAAGGCCACAGAATTGGATGCAGCCCAGGCCATCCAGGCAGCCACTCCCTGGGTCAGTGCTCTGGCAGGGAAAGCTGCGAGGGGCACAGATGTGGGCTTTTTGAAGGAGACACCCAGTGAGTGGGGAATGCTCGAGGGCTCCCCAGAGGGGGCTGGCCACCCCAGAATGTGAACCAGCCAGCACCCAGAATTAATGCTTGTCCTTGCTTTGAGAAGTGGCATGCGGCAAGCCTGTCATCCCCACACCCCAAGCCAGGGGAGGTGGTGAAAACAAGCATGTACCTCATGCCAGCACTGTGTGCTGAGGGCTTACTATCAACTTGTTTAATCTTCACAATGATCCCATGAGGAAGAGGATATTATTCTGTCCATTTTATAGATGGAGAAACTGAAGCACAGAGAGGCCAAGAAACTTGCCCAACGTCACCCAGCAAGTCAGTAGCAAAGCATGGTTTGGAACTCAGAAGCCCACGCTTAACCACAGCTCCAGAAGTCAGTTCCCCAAGCACGACATATGTGCATGCGAGCATGCACACATGTGTCCCACCCTCTATACTTAGCACAGAGTTTGCATACAAACCCTGGTGTGCAAAGATATACTTTTGGGAATGGGGCCAGGGAGCTGCTCTGTGTCCAGCCCCCCCGGGGACACCCAGAGTGAGCGCCCTCCAACAGCACTGTGAAACACTGCTAGAAAGCGCATCGAAGCCCTGAACCCAGAGACTAGCTTCCAGGTTGGCCTCAGAGCATGTCTCCATCGGAGCCTCAGTTTCCTCACCAGGAAATGCAGGGGTTGATCTCCCTGAGTGCTGGAGCTCCTCTCGGCCCTGATGTTCCCAGCAGTTCTCACCCCTTGAGGCCTTGTAACCCCATGAGCATCCCACAAAAGTGACAGCCTTGCCCCAGAATGACGTGCACCCACATGCGCACACACTGTTTGGTTCACAACTAGGGTTCATGGAGCCCACCCACTCATGGACTCCAAGTTGAGAGCCCCTGCTTTGGGTCAACCCCCACCCCAAAGTCTACGTTTCCTTCTGTTTGAAGTATTTGGAAGATGGACAGCTAGGAGATCCCTCAGGGAGTCTGCAAAGCCCCCTCTGGCTGGAGGCCAAGGCCCCCTTTGGCCTGTTTAGGCTTGGTCATCCCTTTGATCACCTTTGGCAGCCCAGAGGCCAGGCCATCCTTGCCTTCATGAGTCATTGGAAGGCTGAGACCTGAAACACAGAGGGGCAGGAATGAGCTGTCCCCTCTGCCCAGAATGCCACCCCACCCATCCTCACCCCATCCACATAGCCAACTCCCACTCCAACCTTCAAGCCCTTTACTAGCACTTTCTCTTGAAAGTTGCTTTATTCCCTCCTCTGGGTGCAGACTGTGAACCACTCCAAGGCAAGGGTGAGTTTCACTCCTCTCCCCAGGACCTGGCCTGGACTGGCACATGGAAGGTGCTCCAAGGTATGGGAGTGCTGGCAGGATGGAAGGAGGGAGCACTCAGGCCCGAGGTTCTTGGGGCAGCTCCCCCTCCCCAGAGCTTGTCACTGTCTTGCTCTCATCTCTAACTCCAAGCCTCAGTGACACTCATGTGTCTTCTGGAGCCAGATCCCCATGGCATGCAGCCTTGGTCATCTCAGACCTGCAGGGGAGCCTGGAAGGGAGCATTTTGGGGGGACAGAAGGGTCCTCACAGGGTCCCCAGCTCACATCAAGAAACAGATGTCACCCTGGCTTAGAGGTATGGAGGGACCTCGGCACTCAGCCACTGTCTCTTCCTGGTTCTGTCCTTTGGTTTTCCCATGTGGGAAATAAAAGTTTCCAGAATCCCAGAACTTTGGAGATCTTCTAAAAAGTCAATGGAAACAGAGGGAGGGCAGGTGGGCCCCTTTTCCCCAGATGTGGTGAGACACAGTCCTTGTGGCCCAGCTCAGGTCGGGGGAGGTGGTCAGGCCTGCAAGGTGGGCTAGACACTATAACCTGACTGAGAGAAGCTGCAGGTACCCTGCCTGGAGGGCAAGGACCTGGGGCCTTGTTTCAAGCCAAACAGAGCCACATCTTTTGGGGAAGGCATGTGCTTCATGATCTCCGCACACTTAGAGCTGAAGGCCAGAGTATAACCTCAGAGATCCCAGGATGGTGCTGGCCATGCCCCTCCATCACACGGTCAGAAGGGGATGGACAGCTGCCTCCACTTGGGGCAGGGAAGCCCAGAGACACTGCCATGCTGCCTCAAACACGTCTCCCATCCCAGCTGACTGCTGCCCAGATTCCCCACTGGAGCTTCATCTTTTGGCTAAATCTGGGCCCTCTCAGGATGGAAGCCTCTGTTCCCCGTCCTTGTGGAAGGAGGGTGGGGAGGGAGAATACAGGACCTGGAGTCCTGGCGTTGGGGAGGGAGGCAGTGTTGGACAAGCCTTCAGAGGGGCAGAAGGGAGGCAGTGCTGGCAGCTCACAACGGCCCAGGCAGCCAGCAGTGTCCTGACTCCACTGGGGCCAGGTGGACTCCCAAGACTGTACCTGACCGGGTCCCAACTTCCACATCAAGAGGACAGGGCGTTTTCACTTCAAGCAGCCAGAAATAGCTAGCTCAATCCAAGGGCATGAGGGAGGCTGAGGCCAGCATCGGGTCGGCTCCCAAGGGTATGTGGCGAAGGCCAGCAGGTGTGGTAATGTGGGGAGGATTTGAAGGGGGACCTCAGGTAGGTGTAAGCATTAAATGGCTCAGGACAAAGTCCCCAAGCCTGATCCTTTGTGAGCACTGGCTGCTAGCAGTGGGTGAGGGGAGCCGTAGGGCAGGGCTGGGCTTCAATGGCGCTTCTTAGCTTTGTCTTAACTCCTTTCCGGTGGACAGTAATTGTGTCCCTGATCCACCAGAGACACTCATAAACTAGAGCACAGACGGGTGGGTGGGGCTGGCAGTGGGTGGCACCCCTCAGTGGGAGGCCAGGTGGAGGCCCTGAAGACAGCTTGGACTAGCACAGGCCACTGAGATGGATTATAATGTGGATCAGAGCCCAGGCCTTGTAATGACAAATTTTCTGCTGAGCAACTACAAATATTCACTGTGACTTTGGGCAGAGTCTGAAAAAGACTTTGTTTCCTCCCTTGGCGGTATCATTTGTCTTGTTTTGAAGCCACAAGATTGCAGGCACGAACTTATAGACTAAAGTTTGTCTTAATTGCTGTGGTGTCACCACCTCTCTGGCAGATAACAGCACAATGAACGAGTCGATGGGGCTGAGCCCTCCAGGTCTTTCTTCTAAAGTGAGACAAATTTCTCTCCTTTGAGCCCAACAGTCCATCGGCAGTTCTGTCATTTATTTATCTCCCTAACAGTTTGCATTAACTTGCAAGGGATAAAAAGTCTCTCCTGCTCACAGACTTAGTTAAAAGCATCTAGTTGGGGGAGATCGGGCTATGCGGCTGGTCCTTCCTAAGAATTTGCTTTTTATATCCCCCCTCTTTTGAGACAGAAAGGAGCAATGGGGACACACACTGGGAAAAGCAGTGAGGCAGCAGAATGGAAAAAGAGCATAGGGGGTTCTCAGAGTCCCCGGGTCCAGACCACTTTAATTCTGAGAAAGAAAAGAAATACCACTGTCTTGCAATATCATATACCTGGGCATGGAGAACTCTCTTCACACTCATCTCATCTGGTCCTCTCACACCCCTGCGAAAGGCGGGTGTGCTCACCCCACCTCTGTCCCCCACTCCATGTTCCCATCACAGGGGTGATGCTCTGCTCCCTGAAGGAGTCAAGTCCTCTCTGCCTCTGAGCCATTGCGCCAGCTGTTCTCTTAGCCCGGGACACCTTTCCCTGCCAGCCATTTGTCTCCTGCCCAACTCCTACTCATCCTCCAAGGCTCGGCTAAAATGCATTCCCTCTGGGGAGGCATTTGCAACACCCCACCTGACTCACCTGTGACTCAGGAGGCCGAGACAGAAGTATCCCTCCATTGGGTGCAGATACTCTCGCCTGCTCTCACCCATAAACTTTTAATCAAGTTCCCCACACATACTCCAGCTTTTAAGGGCCTCTTTTGTTAGAGATAGCTGTAGTAGACAGAATGTGACAAAAAGATGTGCACATCCTAATACCCGGAAAGTATGAATATATTATGTTACACGGCAAAGGGGAATTATAGTTGCAGATGGAATTAAGGTTGCTAATCAGCTGACCTTAAGATTATCCTGGATTTTCCAAATCAGTCCAGTGTAATCACAAAGATGGATCATAAAGTGGGAGAGAGAGACAGGAGAAGAGAGGCAGAGTCTGAGGTTTGAAGATGCTGCTCTGCCGCCTTTGAAGATGGAGGAAGAAGCCAAGGAATGCAGACAGCCTCTAGAAGCTGGAAAAGACAAGAAAGTGTATTCTCCCTAAAGACTAAGAGGAATACAGCTCTGCTAACACCATGATTTTAGCCCAGTGACACCCATTCCCAACTTCTGACTCCAGAATCGTAAAATATTAAATTTGTGCTGTTTTAAAACACTGTGGTAATTTGTTTTAGTAACAATAACCAACTAAAACAATATTTTCTCTTCACTTCCCAGCCCGGGCCACTCAAATGCCTTTGGAACAAACACTTCCATGTGTCCATCCCTTTACAGTTTATAAAGCCCATGTTCCAGACCCCCATCCTCAGGTGCCCTCTGTACTCACCAGCCTGCACACCCACACACGCTCTCTCCCAGCATCATGCACCCAGCACCACCAATTCCTATTCTTCAAAAGTCAGGCTCCCTCTGGCTTCCAGCTTCTCTCCTCTCCCCACTCTCTCCCCAGAGCTCAGCCTCCTTGAACCCTGGAGGCTGGGCCCTTACAGGGCCTCACCAGCCCTGGATACCAGCTGGGACTGGGGATGCTTCCAGAGCCTCTCCAGATCCTCAGCAGTGCCCAGCAAAGGCACTGGAGACACTATTTATTCATCAAATATTTCCTCAGCTCCTCCTACATGTTGGGAGCTGGGGACAAGGTGGCAATTGAGGCAAGCTAGTCCCCATGCTCTGGAGCTGACATTCCAGCAGGAGAGACAGACGAGAAAGAATACTGTAATTTCAGATGGGGACAATTGCTGTGAAAAATAAATAAAACAGAGTAAAAGGATAGAGAGGGACAGAATTAGGGCTGGAGGTGGCAGCAGTGCTATTGGGAGGAGGGTTGATTTCCTATTTCCATTGATACCGGCTAAGGAAACTTGAGCCCCCATTACGTGCCAGGCGCTGTGCTGGGCCCTTGGCATCTCTCATTTTAGTTCTCCCAACAGTCCTATGACGCCGGCATGCCCATTTCATGGTCAAGGAAGCTGAGGTCCAGAGAGGTGAAGTGATTCACCCAAAGCCACACAGCTAGGAAATAGTAGCCCTAAGATTCAAACCCAGACCTATCTGAAGTGAAGGTTTCCTTAGCAACAGCTGTCTCCATGTAAGATGCAGGCCATGTTCTCTTAGGACTCTCACTCCAGTAAGAAAGACAGAACATCCCATAGTTACTCCATCCCAGGCTAGTATAGTAATAGAGGCACATGCCACGTACTTAGGAAGAGAGAAGAGAGAAGTGAATTTTCACTGAGGGAGCATGAAAGGGGCAAAGCCTCAATGATATTTGCCAGAGAATGACTGGTTCCAGATTCCTGAGCGCTTACAGAAAACTTCCATTTGCATCTGCAGAAGGAGAGGCTAGATGTGCCCCTACTCTAGGGAGACCCCCATCTCTCCTGGGGAAAAGAGGATAGTCATTTCTCCAGACCAGAAAAGACAGTGAGGTGCCAGACAATTTAATGGGGAGAGTAATTTTTTCAACAAATGGTGCTGAGACAACTGGATATCCATGTACAAAAGAGGGAATTTGAATCTTTATCTCACATCATACACAAAAATAACTCAAAATGGATCACAGACCTAAAAGTAAGAGCTAAAATGATAAAACTCTTAGAAAAAATATAGGAGTAAATCTTACAGCGTCGAGGTCAGCAAAACCTTCTCCGATATGACACCAAAAGCACAAGCAGCAAAAAATAGATAAATTGGATGTCATCAAAATTAAAAACTTTTGTGCTTCAAAGGACATTATTAAGAAAATAAAAATACCACTCACAGAACAGAACATATTTGCAAAACCTATATCTGATAAGGAACTTTTATCTAGAATATGTAAAGAACTCTTTCAACTCAATAATAACACTACAAATAATCCAATTGAAGAAGTGGGCAAAGTTTCCAAAAAAACATTTCTCCAAAGAAGATGTACAAGTGGTTAATAAGCAGATGAAAATATGCTCAAAATAATCAGTTATCAGAGAATGCAAGACAAAACTACAACGAGATACTATTTCACACCTGCTACGATGGCTATAATCTAAAAGACAGATAATAACAAGTGTTGTCGAGGATGTGGAGAAATTGGAACCCTCGTACATTGCTGGCAAAAACGTAAAATGGTGCAGTGCTTTGTAAAAACAGTCTGGTAGTTCCTTAAAAGCATAAACATAGAATCAGCATATGATCCAGCAATTCTATACCTAGATGTATACCCAAGAGAATTTAAAACATACAACCACACAAAAACTTATACATAAATGTTCATAGCAGCATAATAGCCAAAAAGTAAAAACAACCCAAATACGCATCAATGGATGAACAGATAAACAAAATGTAGGATATCCATGCAATGGAATATTATGTGGCAATAAAAAAGGAATGAAGCACTAATATAGGCTACAACGTAGATGAACCTCAAAAACATGCTGAATGAAAGAAGCCAGTCACAAAAGACCACATATTTTATGATTTCATTTATATGAAATGTCCAAAATAGGCAAATCTATAGAGGCAGAAAGCAGTGATTGCTTAGCGCTGGGGAAGGTGAGGAGATGGGGGTGACAGCTAATGCGTATGGAGTTTCTCTTTGGGGCAATGAAAATGTTCTGAAAGTGATGTGATGGCGGTTGCACACCTCTTTGAATATTTGAAAACCCATTGAATATACACTTTAAATAGATGAATTATGTGGTATGTGAATTATATCCCAATAAAGCTCAGCCTTTCTCAGCAAGCAGACTGGACTCCACCAATGTTCAGGCAGCTGTGCAGAAGCGATCTGAGGCTGGCAAGGAAGGGGGACCTCACGCATGCTGAGCATCTACTTCGTGCCATCTACTTCGTGCAAGGCTGTGACTAGGGGGAAATTTTTCAAGACCCTGAGAGTGAAAACTTCCTTAAATTTTGCACCCTAGGCATCTCACTCTAGTCCCAGACCTGGCTATGTGCCATACACCTAGCGTCTTTTTTAATCATTATGACATCCTGGTAAGACCCATATGACTACTTTACAGATGCAGGTTTAGAGACTCAAACGGAGCTAACTGGGATTTTAACCCAGGTCTTGCTGGCTCCAGAGTGGGTTCTCTTTCCAGCCCTCCCCTTCTCCATGAGTGGAGAAGGCCCTGTGAAGGAAGCCCTTGCAACCAGGGAGACCTCAGCAAGCCTGCCAGGGCCTATCCCCACCTCCTAAGAGAATAAGCCTTTGGTCCTCTGCCTGAGTAGCCTTGTCTGAATCTGTGTGGAAGATAGGAATCCCAAGACCTCCTAGACATCACTGAGGAGCACAGAACCTTCTACTCTTGAAGAACCAGATTGAACACTAGATATCAAGACAACTATGGCCAGCAAGTCAACTGGGACCCGGGCTGAAGCTCACAGCCCTTACACTTAAATGCTTGTTCACTCATTCATTCAACAAACATGTTGAGCACTTACTGTGTGCTAGGCCCCGTTCTGGGCCCTGGGAATACAACGGCAAACAAAACATCCCAGTGAGAGAGACAGAAAACACTCCCAAACAAATAACTAATCAGAAAACATTAAGCAGTGAACAATCCAATAATGAAAATAAAACAGCATGAGACAGAGAGAGATGGGGGCCCAGGCCAATAGGCAGACCCAGAGGAGGCCCTGTGTAGTGTCCAGGAGTGGCCTCTGAGGCTTCTGAAAGGCAGGCACTGGAAAGAGAAGTCAAGGCCGTCTACTCTGTGGGGCAGAAGCCTCTAGGTGGCATTGAATCTTCTTGGTGTGTTTCCTTGAGTTGGTTGGAAATTTCAGGGTGCCCACAAAGTCTCCTCTGTGCCGAGGACCTTGGAAAGAGACTGTGGCTAAGCTGGGGCCCAACAGGAAGGGAGCCTTTGGGTGGGAGAGTGGCTTGTGTGGATCTGGCATAGGGCAAGGATCCAAACTAGAGATCTGGGAGGAGGAGTCCTGGGTCCAGCTGAACTACTTGCCCACTCTCTTACCGGAATACCTCTGCTCAGGTCTTAGGGGCTTCTATGTCTGGTTGGAGCCAAGAAATGTGGTCCTGGGTTCCCTCCTCAGTCTCTTCCAGTCTAACTTGCAGATCCAAGTACAGAGAGAGCCCTGGGATGGGCAGAGCCAATTCCCACGACCTGCAAACCACTCCCAAGGCCTTCTGACTCTGCCCCTCCCCCCAAACTTAAGAGACCTACACTCAACCAGGGCCCCAACTCTTAGCGTCCCAGGAGAAGATGGCCCACAGTGCTCCTGGGCCTTGGGGTAGGTCAGTACTTCAAACCACAAAGTGCCAGTCAGTGTGTCCATCCCACAGATGTAGATATTGAGGCCAAGTCAAGGTTTATGGTCACTTAGGTGGTCAGTAGAAGGAAGAACTGGATCAGGGCCGAGACTCTTCTTGCTCCTTTTGATGTCCCCAGGAACCGGGAGTCCTCTGCTGGGAGGAGCACAGGCTTGACCTCCGATCCCAAAGAGCGCATCTGGGCTGCAGGAAATTGGAGTGCACGGTCTCTGGCGAGTCTCTCCGGCCTCTCCTGGCCTTTGTCTGCCTCCTGGCACTGGATGTGAGGTGGGCCAGGAGCTCTGAGCCCTTGGTGGCGGGCTCACCTCTACTCAGGGCGGCCCAGAAGGCCCCGCCCAGCCGCCTTCGCTTTCCTGGGCCCAGCCACCGCGCGGGCCTCGGATCTATCTGGCCTTTGGATTAATATCCAGATATTAAGTAAACAATAAATTAGCAAAACTACAAGAAAATTTTACAGCCCTTTGCATTTGGCAATCATTGAGTGTTAATTAGAAATTCATTACAATTAAAACCCTGCCTAAACAGGGCCTGCGCGCCTTAATTACATCTGATTTTTAATTCAGAATACGTGTTTACACAGTAAGTGCTACGTACCCCATGATTATCCCCAATCCTCTTTATACTGTACTAATTATGTAAATTAAACCTAATTAACTGACGAAAACTGCCGTTAATTCAACTGGTAAAAGATATCTGCTTGCGGAGGAGGCGCGGCCGCCCAGCCCCAGCCCAAGCCAGAGCCAGAATGGGCGGCGGTACTCGGGGCAGTGTGGTCGCGACGCTGGGTACACGGAGGCACTGCAGACCCCGCTGGAGTGGGGGGAGCACCTAATCCGGAATACAGCCCTCCGACCTTAGTGCCACCAGCAGTGGATAAAAGAGAAACCGCGCTAACGGGGGTCAAAAAGCCTAAGGGTACCGACTTCCACGGGCTCCCCAGGCGCTGGACAGAGCAGCAGGACTCAAAGGCCCCTCTGAGGAAGAAGGGTCCCACCCTGCCGCGTCTGAGCCTGAGTTCAATTCCCAGCGCTGCCCGGCATGGCTGCCTGAATCAGAGCAAGTGACCTGGCTTCGCTAGGCCTGTTTCTTTCGCACAGAGTGTTGTGAAAGCGGTAATAAAAGCTTCTCCTTATTCTTCTTCCTTCACTAAGCGAGGCCCTCCGGATAGCGTGCAAGGCACAATATTTGGAGTCTGGGAGACCAGCCTGCGTCCTTTATTGACCAAGGAACCTGAGTCGGCTTCCACTACCTTCAGTTTCCTGTCTGTAAAATGGGAATAAATGATCCCTACTTATTGCCAGGGCCATTGTGAGAACCGTCTCTGCAAACTGTAAAACGACATTCGCGCTCATATTAACCAACTAGTTGCTGGGCCAGAACAGAGCCCTGGCCCGACCCCCAAGATCCGCTCTCTGGCCCACCCCCACTCCCACCCCCATCCCCCGCCTCTCTCCATGCGCCTTCACTCCTTAGCCATCTCAGACCCGGGTCGGAGAGTTGGGTGGGTCCGCGAAGCCGCAGGCAGGCTCAGGGAGCTGTCCACAGCTTGGTGCTGAACGGAGACTCAGGGGGACCCAGCACGCCCCTGGTGCAGTAACCAGGAAAGGGAACTTTGTTCGAGAAGTCGCCGGGGCCCCGCAGCCAAACTGCTGGGATCGCCCTAGAGGCCGACCCCAGAGGCGTAGTTGGCCTTCATAGTAAAATAGAAGCAGGACAGACAGGCCCTGCTCACAGAACCCTTCCCAATCTCTTTCTACTCCCACTCCCCACCACCCCGGGGGGCGTCCTGGCTCCGGGATCGTTGTCAACCACCACGCCGAATTCTGAGATGCCTTTTAAAAAATCATTAGGAGGCTAAGAATAATTACCGAACGGGATTGTAATTATGGGGTGGGGGAGGCCGGCAGAGGGAGCTGGGGATGAGCAGGTGGAGGCTGGGGGCGGCTCTCGGACTGGGAGGGAAAATAGGTTCTTGTTTCTCTCAGAGGGAAGGTGGCGGGGGAGAGAGAACGGCAGAGTTACAGCGGGACAGAGTTAGAGCCTGGAGAAGACCGAGGGGCCAGAGGCAGGGAGAGAGAAGACCCGAGCAGGCTCTGGGAGAAGAGAGATAGGCAGAAAGACCCAAAAGAGAGAAAGACGGAAACCGAGGGAGCTGAAAGCAAAAACCCACTCTAGAAGAGTCTCCGCAGAAGAGACAGAGCCCTCAAACTTGGGGTAGTTTTCGAGGCCTCAGAAATCCGTTAACCAAGGGGAGAAGGAGGTAGCAAACGACTCCTCGGGCCTGTCCTGTCCGCCCCTCTCTCCGAGGGCTTGGCCCGGGTGATCCGCTCGCATCCTTAGAGGCTTTCCCAGGGTCCCTGAGAGCAAGAGGAAAAGAGAAAAGCGAGAGGGGAAAAGTGGAGGAGAAAGGGAGACGAACCCCAGAAGAACTGGAATGCAGGAGGGGAGAGGGCCTGTAACCCTGCGCAAGAGGGAAAACGAGGGGGCGGGGGCGAGGGCGACCCAGCGCCGCTGGCCGCGGAAGATTTATAGCGCCGCCCGGATTCCAAGGACGGGCTGCGCTCTCCGCTGCTGCCAACGTCAGTAGCTGCAGTGGCCGCTGCGCCCCCTGCCCGGGTCACCCGCCGCGCCCCGGGCCATCCCTGCCATTATTAACTTCTGTTTGATTAGGGTAATTGTTCAAACTTGAGCTGGACAGTATGATTAATTACAGTTTAATTAACGTGTCCATTAAGGACACTTAATACCACTGGGGGGGCAGGGGGGCGCTGGGTGCGGGCAAAGAGGGAGGTGCGACTGGTAACTGCAAATGAAGTAGAGATCGAGATTAAGAGAGAGGGAGAACACGGGGACCCAATGGAGTAGTGGGGGGAAAGAATGATGAAGACTGAAACCGACAGACAGAAAGAGGGGACAGCGGTGGAGAGAAATGGACTTTGGGAAGAGAGAGGATGCCAAGGGGTGTCTGCAGCGTCAGGGGCTAGACCCCCACCACAAGGAAACTGAACCAGCAAGAAAGCTAGAGAGCAGTCTAGCAGTCAACTAGAAAGCATTTGACCCCCAGCTATCTCCCAGAGAGGCCTTAGCTCCTGCCCAAGGTCGGGGGCTTGGGGGATCCAAACCGAGTTCCTGGGTCCACTGCTAAGAGAAGGAGGCAGGAGGTCGCTCCTCTTCAAGCTGGAGTTGTCCTGACACCTCCCATCCAAGTCAGAAGCGGTGGGGGAATTGGTTCTGCCCCTTCCCAGCTGCCAACCCGCCCTGCCACCAACCCCCACCCCCACCCCCACCTCGCCGCCAGCGTGGTCTCTGCCCCAGCCCTGGTAACCTTACTGGCTCCCTAGGGCCACTCTCAGGCTCCATCATCCTGGCCCGAAAGAGTGGTACCACTCACTCCCCGCGCCCCTTCCTCCTCATCTGTCCTTAGTCTCATCACCCGGCTTTGGCCTGGACCACTCCTGGCCCCTAGGAGGGGAGCAGAGCTCCATTTCGTTCTTGGGGGCAAACTTTGCAGCCCAGGGCCCTTCTTCCCTCCTAGCCCCTTTGGCGAGCGCGGGCCGCAGGTGCCCGGCGCAGGGCGCAGGTGTGCGGCCGCTTACCTGGGGCGCGCAGGCCCGGGGCTGTGGGAAGACAGCGGGCGCGGCGTGTGGCCCGCGGGCTAGCGGGCCCCGGGAGGGTGCAAGCGATTGCGCGGGCGGTGGGTGTGGCGCCCCGGCTCGCAGCTGTCAGGCGCGCCCGCCCCGCGCGGGCCTCGCACTCCGGCTGTGACCGCCCCGTGCCCGTTGCCGCGCCATGCGCTCCAAGCTTCGGCCTCCGCTCCGGGCCCTTCTGGGGCCTCAAGGGCAGCGGCTCAAGGCACAGGTCTCCGCGCCCCGGGCCCTGGCGCCCCGCACCTGCTGAGAGCGGGCGCCGAGCGGGAGGGGCCGGCGGGGCCGCGGGTGTGAGCGCCAGGAGCCCGGGAGCGCGGCTGTGCGCGCGCGCGGGGAGGGGCCGCGCCGTCACCGGGAGAGCCTGGCGGATCCCGGACTCCCGCCCGCCGCGCACCTCCGCTCACTGCTCGCCCGGCTCCAGCCGCCACTGTCGCACGGTGAGTACCCGCGTCCGGTCATCCCCAGTCCCTTCACCCTGTCCCTACAGCTTCTTTCGTTTAGTTTGGATGTGGGTTCTTGTGCCTGTTGTTTTTATTATTATACCTTATTAAAGACTCCATCGTCTCACTCCCACCGCTGCCCTCCTCCCACCTCGTCGCCCTCTCCAAGCTCACCCCTCAAGCCCCAGGAGCTGGTGAGAGCTCCCCAAGCCGCCCTAGCCGCTGATCCTTGTCGCTGCGTACAGTCCTTTGCCCCGGCTTCCGCTCTGGCCCTCGAAATTAGGTTCCTTTTGTAGAGTCCCCCTTGTCCTGGCTCCTGGGCCCGGAGCCCTCTCTTCCCACTCGGAAAAACCCTGTGGGGACGACAGACTCTCAGCTTGGGGAGAATGCCCTCAGTTCGAGGTGGTCCGTTCACTGTATGCGGGCAGGGCATACTTACCGATTTTGGGAAACCGATAAGACATCATTCCCCAGAGCCACCCCCCGCCCCGCCCCAGCCACCTCTTCAGCCCTCCTGAGAGCCCTTTCGGGGTTTGCCGGACTTGTCTTGCTAACCCTTCCGCCAGGGAGTTAGGACAGTGTTTTCGCCTCCTAAATTGTTACAAGGGACTTCAACGAGAAAGAAGGGTCAACTTGTTTCCATTCGATCCGCAGAAATAAAGATGAAACAGACAGATAACAGATAAATAGCTTGATATTTAAAGACGGTATGAAGACAGACGTGAGAATCTAGAGGAGAGAGCTGGGAGAGACAGCTCAGGGACGATAAGATCGACAGATGAGGGGCACCTAGACAGAGAGGGCGGAAGACAGACAGACAGAAGATTCTGGTCTTCTTGATGAAGGCTTTTCAACTTGGATCCCCTCTGGAAAATGGGTTTTTTCTTTCCTGCCGAGTTTAGAGGAGGGGCCCTCAGGTTTGGGCTGCCTGGGCCGCAGAAGCACCTGCAGCAGCAAGCCTGGTGGAAGCCTTCGGTGTCTGAGGACACGTGGCTGGGCCCGGTCACCTAGAGAGCCCCAAGCATCGATCTCCCAGTCCTTCCACTGCTGAGGTCCGGGGGCACAGCTACTTCTCTCCCTGGGCGAGCGAACAAAGCATGGTACGGGCAGCTACTTTTGACCTGGAGCCTTATAGTGGCTTTGGAGACTGGCCAGTGTATGAGCAGGACAGCCTGGCATGAAGGGTACTCAGAGAAGAGACCCTCCCCCCCCCCAAAAAAGAGGAAGCCCAGAGAGACTGCATTTGGCTTGAACGAAAATAGACTATCTGAAGGAGGAAAACTTAGGGAGTGGACAGTTAGAAGTGAAGAAGTGGCTCCTAAGAAACTTCCTTGATAACCTCTCCATCTCACGTGCTGACCTGGATAGAAACCACCTTTGGTCTGGAACGCCACTAAAAATGCAGAAAATGTGCTTAGGACTTGCATGACCCTGGTCCCACTGATGGCTGGAAAGAAAATGGTTTCTATTTCCAGCCGGAATCCTTCTGCCCAAAGAACGCAGGGCTCCAGGCGTGAGAGGAGAAGCTCGGGTTGCAGAAACCAGTGCGGTTATCCTGGGAAGCCGGCTCTGCACGGAGCTGGATGAGCTGGGCGCACACGGCTTGCTTGGAGAGAGCCGGGTTCAGCACCGCGAACAGCGGTCGCCTCAGTCTCTCCACCCTCCCTCACAGCCTGGAGACCCTCCTCTTTCCCTCCCCCCCCGCCCCCTGCTGTCTGGAGTTGGGCAGTGACCGCCCCTCCCCCCAACACCTTCAAGTTCTACCCCCGCCCGTGTGCATGCGCGACTGAGCAGAGGGGCGGCCGGTCCCCAAAGTCCGGGCTTCAGGACCGGGGCGGATAGGGCAGGCTGCGAGGGTGGCCGAAGGACCAGGAATCTCGGCGGCGAGAAGGCTGGTTTTAGCCATGTCTTTGCTGTGTGGCCTTGGGCAAGTCACTCTCTGTCTCTGGGCTCCACTTTCACCCCATTCCGAAAATAGGATTGCGTTCCTAGCTGCCGGGGCATTCCTGAGGTCTCGATTACCCCTTCTCCTCCCCCAAACCCCGGGGGCTTTTGTTCCGGCGCCAGCACGCGTCTGAATAACAAAAGGCGCCCGTCCAGGGGGCGAATGAGCTTGGACTCCCCATTGCCAAGATTCCCCCGCGCGCCCGACTCGGCGCGCCCCGCTGGGCGGGCCCGAGCCGCGGCGGCGCTGAAAATGGCTCATCTGCTCTCTGATTTCTCTGTTTCGCAGGAGCGGCGGCATGGAGGCTCTCACCACTCAGCTGGGGCCGGGGCGCGAGGGCAACTCTTCGCCCAATTCTAAGCAGGAGCTGCAGCCCTACTCGGGCTCCAGCGCTCTCAAACCAAATCAGGTGGGCGAGACGTCGCTGTACGGAGTGCCTATCGTGTCTCTGGTCATCGACGGCCAGGAGCGCCTGTGCCTGGCGCAGATCTCCAACACCCTCCTCAAGAACTACAGCTACAATGAGATCCACAACCGCCGCGTGGCCCTGGGCATCACGTGTGTGCAATGCACGCCAGTGCAGCTGGAGATTCTGCGTCGGGCCGGGGCCATGCCCATCTCATCGCGCCGCTGCGGCATGATCACGAAGCGCGAGGCCGAACGCCTGTGCAAGTCGTTCCTGGGAGAGCACAAGCCACCTAAGCTGCCTGAGAACTTCGCCTTCGATGTGGTGCATGAGTGTGCGTGGGGCTCGCGTGGCAGCTTCATCCCCGCGCGCTACAACAGCTCTCGTGCCAAGTGCATCAAGTGCGGCTACTGCAGCATGTACTTTTCGCCTAACAAGTTCATTTTCCACTCGCACCGCACACCTGACGCCAAGTATACGCAGCCCGACGCTGCTAACTTCAACTCGTGGCGCCGTCACCTTAAACTCAGTGACAAATCGGCCACAGACGAACTGAGCCACGCTTGGGAGGACGTCAAGGCCATGTTCAATGGCGGCACGCGCAAGCGGACCTTCTCGCTACAAGGAGGCGGTAGCAGTGGCGTTAATGGAGGGTCGGGTGGGCAAGGGAAAGGTGGTGCTGGCGGCGGCGGCGGGGGAGGCCCAGGGTGCGGTGCCGAGATGGCCTCAGGCCCGCCGCCCCACAAAAGCCTACGCTGTGGCGAAGATGAGTCTACCGGGCCTCCTGGGCCGCCTCCTCCCCACCCGCAACGGGGACTTGGTTTGGCAGCGGGAGCTGGCGGCCCCGCGGGCCCTGGAGGGCCTGGTGGCGGCGCCGGCGTACGTAGCTACCCGGTGATCCCAGTGCCCAGCAAGGGCTTTGGCCTCTTGCAGAAGCTACCCCCGCCTCTTTTCCCTCATCCCTACGGCTTCCCCACGGCCTTCGGCCTCTGTCCCAAAAAGGACGACCCGGTGCTAGGCGCAGGCGAACCCAAAGGCGGCCCCGGCACCGGGAGCGGCGGGGGCGCAGGCACTGGAGGAGGTGCGGGCGGCCCAGGAACAGGCCACCTGCCCCCGGGGGCCGGAGCTGGCCCGGGCGGTGGCGCCATGTTCTGGGGTCACCAGCCCTCAGGGGCAGCCAAGGACGCTGCGGCCGTGGCTGCAGCGGCCGCCGCAGCCACCGTGTACCCGACGTTTCCCATGTTCTGGCCGGCGGCAGGGAGCCTCCCAGTGCCGCCCTATCCAGCTGCACAAAGCCAAGCCAAGGCCGTGGCGGCCGCCGTAGCAGCGGCAGCGGCGGCGGCGGCGGCGGCTGCAGGAGGCGGCGGCCCGGAGCCCCTGGACAGTGCGGAGCCCGCCAAGGAGGGCGGTCTGGGCGGAGAGGAGCGCTGCCCGAGCGCGCTGTCCCGCGGGCCGCTGGACGAGGAAGGTGCAGACGAGGCACTGCCGCCTCCCCTAGCCCCACTGCCGCCTCCGCCGCCGCCGACACGAAAAGGCTCCTATGTGTCAGCCTTCCGGCCTGTGGTCAAGGACGCAGAGAGCATTGCCAAGCTCTACGGTAGCACCCGCGACGCATACGGCTCTGGCCCTGCTCGGGGGCCGGGGCCGGGCGCAGGGTCCAGCGGCGGCTACGTGAGTCCGGACTTTCTGAGTGAAGGCAGCTCCAGTTACCACTCTGCCTCACCTGACGTGGACACTGCCGACGAGCCCGAGGTGGACGTGGAGTCCAACCGCTTCCCCGACGACGAGGGCGCCCCGGACGAGGCCGAGCCCAGCGCGACGGGTGCACCCAGCGCAGGATGCGGACTGGATGGCGACCAGCCCGCCGGGCCCCCGTCTACTACCTCCTCGGGTGTCGACGGTCCCACAGACTCTCCCGAGGGCGGTAGCCCTCACCTGCGGCGTCGCCCCGGGTTACCCTCAGCTAGCCGGTCCGCATTTGGGGACCTGGCGGCCGACGACGTGGTGCGGAGACCCGAGAGGAGCCCGCCGAGCGGCGGCTATGAGCTGCGAGATCCTTGCGGGCCGCTGGGGGGCCCGGCCCCGGCCAAGGTGAGCCCCGCGCCCGCCGGTTGGTGGCTCCTTCCTGCTTACCCCTAGGCACCACGGGGTTGCAGGCCCGGCGCTGGCCGGGTGAGGGATGGGAATTTTAATCTGAGCGAGCGTTCGAGCGGCAGGCCCCGGCTGTTCTCTGGATAGACCCAGCTTTAGGAGCACTATGGAGCTGGACTCTCTGGGACCCCCAGCTGAGGGTTTTAGAAGATCCTGGGGGCAAGCCTGAGAAACGCGTGTGCTTTTCTCAGTGGTGGAAGTAAGGAGACAGGCAGACAGAAAGAGAAATAAAAGGGTTCTAGAGGAAGAAAAAGGAAGAGAGAAAGGGACCCAAAGCCAGAGAAAAGTGCTCGTGAGGCCAGGCCCGTAGCACGATCGCCTGGATGGGGATCAAAGCCTCAGGGAAGAGCAGCGGGTAAAGAGAGGGCGACCTCTCCCCCAAGCAGGGCCACTGCCATACGCGGCCCCCGGAATCTTCTTCCACGCCAACTAGTAGTTGTCCGAGCCTCTTCGAATTCCCACCTTGAGAACCACAGGGGTCGTGGTGAGAAGCTGTCGAGACCGTGTGCAAGGCGTGAGAGGGGCTCTCGGGTTCTCGGGGTCGCGGGTTCGGGTGTGTGTGGGTGCGTGGCGGGAGGGGGGCGGTGCAGCTAAGCCGGAATTGTTGGCTATTTGAAAGTGGGTGCGCACACTTGTACATTTCCATTCGGTCCATTAAAACACGAATCGTTAGCCAGATGCGAAAGGCGTCATTTATGCCGGGAACCCGGCGCGGGCAGGAGGGAAGATGCGGAAAGCAGGCTGGTGAAGAGCATGGGGGCGCTGCTTTGAACCGCCCTTGGCTTGGGAGCCGCTTTGTGTGTCGGATAATTTTCTCTAGGGTGCTAATAATTACCCCGAATCTACAACGGTGATGCGGCCTCCGAGGGCGCAAGGCTGCTCCTTGTGCGTCACTGCCGCCCGGGGCGGTTCAGTCCCACCGGCGAGTCGACCTCGGCCACCCCCAGCACTCCCTCCCGGCTGCGGCGCAAGGCTAGGCTGTTCCCATCCGCTGCCAAACGTCCTTCTAACCGCCTGTCATTTCTTGGCTGGCACAGGTGTACGCGCCAGAGCTGGACGAGCATGTGAAGAGCGCGGCGGCGGCGCTGGGGCCCGCGGCCTCCTACCTCTGCACCCCGGAGGCCCATGGTAACGCCCCCAGTCCCCCCTGCGGAGATCGCTGGCCAATGTGACGCGGGGACCGCAGGCAGAGGGCCGGGGCCAGGGGAAGACTACGAGGGAAGAGGAGAGGAGCCAAGAGGCAGAGAAAGGGAGAGAAAGAGGGAGAGGGAAAGAAAAACAATCGGGGTCGGGGGGGGGGGAGGCGGGAAGGAAGCTGAGAGAACTCTCAACAACTTCCATCATTTAGTTAACGACAACAAGCCTCCCTCTCCAGCACACAAACGCATGCTCACGTACACCTCATACACTGGATTAAAACGTTTTAAAAATCGCTCCTGGCACCCCTTTAAAGTCCTCTCATTTATTCAGCAAGTGATTTTGCCCCGAGGTCCCCGGTGTTCAGGCAGAGTCCAGCGGATGGTGGGGGTGCTAGGCTGTGCACTTGGGTACTCCTGACGCTTCATGGTAGCTGCGGCCCCATGCGGGTGGGGGAGCCCTGCAGGTGCGCGCGGGACCCAGTGGCTCGCAGAGGAGGGGCCTCGGGCCTCGGGAATGCGGGCGGGCTGAGTCCAGGAGAAGCCTCCCTCGCAGCCACTACTCTCACCGGCACCGCCTGGGCCGCGTTCTCGACGGGAGCCGCTCAGGCCGACTCAGCGGCCACGCGCACTCGCGGTGCCCTAGTATTGGCGCGCGATGTAGGTCGCTTGTCCCTAGTGGGCTCAGTTGCTCGTATTGCTATTTTCCGAGGGGCTGGGGAGGGGGCGTGGAGCCGGAGAAGATCAGATCGCGCGCAGGGGAGGGGGTGCCCGGCCCAAAGCCTGAGGGTGCAAGCCCAGGCGCACAGCCGGGAACAGCAGCAGCCACAACGCTTTTAATTAGGGCTCGGGCGCCCCGACCGCGGCAGCTCTGGCCGTATCGGGGTCACGGTTTCTTTGCCTCTCCTTGAAACTCGGTTTATTGCCTTTAAGAGCCAGATAAGGAAGACAATCACTCGACCGCCGACGATTTGGAAACGAGGAAATCCTATCCAGACCAAAGGAGTATCTCCCAGCCAAGTCCTGCAAATACAGACCGAGGTGAGTCCTAGGACCCTCGCGCACTCCCTCAGCCGTGGGCTAGGGCCTAGGTCGCCCAGGTTCCCACTGGCTTCGGTTTGCGAGGAAGGCTTTCAATCAAGCGTAAGCGGCGGCCGGTCTCCTCCTGAGACTGGTAGATAAATATTTAAACCACGCGGGCAAGATGCAGGCCAACTTTTGAGTTGCTTACCTCCTTGGTCAGTTTAGGGCTCTTCGGGGTAAGAGAAGAGGGCATATAAGAAGGAAATGAGGGACACCATAACCAACATACAACAAGTCGAAGGACACTTTCTGCCCTAAGGATAGCCTGTCTTCCTTGAGTCCACTCTCCTGCAGGGTGTCCCTCTTTAAAATGATGGCCGCACCCCTAAAATGGTGCCTTGGAAGGTGGATAGTACTGGATGACTGCAATTGTCTCCTCTAAAGGCAGAGGGCCTGGAGTAGGTCCCTGACTTAGTGCAGTTCCGGGGAAGCTCACTCCTCCCCTCCCAAGACTTCTCCCAGGACAGAACCCCTCTTACCTGCCCTTGTATCCCAGGCGAAGATGGGCTCACCCTTGATGTCACAGGAACTCAGCTAGTGGAGAAAGATATCGAGAACCTGGCCAGAGGTGAGGTTAAATCTGTGAAATGGGGCTACAATGTGCTTGGGGGAGATGGGCCCTTCTCGTAGATGGGGTGTTATTCCTGTAGGTGTAAGAGTGAGAAAGCAGGGCTCTTGGAGAATCAGTTTTCACCGAATGAAAAGGTTGCATTATCCTGATACAGGTGTGTATGTGTGTAGAGGGTGGCTAGAGGGAACTAAAGCCCCAGACATTCTTGGGAGTTTGAGTTCCCAAGGCCACGCCTGTCCGAACAGCCAAGTGAGAAAGAGAAATGGGTAACGATCCTCAGAACTTAATGCATGTGGACAATCAGACAGGACAATCTGGGACTCCCAAACTCACTGGAAAACATGACTTTCTGAATAGCAAGATTCGTAAGAGACATTTACTTAAGGAATGTTTGAGAGATTAATTTTCCCTGGAATTAATGCATAACCACTCACTCTACCCTAAATGGGTTGAGGATGGAACTTGTTGGCCGAGTAGGATCCTGGGGTTGTTGCTCAGCCTGCACAGGGAAGAGTATGGCTTGAAGCACAGAGGAAGGTAGCTGCAAACCCCACTTTTGACCTCTATCTCCCAGTGTGTGTGTGTGTGTGTGTGTGTATTGTGTGTTCTGCTTTGAAAGATTTCAGAAGCCACCGCATAGGGAGGACCCATCTGTAAGCTCCATAGTCCGGGACAGCCCCCTGCCACTTCTCTGGAGCTGTTCTCTGCGGGCACTGACAGGATTTACAAACCTTTCTGCTCCCCTCTTCCCAAACCAGCCTTTGGATGGGCTTGGAAATTGGAATGGGGAGAGAGAAAAGCATTGGTGGTCTTTTATTCTGCCTAGTTACAGATTTTACAGGATATGCAATTACCTTCAAAATCATTGGTGCTTTCTGTGAGTGTTCTTAGCATGAATTTGAGGTCTGGGTACCTCCTGAAATTGCAAACACATTGTTGTGAGTATATGTATTTTTCCAAGATCAGGGTCCAAGGCTTTGACCAGATTCTCCTTGCCCTGTATTATTGAAGGGAGAGATTAGGCCTGTCTTCCGAAACGTAAATCCAGTCCTCCTGGGTCAACCTCTAAGGTTAGGGAGTAGGAACAACTTAAAGCAGTTGTCACGCTGGTTAATGCCTTGAGCCGGGACCTAGAAGTCCAGTATGCATTCTACCATCCCAAATTTGATTCTCCTGGGCAGTCTATCTCCCAGCCCCCTTTTCTTACCCAAATCCTTTGGGAGGAAATGGGAAAACTGAGTGCTGAGGGCTTCTACCTACCAACCCCACCGGCCCCAATTCTTATCTCAGGGTGATTGGCCAGGGCAGGACTGGGTGACTCTGGGCTGCCTGGTTCCTGCACATCCCTCCCCTTTACCTCCCACTCTCACCCCTTTCACAGACGAATTGCAAAAGCTGCTCCTGGAGCAAATGGAGCTGCGCAAGAAGCTGGAGAGAGAATTTCAGAGTCTTAAAGGTACCCCCATCCCGACCCACCTCACTTCACCCCTCCTCCGCCTTATGGCCAGAACCTTCTTCCCATCTGCTCCTTCCGGGACCCCATTTCAGGCAGCTGCCCTGCGCGCCCGGCGGAAGCCGCTGAACTCTCCATTCCAGGGGGTTCCTGCCACGCCAAAGACTGAGGGGGTGGGGAGGGAGTGAGGAGTGGGGAAATGGGGCCGAGGAGGGGGCTGTGCATAACAGCTCTCACTTAATCAATTTGCACAGATAATTTTCAGGATCAAATGAAGAGAGAATTGGCTTATCGAGAAGAAATGGTGCAACAGCTGCAAATTGTCAGAGGTAAGACGGGAGTCAGGTGAGCGCGTGCACGGGCCGTAACTGCCTCTTGTCTGGCAGGAGCCGCAATGTTGGCTCAGTCATTTGGATTTAAATGGAAGGTAATTTAACAATTATTTTTTTATTTAATATCCTTTGTATACTCTGATTAGCCTCAGAATGGCAAGCGAGCCCAGCAAACGGCTTGCAGGCATCATTACATGGAGTGATTGAACTTCTTATCGCGGCAATTTCCATGGTTTCTAAATTAAAAATCGAGGCGTAAAATTACCTGGGAAGTAATGCCCAAGTTTGCTTTAATTTTGGTTAGATCTGTCTGCCTTTAAGCGCCATCCCAGGCCATTTCCTCCCTCCACCAGGCTGCAGTTGGGAGCATAGATACCCCCTCCCTCAGTCCCTGGACTTGTTTTTGCTAGAGGATGAGAGCTGGGGAGAGAGTGAAGCCCGGGATGTGACCCCGGCCAGCCTGAGGGTGGTCTCATTTCCTCACCAGCCCCTCCTTATGTCTTCCAGACACTCTGTGTAATGAACTTGACCAAGAGCGGAAGGCGCGCTATGCCATCCAGCAGAAGTTAAAAGGTGCGGAAGCCGGGGAACAAAGATAGGAGGGGTTCCAGACGCTGGCTGTGTCCGCGAATGAATGAACGATCGACTGAATAAATGAATTGGGAGGTAGTGAGAGAGGAAGGCCAGGTCTACATGGATCAGAAGCTGAGAGGAGGGAAATAGGATTTATTATTATTTTTATTATTTATTATTATTTAATGGAGAAATGATCCTAGAACAGTGGGATAGGGAGAAAGAGTCCCTTGGGCTCTGGGCATTGGAAAATCTGCCGTCGGGTCCAAATCTGGCCTTGTGCAGATGGACCTACCTCTTTCTGTGCCTCAGTTTCCTCTTCTGTAAAATGGGGCTATTGAACCAGAACAGTGGTTCTGAATCCCCAGGATCTCTCTCCTACTCTCCTACCATCTTCTGATTCACTGGCTTCAGGATCACTGAGCCAGAGGGGGGTTGAAGACTTGGGCTTGAAGGGGAGTGGGACGGGTGAGACTTGGGCTTGAAGGGGAGTGGGACGGGTGGACCACGCCGATGAAGCCAGGCAGGCCAGGCACCCAACGTGGCCCGCTCGACTGTCTCTCTAGAAGCCCACGACGCCCTGCACCACTTCTCCTGCAAGATGCTGACGCCCCGCCACTGCACTGGCAACTGCTCCTTCAAGCCCCCGCTGTTGCCCTAGGGTCGGCCCGTCGTCCGCGCCCACGCGCCCTCAAGCCATGCTGCTCTCTTCTTGTAAATACCCGCGGCCGCGGCGGCCAGAGCGAGGAACAAGCCATTCGGACCGGACCGATGTAAATAAAGCCTCCCGCCCGCCCTCCTCCCGGGCGCCTCGGCCTTGCCCGTTCCCTTCCGGGCGTCCCAGTCCGGGGCCCCATCTCCGTTTCCAAGTGTAAATACCACTTCGCCCCACGGTTGAACTCCAAGGCATTGGGACTTCATGGGGTTAACTGGACAGGAGGGAATATGAAGGGGGGAGACCTCTCCCCCAACCCGTTCAGCCTCGGACCCCCAGTTGTGATTAAAATGTAGCAACTTTGCTGGCTCTGGCCCTGCGCTCCCTGTCCCGTCCACTTCTGAAACTTGTTCCTAATGACAAAGTGGCTATGTGCAATGGATATAAGTGTACTGTGAGTCTCTTGGTTCAGTATTAGGTTCACTTTAATTTATTTATGCTGTAAGTTAATTTTGCTTCCTTTTCCTGAACCTACTTCCCTTCCCGTTTTGCAGTCCCCTTTGGGTTTTGCTTTGTCTGTTTTTTGTTGTAACCTCTTGATGTAACAGCACTTTAAAAAGGGCAACAATTGACTCACGAGATGGAGACCACCTTGAGCCTGTTTGGGGAGACCACCCTGTATCCGTGACTTTTGTTTTTAATAATAAAAAAATCTGTCACTTCCTGAGGCTGTGGAGGCGGGAGTTGGAGGGGGAGGGGAACGGAGGGAGGCTGAGAGCTGCTCAACAGGTGGAGTGTGAGGGACCGCAGAGCGGGTTCCGGGGCGCCAAGGCTGAGAATAGCGCCCGCTCAGGTGAGCAGCAGCGAGCGCCTGACCTCTCCACCAGACCTTCAGACACACCCAGCTTGCCCCACAGGCCACCCCCCGCGCCCACCGCGTTTAGTACCCTTCGTTGGGCCGCGACCCAGGTAAAGAGGACTACGACGGTTCCTGGCACACTGGTCTCTGACTCTTCCCTCGAGCACTCGCAGGAGACGAGTTTATTCGTACCATTTCCACGCCTGTCTCACCTGGGAAGTCACCTCCAGGGCGCTTAGAGACGGGGCGCTACCCAGAATCCCAGGTTCAACCAGAATTGCCAGGAGGTGGGGACACCGTGGGCCTGGCCCTGGAGCGCTAGGGTGGGGTGCGGGCCAAGGTATGGAGGATGGGCCTGGGCAGACCTGGAAAGGCAGAGCCAGACTCCACTCTGGGGCACTGACGCCCTTCCGCTGCCTAGCCGCGACACAAAGGAGCTCTGGCAAAGTTTAACGTTCCGTCCGTTTTAGTTGGAGTGTGTTTGCAGACATGGAGGAGTCCAAGGTGGAGGGAGAAGTCTGCCCGCCGCAGGTGTCCGAGTCGCCGCGCTCGCCAGGTCCAGACAGCGCGTGGCGGGGCGCGGGAGCCGCGGTTGCTGAGGCCCCACCTGGCCGCCGGCCTCTGGTCGGCCTTAGTTTCCACAACGCACCTGCTAGGGAAGCTACAGATAAAGAACGGAAACTGCCCCGCAGTGGGGGGCGGGGAAAGTGTGGGTGGAACGGGAGAGTGCACTATATTGGGAACCACGCAGCCCTGGTCTCCAGTTTTACCTTCTCGGCTGAGTAGCCGGGTGCCGTGTCGCGCCATTTGTGCCTCCTAGGTTTCCGTGTTGGCCTCTGTAGGCCCCTCTCCGCGCGCCGTGTGGAAGCGCTCCGGGAGGAAAGCAGAGCGCAGGGCAGCAGCAGTGCGCGGCCGGGACCATCTCCCAGAGGACCCCGCCCTCCGGATACGCCCGGGCTTTCCCCGAGTGTTGGTCTCAGAGCTGCGCGGGGTCCCACGCACGTAGACCATGGAGGCGGGCGTGTGGTTCCGCGGTATCCGAAGAGCAGCTTAGGCCGGGAAGTTTGGTGGCTGGTCGTTCAGAGGGACCGGGACGGAGCTGGCGAGCAGGGGGTGCAGGCGCGGAACCCGACCACGCGGTCAAGGCCGGAAGCCAGTCTCCAGCGCACCCTGCGCGTTGGGCTTGGAGTCCTCAAGCTAGACACAGAAGGCACATGAGTGAGAATGGCTGCGAGGGCGCCGGGGGAACGGCGAGGTCGCAGAGGGATGAGGTGGCCTCGAGATGCAAGGTCTTTCCGCAGGGACACTCCTGGGAGCGGGAATATTTTCTATGGGCCGAGCGGGCTGTACCAAAAGTGAAATTGATGTCCAGAGAGGAAGTGACTTGCGTCCCCAGGGCGTGCGGGGCGGGGGGGGGAGGGTGCGGCGAGCGGAGCTGGGACCCGGCAGGGCAGCGTGGGTGTTGGAGAGTGTACGCACCTTTCCCCCCTTGCACAACCGCACCTTTGGAAGCCGCACTTTCCCTCTTGGTAAAATGCGGCAATAGTTATAACCCAGACAGGAATTTCCGTGGCTGCGGCCCACACAAATATTCCTTTTCACCTTTCCTTTCCTAATTCCCTCAAGTGGAGAAAAAAGCCGTAGGCAGCTGGGGCCTGTCGAAAAGGGCGCCCCATCTGGGCCAGAATCTCTGAGGATTGGAGATGTAGGTGGATCCGACCCAGAAAGCTCTGTCGCCAAAACCCTCTTGGGCTCCGCGTCCCTTCAGAAGTGGTTTGTTCTCCCCCAAATGTTAATAACCAAACGATTGGTATGGATGTAATTATCAATAATTATACGAATTATTGCTGATTGCGGGGCTCGTAGCTACTTTAATTAGTTTACCAGATTCTAATTAAGTTAAATGAAACATTAATAGGGAAAATATGCTTTGAAAAAAAGAAAAACAGAATTTTTTAGAAGTCTATTTCTCGCCACAACGTTGCCACCTTGCGATCCATTTTAGGCATTACAGCCAGCGTCCGAAGACTCCAAACTTGGTCGCCTCGTCTTAAGAACAAAAAGTGAGGCTTGGGGAATCGGGAGCTGTCTGTGGGGCACAGAATGTCCTCCCGGCTGTTCTTTCGGGGTGTTTGGTTCCGCATCCCTGACCCCCGGCGGTTCCCACAGGAGGTCTGACTCTGGAGTGCAACGTCTGAGGGTAAAGAACCTGGTAAATCATGAGCTTTCAATCTCCCACTCCTTTTTCAGCAGAGGAACTCTGGTTTCTCCATAGGGAGCCGCGGTGGGACAGGTGGTCTCCATCTTCACCTGTCTCAGCAAATCCAGGGTGAGAAACAGGCGCTAGTGGAGACAGCATCAGGTTGCTTGATTTTTTCATTCCCCTGGGAGAAACAAAGAGGTCACTCCCAACCTCCATTTACTCTGTAAATAAGGGTAATCTGTTGGCAAAAAAAACACCCCAAAACAAAAACAACAACAACAAAAAACACCTGAAAGACCCCTGGGTCCCTGGGAGTGATATCTATGTTCCCACTGCACTTAGCCCACGAGGTTAACAGGACACTCACCTCCTGAGTTATCCTTGGTTGTGTGTGTCTTGTTTCCCATAGGACTGTAAGTACACTGGCAACAGGGGCAGCATCTTGCTCTTCCTTATGACCTCCAACACAGGTTCAGTGCATCACAGGTGCTCAAGAGTTGTCTAGATGAATGGCTTCTAACTTTGTGGTTCATCTGCGTGCTGGAAATGTCTGAGGGAAGGAATCCTTAGGTGTTTATGGACAATGGCTACTGAGAAGTATTTAAGCTCGTTTTCCTAATATTAATTAAGCACAAAGTTGCTGCTCAGACGATCGATCCTTCATCAATAAGATTAGTTTTGGGGACAGGTGTCAGATAAGTGATTGGCAGCCTAGAATAGGAAAACTTTTTTCCTCTTCCACTTTCATGCAAAAGAGGGTACTCCTTCTTTGCATTTTGCCAGGTCACCGAGCACATATCTGTCCACCCATTCCCAGCTACTCTGCTCTAAAGTATAGACTCAATCCTTTGCAAAAATGAGACTCTGTTCTTGAATTCAGAACACCAGTAAAGGCAAAAGTAGACCTACATGCTCTTTCCATTAATTCTAAACAGCTTTATCTCCTACTCTTCACCCCCAGAGTTTGCATAGTGTTTGATTATGTGCACAAACTCTGTAGCCAGATTTCTTAGGTCTGAGTCCCTTCTCTACTGCTGACTAGTTGTGTGACATTGGTCAACTAGTTAAATCTCTCTGTGCCTCAGCTTTCTCATCTATAACACGAGTGTACCTAATTCACAGAACTGTGCAGAGCCAGGAGAGCCAGCCAGGTCTCCGGCTTTTCCAAGACTAGGAATTGCTTATCTTTCCTAATTTCCGGTGTGAGATAAAGGGTCATGCCAAGAGTTTCTTTAGAAGGAGAGGGAGACACACCAGCGTTGGTAGTTTCCTTGTTTGGCATCTCAGTAGGAGGTATTTTTTTAAAAAAAACACTCGTCCAATTGCCGAAGTGGCCTCCAAAGAACCAGGCAGCGTTGGAGGAAGAAAGAAAACCAAATATTGGTTTTTCTAAACCTCTAACTCCATGCATTGGAAACCGTGAGCCGACGAAGAGGCGCAACGAGTGGTCCCACAGACTCCTATTCTCGGCTGTTACCTGGAAAAGATCATTTCACCCCTACTGAAGAGAACATAAATGGGTCCCTGATAGAACGCTGCACCGCAGCTACCAGCGCCGGCGGGAGAGTAACCGTCGCTGCTCCGGGGCGGTGCTGGGGCTCTCAGTCCCTGACTCTCTCCCGCGACTTCGGCAGCACAGAGCCTGCGAGCGGTGCTACCACTGGATGCCCACCGACTGGCCTTCCAGAGGCTGCAGGGACAGCAGGGCGGACTACTGCGTGCTCAGGCGCCAGTAAAGCATATGCACCAACATTTTCTCCTGGAAATAAATAAATTGATATTTCAAAAACATTGACAAAGTCATCACAGGAAATCTGAACTTTGTCTTCTTCTTATCTTACTAGCTAGGAGTGTGTGTGTGTGTGTGTGTGTGTGTGTGTGTGTGTGTGTGTGTGTGTGTGTGTGTGTTTGTTCAATTGCCTGGGGACAGGGCCCCAATCTTTACAGGGACTGTGCCTTTAAACGTCTTATCAGGCCTTGTCTCAGCCACTTACTAAATTACATAATCTTGCCCAGGTTACTTCTCAGCGTCTCTTGTAAAATGGTGACAGTAACACCCACAGGGCAGGGCTGTCAGGAATATTAAAATGAGATATTGGTGAAGCCCCTGGGACATGGTAGATACTCAATAGAGAGAGGGCATGATTTGCTTATTTATTTAAGATTCAGAGGCAGCAGGAAGAATCAGTTCCGTTGCACGTTCGTGTTATGGATCATTTCATGTTTATTAGAGCACTGAGCTCTTGTTGTTTTGGACCCGAAATGGACTAAGTTAGGCAAAGCCATTTCCTTAAGTGAAAGGTAACATATAACTCAGGATACTGCGGAGAGAAGCAGAGGTACGATGGAAAAGGTGGAAGTCTGGGGACCCAAAGGCCAGAGGGAAAAAGCACAGCCAGCGGATAAATCTGACTACTGTCCTCATCTTCTTTTATTCCGTCTTCTAGTGTTAGTTTCCTTTGTGTCAAACAAAAGATAGAACCTGTAGATGAAGAGTGTTTGCATCGAGGTGCAAACCGTGCACCGGGGTAAATTCCCGTTACAAAAATATGGAACGCTTCACGAATTTGCGTGTCATCCTTGCGCAGGGGCCATGCTAATCTTCTCTGTATCGTTCCAATTTTAGTATATGTGCTGCCGAAGCGAGCACGGTAACACGGTTGTCTCAGAAGGTATATAAAGCCAAGAACACAGAATCTTTTACAATTATGGTGACTATATAGAATAGTTTAAATTCCAAAATAGTCAAGGAAATATGACCTTATGTGTTACACATACCATAATTATATCTTTATGATTATGTTCACATTAAATCTAATCGCCTCTCTGACCCTCTTACAGTATATATGCAAATGAAGGAACCATGGGAAATTGGCCCTCTGCCCGCCCGACCTCTGCGCCCCTAGCGGACGGAGCCGCGCTCGGTCACGTGAGGGGCGCTGCCGCCTTCCTTTCTCGCGCTTGCGAGACTGGTGCGGAGCGGTGGGTCCTTTGCTTCCACCTGGAACGCGGCATGTGGACCTCGAAACTGCGCGGGGCAGCTTGTGCACGGTGCGAACACGTATTTGGGGCGAGGGGTCATGGTGCCCATGAGATTCTCACAGAAGTGCAGTCCGGGACCCCGAAACGGTTGCGAGCCGCTGGTCGGGCGGGTCCCTGCGTCCCTTGGGAGTGCTGGAACCATCGGAAAGGCCTGGGTAGGGGCGGCTGAAAATTGCGGCTCGCGGCTGGACGCCACCTGTGGATGGGCCAGGGCGTGTCGCCAAGGGGAAGAGGGTGGGTGTCCACTTTGGTGCCTAAGCTTTCCATAGTGTGACTCAGAGGTGGGGGCTGTGTAGGAAAGAGCATCACCTTTTGAGCCAGCACTGGGCTAGACAGTTAACCTAATCAGAACCACTCACCCCCTACCCCCTCCAGTTCCCAATTTGTAGCTTAGAAAATTGAAGTTCTGAGAAGTTAAATTATCATGGCCAGAATTATCCTGCCACTGATGAAAAAAGTTGAGATTTGGATGCAAGTCTGGTTTCAAAGATTGATCTTTTCACAGTGGAACTACAATAAGATTTGGGACCAGGAGTATCTCTTCCCCTTTACACTTAGACAATACTCCCAAGGTCTTATCAGCTCAGACTTTCCTTCCTGCCTTCATTCTTTCATCAGATATACAGCACCTGTGACATCAGCACTAGGCCTGCAGTAGTGAACAAGTGGTTAGGGTTGCTGTGGAAATGGAGCTTCCATTCCAGTAATGGAGCCAGGAAGAGCATTCTCAGTGCTGAGCCCAGCTAGAAAGAAAGAACATGGGGAATAGAGTGAGTGGGGCATGAAGGCCACTTGTGTGGATGGACAGGAGAAGAAGGGGTATTCGAGCTGTCACTTGGTGATGGGGAGCCAGGATCAGAGAGTTTAGGCAGAGAAAGACTTTGGAGCCACCTGAGTCAATTTCACCCATGTGGGCCAGTTTTTCAGGGGAGGCCACTGTGAGAGTGGAGGGACCTGCTCAGCCACAGCCAGGGAGTGCACAGGGCTTGGCTTCTGGGGACTTTGGAGCCCCACTCCCCAACCTGTCTAGAGTGAAATGGAAATCAGGCGCAGGATGCCCAACTCATCTGACCTCTTTCTAAATAATCAGTAAGCAAACGCAAACCTCAGAATGCTAATATGGCCTTTATTGAGCGAAAAGAGCTAATTTGGGCAATGATGTTTCCCTCAGATTTACAAAAGGGAATTGCAAATAACGAAAAAGCTTATTAGCATTGATGGGAGATGATGCTAATCTTCAATTAGCATCCACATTTTTATTCATTTATTTAGAAGGAGAGCCTTTTCGACACAGTTGATGCTCACATGTGTCACGGCGACAGGTACATCTCATGGGTTCATAACTGCTTTATTGTGGAAATCAGCAGGAGATGGACCAGAATGTTCACCATTTCTAGGACATGAGCGTGTGTTATTTTGAGCCAGAGGTGGGTTTTTTGTTTTCTTCTTATTGAGCATTTGTGTTACAGAAGAGAGCTGAGTTGTAGTTCCTGTCCCTCCCTGCACCTGTCTTTGTGACCTTGGCAAACTCCCAGACCCCCTCTAGTTATGTTTCACTTTCTGCAAAGTGAGGAAACTGCCCCAGAGATGATCTTTAACATCTCTTTGAGCTTCGACATGCTGCAATTTTTGTAACTGGGTAACCGAAGGACTTTTTTTGAGACTGTAATTAGTCTCAAAAAATTCAACACTGTTTTGTTTTAAGTTTTAGAAGGATGGGGCATGCTATTCATCTTGGGGCATGAAGACCCCAGGAACAGTCCAAGGTGGCTGTTGTGGACCTAGGTGTTGAGACTGCTTAACCATATAACACTTGTCCCATGAGTCTGAAGGCCCAGTGTGGAGGAAGGGAGTGGAAAGGAAATGGGTCTTATGTGGCATGAAGTTGGAGCAGAGGAGACACATGGAGGGACTCAGGGAGGGAGAACTAAGGGGCTCATGACTTCCAAGGAAGTCCAAGCCCTTATAGACCCCGACGAGACAGATGCTAAAGGAGTGTGTGGGTGCCAGAGAGGACTGACACTGGTCAGCAGTCTCAGATCTGTGGTGGAAGCCACGTTCCTGCCAGCCCTCAGGGCTGTGGCTTCACTCCACTCTGCAGACCTCAGGTGGCCTGAGTCCCAACAGTCTTCCCTAAATGTCTTGGGCTGCAGAACCCCAAGAGATGAGAAGTGGTTCTCCTAATCTTGTCTGAAGTAGTATTTCGCACTACTCTGAGTGAGAGAGGACAGAGCCAGCTTTAATTTGATTTTGAACAATGGAAAACTAGGCTGTTTCATAGTGAAAAAATGTCATTGGAAACATGAGATCTTAGGATTCTCTAAAGTGATAGTATTTCCCCTACAGCCAGAGAGCATTGAGTGGTTTTTATATATCATTTTATGTGAAGTGAGAAGGGCCAGGGACTCCCATCAGCCCCATCAGAGGAGGAAGAAGCAAAGATATGGAGAGATGCAGCCTTGGCCACCTCTGTTCTGGGTACTCTGGGAGCGAATGGCATTTGTGACTTCAGGAGGTGTTGCTCCAGATTGTGGGACAGGGACATGCTGAGTTCACAGGCCTGACCCAGAAGATCCAAATTCCCCAGACAAAGAACATGGCTGGAGGGGACCTGGGTGTGACAGAGGATACCTCAGGCTGCCAAAAGTCCCTTGGAGCAGCTCATGCACTGTCTTAAAGCCTTGTTTTTGTAACATCTCATTTCAAGTGTACTTTCTCAATGCAGTCATCTCAGTATGAATGACTCTTCCCAAAGTTTCCTCCTTGGCCTCCCTGTAAAGAAGGCTAGGAGGGAGGGTAGGACAGGCAAAACAGGGTCTGTATGCCCATAGCTCAGAGGATGGCCTGAGGGAAGAGGCAGGGTCAGCTATGGTCCGCCGACTTCTCGGAGTTCCTCCTTCCAAGCCTCCTAACCCCCATGTGCCTGGAGCTCTTGCTCTTCTGCTTGGCCCCTGCTGTGATTACATCAGTTTGAATCCATCCCAGTTTCGCAACCAAACTGGCACCTGCTAATCTTCCCCCTTCCCCAACTTGTATTTGGAGCGGGTACACAGCCCAGGCCACACCTTTCACTATTCCCCAAATCTCTTCTTTGTGCCTGGAACTTCCTAAGTACCTGGCCAATTCCCCACCTGTATGATGGCAACTCTGCTGCCTGCCAAGCAGGGCAGTTTGAAGATTAAATGCAGGATTGGATGTGAAAGGCCTTAGTACATTAGATGATCTGATTCATGTGAAATGTTTAGAGTAGGCCTGGCCATGTGGGAAGTACATGGTAGGGATAAAAATACTCACTACATAACAACGTACTCTCTTCTCTTTAATTTTTCAAGTATCTGGATGAAACATACTTTTTAAAAAGTGAAAACAGCTTTTTTTTCTTCTTCATTTCAATATCTCTGAGAGATAAGCACAGGGGAGCGTATGATTCCTATTTTACTGGTAGGGAAAACGTAGATCTAGAGAGGTAAAGTGACACAACTAGTCAGTGACACTGGAATTTGCTCTGGGATCTCTCTGATGCCGAAGGCTAACTTTGTACCTAGATGGAATATGGGAGTACAGTTTATGGGTTCTGGGAAGCTCTAAAATCTCTCTTTGTTGCCATAAATCCTGCCAGTGCCGCGTGCTTATTTTGAGCTGTTGCTATTTTAAGGGTTCACTAATTTAGTTCAAGGCCCTTTATTCTGACAATCTCAGGATGGCCTAAGAACACAAGATGCTTAGATTTAGGGTGTGGAAGATATGGTCTAAAAGAGGGTCCAAGTACAAAGTCTTCCAGCATCTCTGTGGCTCTGTCAGTTTCTCTGTATGGGGTTGCAGTGTGGGAGAAGTGTGACACCTCCAAATCCTCGCTGCCTTGGAGTCCAGTCATCACTCACCTCCAGGTTATACCGACAGCAGCTGTGGTACAGGGAAAAACTGAAATGGCTTTGAGCCAAGAAGGGCCATATTTGTGTCCCAGTGATAAGCCTCAGTTTCCTCATCTCTAAAATGGAAGTAATTTCCCTACATACTTTATAGGGTCTTGAGACCCAATGATAAATCCCACTGTGAAGTGCTGTATGGCAGAAGGTAGGAGTGTTGGCTTGTTAAACACCCATTCTAGCCTCAGGTGGTTAAATGCGGCCCTTACCTGGTGAGCAAGGCATTTGTACATCAGGAACAGACCTATAAAATATGAGTACCAAGATGAACTATCACATTGTATTAATATTTTCACACCACTTAACTCTCATTAAAATGTACTTTGCTGAATTTAATATGTGATTTCAAATGACACAACATATTAAGTGCTTAATATACTAGAAATTATGAAACTATTATTGTCGATGCCATATGAAATAATTAGACTGAATTAAACTTTAGCAGCAAGTGAAGGAAAGACTTCAACTTATGATGTCTTAAAGTAGCTTAAGCCACCACTGTAATCCCCAAAATAAACATCCAGAAATTAGGACCTTTAAATAAAAACCAAAACTTAATCTGTACTTATACACAGCTCTTCAGGGTTTTGGTGGTGTGGAGTGTTGTTACCTTGGGGAGGTGGGGACCCAGGGACCCACACCAGGACAAGGTGTCAGGGTTAGGGTTTCAGCTGCTGTTCCCTGGGGCCTGGCTAAGGATGGCTCAAATGGCTTGAGTAAGGAGTAAGGACTTCTGGTGACAGATTGGTCTTCTTTGCCCCAAATTATTGACAAGTTAAAAATAAAAACAAACTCATCTTATTTAACATTTATTGAGTGCTTCCTTTATGCCAAGCATTTCATATGCATTTTCTTATTTCATCTTCACAATAGATCCATGTTATAAGTCACCATTTTCAGATGAGGAAACAGGCTCAGAAAGGTTAAATGAGTCATCCAAGGCTTTACAATCAGAATCTATAGTGTTCACCCCTACACGTGGCCTCCCCCAGTAGTGTGTGTGTACGTGTACACCACTTCCTATTTTAATGATTCAGTGACCAAACACATTAACCTGCTATCTAACAAGTGACTTGTGACCTATATTTTAATCATATTCTAGTCATGAAGAGTAGGGACCATGACTTAAGAGTCTCACTTTAAACAGGACACAGCCTGGCTGAGTTCTGTGGGATTCTCTTTGTATTTGCTGCTAATTGAATTCAAACAGAATGAATTCATTACCAACTGGGTATCCTGACGTATACCTATGTGTAGCTATCATAAACAAGACAACTTATAAAGGTAAGAAATACTTTCTATAATAGGAAATACTAATTTCTTAGCTATTTAAGATGCCATGTTGCAATTACTCAGCTTGAAAATACTAATACTGGGCTGTTTGAAAAAATTAATTTGAGCGTGGAGACTTTAATATATTATCATGTACTGACCTGCAAAAATGATTTTAATGGAAGCAGGAAAACTTACCTCAAAGCAAACACTTGTTTATATTTAACCGAAAACATATATTTTCCATAAGTATCAGGATTAGGTTCTGTCTCATAAAATAGAAAGCCAAATAACAGTGGCTTTAAGATGACAAAGGTCAATTTCTCTCATGAAACAAGTTGTCTTTCAAGGTCTCATCTGATGGCTCCACTGTGGCAAAGGGCCAGGCTCTTTTATCCTTTAGGGCAATAATTCATGGGCCAAGATGGCTGTTAGAGCTCCCAAGTTTCAGGCATCAGTAGGGAGGAAAGTGGCAAAGGCAAAGGACACACATGATTGCGCTGAATAAAATTTGTAACTAAGAAGAAAATGGCAACAAATGGGGAATGAGCGGTCCTTGGCATACCTCGTGGCACTCAGGTAACAGTCAGCCAGTGTTACTCTTAGCCATTGCTCTTCTTCCTTTCTGGAAAGCATCAAGAAGGGGGAAGGGAAGTAATATTTACTAATAGCGTACAGGGCTCCAGGGACCGTGCTGGACATCTACACGTTATTTCATTCAATTCATCATAATCTTGTGTGGGCAGGTCAGGTAAGAGGGGATGCTGTAACTTGGGATGAGGCTTTATCCACATGTAGAGGTAGGAAGTTGGAGGGGGAAAGTTGGAATGTTTGCCTGAGAATCCCAGGGGCTTTTGGGAATGAAGGAATGAAACCTCTAACACTTGTTCTTTGAGATTCAAGTTACTAAAAATTTTCAAGGTGGATCAGACGGTACTGACCAAATTCCATTGGCAAAATTTAACACTATGCTCTTAAAATAAAATAAAAATGCTGTGAGTGCAGAAAGGGAAGAGATTTAAAAATTAAAAAGATAACTAATTAGAAAAATTGCCAGAAGACTTGAACAGGCATTTTACAAAATGGGAGCTCCAGATAGCCAATGTACTCAACCTCATTAGTCATTAGAGAAAGCAAAATAAACTACCTCACAGTTAACACTGAGAAGTCTATAATACCAAGTGCTGGTGAGGAAGTAGAGTGATGGAGCTATGAGACTGTATGGCTGGAGGGAAGAGAAATTGGTACAGCCACTTTGGAAAACTATTTGCATATCTTAAAATCAAAGATAACCTTACCCTATGACTCATTTGTTCCATTTATAGTTATAAACCCTAGAGAAACTCATGCACATGTGCACTGAGTTACAGGTAAAAGAATGTTCAAAGCAGCATTATTTGTAATGGCCCCAAACTGGGAACAACTCAGGTGCCCATCAGGAGAATGGATAAATACATTGTGGTGTATTCATGCAACTGAATACTATGCAGCACTGAAAAGGAGTGAACCGCAGTTATATCCAGTATTACGGGCTGACTAGTATCCCATCTCCCCCCACCCCCATCCCATTCTAGTCCAAATGTTAAAGTCCTAACCCCATACTTCAGAGTCTGACCATGTTTGGAGATAGGGTCTTTATATAGGTAATTAAGTTAAAATGAGGTCAAACAGGTGAGCCTTAATCCAGGAGGACTGACGTTCTTACAGAAAGAGGGAATTTGTACCGGGAGAGTTCAGAGTAAAGACGATGTGAAGGCACAGGGAGAAGATGGCCCTGTACAAGCCAAGGAGAGAGGCCTGGAACAGATCCTTTCCTCATGACCTTCAGAAGGAGCTGACCCTCCTGGCACCTTGATCTCGGACTTTCCGTCTCCAGATCTGTGAGAAAATAAATTTCTGTTGTTTAAGCCAGCCAGTCTTTGTTATAGCAGCTGTATGCAAACTAATATACCCAGAAACATGGATGAATCTTGTAAACATGATGTTGAGTGAAAGAAGACACAAAGAACACATACAGAATTATGTCATTTATGTGAAGTTCAAAATTAGGCGAAACTAAACCATATTGTTTAGGGACACGTGTATAGTTAAATGATAAACAAGGAAGAGTTTGCCACAAATGACAAGAAAATGGGAAGGAACACATGAAGGCTTCTGGGGCGGCCACAAAATTCCATTTCTTCACTTGCACGCTGGTTACTCGGGTGTTCTCCATATAGTTATTTATTAAACAGCCTTTATATATTTATGTATAATAAACTTTCCAATGTTTACTTATAATAAAGAGTTGTAAAAACAAGGAGAAAGCAGTGGGGGAGGAAAGAGAAGGAGAGGAGGGAGGAAGAGGGCGAGAAGAAAGGGAGAGAAAGGGGAGGAGAAGAACTAAAGTGGAGGAACCAATACGTTGACCTGGTACCAGGTGGGTTGGTCTAAGGGTCTGTGAGACCACAACTGTCTAAACGGAGGGCCTGAGGGTCAGGCGCTGCCTCTGAGTACACGACCTGAGCCCAGACTCTCATGAGGAAGACTCCTCGAGACATTTTAGGAATTTTGTAATCGAGGGAAAGCCACTGCCCTTCTCTGAGGCTTGTTTCTTATCTTTAGACTGGGAAAGCCTCACAAAACGTTTCAAGGTTCTCTCTCTCGCTGATTCGGGTCTCTCTGCTCAGATGTCACCTTCTCCAGTAGGCCTTCCCTAACTACTTCTCGACAGTAGCACTTCCTTTCATTCCTTTTTCCCTTTGTTTTTCTTCTTAGTACTTAATACTGGTAGTAAGTATTTGTCACCGAAATTATGTCAAATATTTGTTTATTTGTGCAGAAGGAGCAGGGTTTTTGCTTTGTTTACCACTGTATCCCCAGTGCCTAAAACTGTTCAGCATGTAGTAGGTGCTCAATAAATATTCTCAGCGTTATGAAGATTAGAATGCTCTGGAGTGCCTGGCATGGAGAAGGCCCTTAGTAAATGCTAGTTTTTCCCTCCCCTTTTAACTGAAACTCCCACCCACATTTCCTGAGGCTAGACCCAACCAGCATCTGCCCCAACCTGGAACTGAGAAAATGCCCACACTCTCCCCTCTGTTCATTAACACCATTTCGTCTTAGGTAACGTCAGAAGTCTTGAGGTCCTCATGATGTCTCCTGCATGATGCCGCCTCATGCTGGGCCACTGCTCTTTCCCCTGGACCCAATGTGACCCATGTCATCTACTTCCTCCCCACACCCCACCAAGGGTCACCGCCTTGCTGTCCCAAAGGAGGGGCCTTCTCAGAGTGACCGAGCTGCCCCTGGATGACCCAGACTCTGGATGCTGACAGCACTTTGGGCGTGTGTGTTCTTTCCTCCATTCATAGTTTACTGTTGTGGGCTCAGAGCGAGACCCATAAAGCCTCTCATTCCTCCATCAGCATTCATGGCCCCCTCCTCCCTGTTCTTGCCTCCTGGTACCTATATTTACTGTTTATTTTCTTTCCTCCCCTGCCCCCTGCTCAGACTCTAAGCACCTCCCTAGGGCAAGGGGCCAAACTTTATTATACTCCTAGCATGTAGCACAGCATCTGATGTTTAATACGCACATTTAAAAAAAGCATCTCCTATTAAAAATGATGGATAATAGAATTTTAGAGTTAAGATGACATTAGAACAATCTTCCTTGACATATACCATTTCCCAGCTTCCCAGTTTAAAAGCTAATTACGACATAGAAAAAACCAAAAACTCAGACCCTTTCAGAAAAAGTGGTAAATTGTTGGCAGGAGTCTGGGAGAAATTTTCCCTAATGATGTGCCTGTGGGACTGGACAAAGTCATACAGTAGGTATCCTCTACATGCCTTGCCCTCTAAACTGGCCCAGAACCTCCAGACGAGAAGCATATAGTAGCAAAATTTCACCCTCATTATTCAGGGTTGCTCAGCCAGGAAACGGAGCAGCACCTCCTACCCCAAAGGGATGGCTTTCTGAAGTGGCCACTTCTATTGGCTTCAGCCCTTTCATCAGACCGAGTCTGTCCACTTTCGTGGACCAATACTAGTCCTCAGCACTCACAGAGCAGGGAGCAGAGTAAGACAGGCGAGAGGGCTGTCTGGAAGGTGTGTTTGCTTAATGTGCAAATACTACAGATGCAAAGAGTAGAATTTTATTCAGCTATATCTTATCTACTACAGTAATATGGATGCATTATATTAATTAAATTGTATTTATCAAGGTGAAGGGTCTTTGGCTTTTAGTAGGGGAGTGTAATGCATTTATAATTTTTTCTGGCATGTTTGGTCTTATTTTCATGTTTGGGCTTTATTTTCATGTTTTGATCTATGGTTTTTCTTTTTTATGTTTCTGTTGTTTTTTTTACCTTCTTCGATATGTACAAGGATTTTTAAAAATCTTGTGTGATTTGGAAGTAGTACAGCCTATTGTTTTAATTCTGTCGACACCTTCAAGATTGTAAAATACTTTTTTGAACTCATGTTTCTCTATCAGATTCCAGATAAATTTATAATTTTTGCCTCCCTTACAAGGCAAGGTGAGGAGTTTTCCAGCTCTCTACTTCCATGCCTCTCCATTAAAAGCTCAGGTTATCATATCTCTTTTTTAAAATTATATAGATCTTCTTTTCTCAAAAATTGGTTTTGAATTTGACATTCAAGTTTTCACCATATTTATGATTATTTACATTGAATTCTCTATGTTTAAGTGGTTTCCATGTATACTGCATGTTCCAGTTACTATGGCTGCATAGCATAAATTACCCAAAATGTAATGGCTTAAAACAATAATCATTTATTATCTCTTGTGGTTTCTGTGTATCAGGAATTTGGCCAAATACAGCAGGGATGGCTTTTTTTCTCCTCCACATTGTCTTCAGGCCTCAACAGGAAGACTCAAAAGCTTGAGTCTCTAGCTTGGCTTCAATCATATGAAGGCTTGATTGGTGCTGGCTGTCACCCAGTTGGAGGCCTGGTTGGGGCTATTAACTGCAACTCTGACATATGGCCTCTCGTGTAGCCTAGCTTCACAATATAGAGGCTGAGTTCCAAGGGCAAGTGTCCCCTGAGAAAGAGAGAGCCAGGTAGAAGCCACGTTGCCTTTTATGTCCTAACTTCAGAAATCATTCAGTGTCACTTCTGTTGCATCCTATTGATTAGGGCAGTTACACAAAGTTCTGCCCAGATTCAGTGGAAGTATGTCAACTTCACTCTGTAAGATCAAAATGTGCGATGCTCCCAAACACACACATGTACATATTGTTAACCTAAAAATAAAAGGCCTTTCAAAATGGGAGGCAACAAGCATTTATTTGATATCAAAAAGAATAACTATTTGAGAAGCATTGATTCAGGCAGAAGCCCAAATAACATTCCAGTTAGGAGACAAAGGCAGTAGGTATTTATGAGAAAGGGAAGGGGAACAATCACATCAATAGAAGAAAGGCATTTCTATTAGTGCAGGTAACATAACATAGTGATGCTAATTCTAAAGAATGTTTTTAATTTTCAGTCTGGTAGTCATAATATCTGCTTTCTTATCACCCTTGCAAACAGTTCTTCGGGACACAAGGTTGCTTTAGGCCCAGTCCAAAGGTTATTTTGCCCTGTTTTAACATTCCAAATGTTTGAGGCATAAGACATACAAGGCAGTTCCTCTGGCATGGAAGCTCCGACTCCATTTTTAAGTGACTCCATTTATTATATATTTTTAATATATATAGATACATATATGTTTGAAAAATACAGTCAGCCACATTGTATTTCCTTAAAGTCTTGGTTTTGATTTATGTTTCAGGCAGCTGGAGTATGTATTTAGGTAATTCTTTCAGGAAGATTGCATTGGTGAATATTTGAAAACATCCATAAAGTCTTAATGCGTAGCATGTCAAACCTCCATCGTGTTTTTTATTTTAAAAAATATAAAAATAATATAAGTTCACCTAAAATAATTTAAATATTGCAAAAAAAATAAACCCTCAAAGGTAATGAAAATCCTTCATAGTTCCACCTAGCATATACTATTATTACTCTAAAATGGGATCATACTATCCATATTGTTTTTAAACATTGTTGGTGGAGGTGATTCCCTTTCTACCCACTTTTGTAAGTGATTGATGAGTGTGTCCTCCTGGCAATCTTGAGTAGCATGAACAGTTGGATCTGCTATATTCATTGGAGATTGTATGATGCCTTTGTCCTTGAATAGCAAACCAATTGTGTAGGATATTCTTGGATCTTTCATAATACAATGGATGAGTCCAACTAACAGCAGAAATGTTTTAGGGACCTGCAAAAATTCAATACGGTGGACATTCAATTGACATCCCTCCTCACCATGGAAGAAGTTGGTTTTGTCTCCATTCGCATATTCATTTCGATATTCCTGATCTATAAATGTGCCTGTTTACATTCATCTTTGGACTGGTTGTAGCATTTTACTGGATGCCTGGTTAATACTCAGTTAAATAAAAGCTTTAATACGTATTTATTTTGTATCTGTGTAAGAGTCATGATTTTACCTTTTTTTAAAAAAAATTATCTTTTAACAGTTTTTTCTTGAAAAGTTGAGAAACAGTGTATTCAGCACTATAACAATGTAGCAGGTATGATATAATGCTACTTATGGACAATAGAATTCAAATATGTATACAGTATGATTAGAACTACATGTAACATTCTTATGTAAAAAAAAGACTGGAAAAAATAAACCAAAGTGTTTAGACTGCTTGATATTTTTCTTTATTATATTTTCCAACATTTTTAAAATTATTGAACTTATTACAGAAGTCCAGTGAGGCTAATGTCTCAGCCTTTGTTTTATTAATAACATAATGATGGTTTTATGGATCTTGAAGGGCTGGAGCCAGGCATCATGTCTTCTGCATGGTCCCTGGGGTCAGCGGCGAGTTCTGCTGTGGAGTGAGGGGGCGTATGATAATAGTAATATAAATAATAATGAAATAATGAGCACATATAATGTCTCAGGAATTGTGCTAAGCAGTACCTAATTTAACCCTCACAACAACCCTAAGACCTGCTTCCGAAAAATCACTCCACTGCTAAATCCATTGCACTGTGACTTTCTGATTTTACTCATACAGGGAACTGTAAACTTCAGGTTGGGGCCTCCTTGCTGTCTTGGTATCTGCGGGTTGGAATCTGGCCTTAGCCACTGATACTCAGGGTTCGGTGAAGTGGGCCTCACTGTCTTCATCTCTTAAATGGCCATGCTTCAGCATGCTCTATTTATTATAACAACGTTGAACTTCATCTGAGTCCTGTGCTCCCAAAAGTCAGAGATGATTAAGAAATTCCTCTATTTTTAAGTTCTGAAAAAACCACCTTGCTCTCGCATATTCCAAGAAAATAAACCCTCTCCATTCTTTCTTATCATTCCCATAAGACTCGCTGATGACTCCCTTGTCTCTCTAAACCTTGGGTCCCCTTCCTTTTCTTTGAGACTTTCCTCATTAACATTCTCCATATTGCAATAGCCTGAATGAAATCTTCTCTTTCATTGGCTCGTGCCTTTTGCATTCACAAGTACCATAAGTTGTTGTAAGTATCAAGTGGGTGGGTTATCCAGAGTCCCAGATTCCAGTCTTGGCTCACCCAAGCCTGGTTTCCACTTCCTGGCAGGTTTCGCCTGGTTTAAGAGCGCGATAACGGCCCCTTGCTTGCAGGATGTGTGAGAGGCAACACAGCCCCCTCAACCGCTGCGCGGGGCGGTGCAAGGAGCTGTAACTTTTGCATGCTGCCACCAGAGGGCGGCGGCTCCACGGAAGAAGGCCTTCGCCTCTGCACAGGCTCTTCCCTGCCATAGCCTTTAAAATACGCTTTGGAAGTGGACACCACGCAGGATTTTCAGCCTTCCAGAGCTTTTCCTAGCTCCCTCTACTGCTTTCCCGTGCTCCCTCCGCTGCACCCCAGGCACCGCCGTCATACTCCCGCATTCAGATGGTCCTCCTCTGCCGATGCTCCTCATAACACTCTCGCGTACGAGGTGGGGGCCTCTAGCGCTTATCTGGTGACAAGGTGCCTTCCCCTCTTGCGGCCCTCGGGCCTCCTTCTCCAGACAAGAAGAATTCCTGAGGCAGCCAGGAAATGGAGAGGAGAGGCAGAAGGGAGGAGCCCTAAGAGGACTGCTTTGCGCACAGCACTTAACCAGTCACACCCATCAGCCACTTGGAGCATCACAATGTCCCCTTAAAGTGGGCAAGGCAAGAATTGTTACAGGGAAACAGGCTCCTAGAGAAAAAGTGATTAGCCTCTGGTCGCACAGCTAGTAAATGATAGAATTAGGACAGGAACTCAGTTCACCAGTCCCGAAACCCTGAGCCCTTCAGGTAGTCAAGGGTACAGCCAGAGATGGTTCACTACTTGGCAAAATTAAACTGGAGCCACTCCAGCAGAAAGGCACCCTGCACATGTCTGAGGGCAAAGACCAAAATGCACCGCTTAAAGGATTCAAATTTGCAGTTTTATGTATTGATATGGTAAGATGATTACGTTCGCTTTTTAAAGTGTTTATGTCTATATACACATCTCAAAAGAAAATATAAATAGAAAAGCCAACTGTCCACAGTGGCTGTGTCCGGTGGTTGGAATAGCAGTCGTAGGAAGAGGATTTTCATTTTCTCTTTATTGTTCACATTATGCATTACTAGCATACACAAACCAAAAAGAAGAATGATTCATATTTCTGTTTGACAAAAAGTAATATCACCTTGTTAAAGAATTAGAAAATACAAAAGAGAATGAAGAAAGTAAAATTCATCATTAATGTTTTTTCCCCATTGGGATTGCTGTATTTATTTCTAGTTGGTTTCCTTCCCCACAAAATGTAAATAACAGTATTAACCGTACAGGAATGTTGTGAAGGATGAGGGAATGTATATAATAGCTAACATTCCAGAAGTGTTAGCTATTTTCATATACAGCAAAATCAGCACCATACCGTACATATTATTTATATGCTGCTGTTTTCACTTATAACATGTCATCTGTTCTTTAAAAATTATATTTTTAGTGATTGCACAAAATTTCATCATATTTAAGTATAATTTATTTAACCTATTCCTTACTATTGAACTTTTAGTTTGTTTCCAATTTTTGCTGTTAAAATAACAATGAGATTAACATCCTTAAACATCTCTCCTTGTCAGCATTTCTGATTACTTCTTTGGATGGATTTCTAGAGGTAGGATTACTGGGACAAAGAGTGCAGATATTTTTCAGGCTTTTGATTCAGGTTACCAAATTGCTTCCCAGAAAGATCTTGCCAATTTGCACTCCCACCCGCAGTGTGTGAGAATGCCTGTCCCACAGCACACAAAGGAGGGATTTTGGGGGGATGAGTGAGATTTGATTGTGTTGTTGGACTGAGGAGAAGGAATCCTGTAGGGAGAAAGAGTTGAAATTTCAGGACAGTGGGGGAATGTGTAAAGGAGTGAGCTCCCTGGGAGAAAGAGAGTGAGATTTGGAGTCCATTTATAGGGCTTGCCTTGGGCTTGAGAATGGACACCTCATTTCCTGAGATTGGTGGAAAGAGATGTGATCGGATGTGGATATGCAGTCAGTGTAAGTGAGTAGGTGAGATTTAAGAGGGTCAGTCCCTAGGGGTCCCCTTTACTCAGTAAAGTAGGAGGCTGAGTCATCTATTCAAGGATAAAAGGCGAGGGCTATGGAAGGAGAGAATTTGTGGAGAGAGATGCAACCCTTTTACTTAAGGAGAGTAAAAATATACCACGCTAATGCGAGATGATAATAGGGGAAAACTGTATTCTGAGGGAGAATGGGTCTATGAGAACTCTGTACTTTCAGCTCAATTTTCTGTAAATAGAAAATGGCTTTTAAAAAAAGTCTATTAAATTTTTTTAAATGCGACATAAGAAAGGAATCATATAGGCCTATTTTTCTCATCAACATAAGAGAGGGGAGAGGAGGAGAGAGAAAGGAAAGGGAAGGGAAGGGAGGTCTAACTGACCCAACACTCTTGATCAGACTCCACCCTTTCCCCACTGCTTACCATGTGACCTTTGTCATAATTCAAGCGACCATGTATTTTTCTGTTTACTAATTATTTATTCACAGCAACACTATCTGTAAGAGTCCAAACAGAAACAACTCAAATATCTATCGATAATGGAATGGATAAACAAATTATGATATATTCAGACTATATGTACTGCAATAAAAGTGGTCAAACTAAAAAAAAACGGGTTGAGAGTTGGTTGAAGTGGTTGTCCTTGTGGTGGCACCGTTCTTAAGGGCTGTGCGTACTTACTAGACAGTGTGTAGCCACCTGGAGCAAGAAAAAGGTGAGCATATTAATTTAAACCAAATCTTTCAAAACATATGGTAAACAGAAAACAGTGGGCTGGGGGAGTCATGGTAGTGAAAAGTTTATGAATTTCTGGAGTTGTATCAAACTTTTAAGGAACAATTAGTTCCCATTTTATGTAAGTTTTTCCAGAAAATTGAAAAAAACAAAAGCTGCCCAGATCATTTTATAAAATCAGTGTAATCTTGATTCCAAAATCAATAAGGACAAAGTAATAAATAAAAAGAATAGGTTCATTTCACCTATGATGTAGATGTAAAAATCCTAAATAAAATATCAGTTAACTTACTCAGTTATATGTTTTTTAAAATACATTTTGATCAAGTAAGGTTTATCCCAGGAATTCTGACTTGGTGCAACATCAGAAATCACCTCATTAATAAAGGACAAAAGTCATATCATTACATCAATTGATGAAGAAAAATCTTTTGCTAAAGTTTATCAAAGAAATCCTTTGCTATTTATGATAACTTGGTAAAGATTATATAGCAAAAACGTAAAACAAGCATTATACTTAATGAAGAAATTTTAAGTGCATTCTCTTTAAGGTCTAGAACAAAAATAAGGAATCCAACTACACTGCTACCATTCAGTATATAATAATGGAAGTTCTAAACAAAGTAATTAGGAAAGAAAGAATAAGAAATATAGGATTAGAAGAGAAGAGATAAAGCTATCACTATATAAAGATAATATTTTCATTTGCCTTGAAAAACAAAGAATCAACAGATAGACTGTTAAAACTATATATAAGAGTAACCTAAGAAAAAGTTTCAAGAACTTGACAAACTCATTCTAATATTTATATGAATGAACAGGACTAAGTCAACCTTAGGCAAAAGAAGAATAAGGAACAGTGCACTACAAAGCCACATAAAAAGCTGAACAAAGCAAAATGATAACATTGTTCTGGGACAAAAACAGACCAATAGACTATGGAAGAGAACAGAAAACTCAAATCAGACCATGAGTATATGGGTGAGAGGGATCACAAATCAATGCAGAAGGGGCAGATTAAACCAGCTTACCATGAAAAGAAAACAAAAGAGGATCCCTGTCGGACACCAAATAAAAAGATACACTCTACACGATGAAAGAATGCAATGTGAAAAACAACCTCTAAAGTTAATAGAAGAAAATATAAGAGAGTATCTTTGGGCCCTGGGTTGGGAGGGGGACTCCTTACATAAAACTTCAAAAGCACAAACCAGAAGGAAAAAATAGATTAATTTGATGATGTCAAAATTAAGGAGTTTTTGTTCAAAAGAATACCATGGACAGACAATAAGATAGAATGGGACAGGTTATTTGTAAATCTAAAAATGATAAGAGATTATTCTATAGAACATACAAGTAACTCATGAAAAACCAATAAGTAAAGAAGAGACTTCCATTTTTTGGTCCAGCAAGTAACGAGCTTGGGAGTCTGCACTCTGTCCTCACAAATAAAAAACTGAACAAATTGAAAATAAATGACTCTTCTTGGATCTGTCAGAGAATTGGGAACTTCAACAACCCTCTATCAGAAATGGACAAATCCACCAGGTAGAAAATCAATAAGGACGTAGTTGAATGCAACAACATCAATTAAGTGGATATAATTGATGTCTACTTTATCCATCAACTGAATAGACATTTTCTCAAACTCATCCAAAATATTCGCCAAGATAGACCACATTCTGGGTTATAAAATACACCTTATCAAACTTAAAAAAAAATAGAATTGATACAGTGTCTGCTCTTAGAGGGCAATGGAATTAAAATAGAAATGAATAATAAACATAGCTGGAAAATCACAAAACACTAGGAGATCAAATAGCACACTCCTATATGACACATGGATCAAAGAGAAAGTCTTAAGAGAATTTAAAAATATTTAGAACTAAATGAAAATGAAAATACAGCTAATGAAAAATTATGTGATGCAGCAAAAACAATGCTTAGAGAGAAATTTCTAGCATTGATGCACAGGTGAGAAAAGAAGAAAGATCTAAAATCAATGATCTAAGCTTCCATCTTAAGAAACTAAGGAAAGAAGAGCAAATTAAATCCAAAGTAAGCAAAAGGTAGCAAGCCCTAAAGAAAATTGGGCAAAGTTATTAGCAGGCAGTTTATAAAATAGTAAACTGATCAGGCACGCAAAGAGAATTATTAAGAATTAAAATCATCAGTAATCAGAGAGTTTCAAATAAAGACAAAAATAAAATCACCTTACACCTGTTAGACTGGCAAAAGTTGGAAAGCTGGGAAATGCCAAGTTCTGGTGGGTATGTGAAGATATAGGCTTCTTCATGTACTGCTGGTGGGGATGCAGAACAGTCAGCCTTTCTGGAGAGCAGTCTGGCACTACATAGAGCAGATATATGAATAGCCTGGGATCCAGAGAATGCACTCTTTTGTGGAAATATCACACAAATGATCACACAGGCCCATCAGGGGCTATAGATTAGAATGTTCATTGCTGTGTCAGTTCTGATCATAAGCAATCAGTTGTCCATCTGCAGATGAGTAGCTGGGTGAAATGTGGATGATGCACATGACAGAGTACAGCAGGACCTTGAAATGGATCACAAACATAAATCTAGGAGCTAAAATTATTGAATTTCTAGAAAAAAAAAACCCAATTTTTTAATTCAAATTAGGCAAAGAGAAAAAAAAATTACGTAAAATCTAAAGAACACGTATACACACAACTTGAAACGGATTTTAAACCTAAATCTAAGAGCTAAAATTATTGAGTTTCTAGAAAAAAAACATAGGAGAAAATCTTTGAATTTAGATTAGGCAAAGACATTTTAGGATATAAAAAGCATGACTGGCAAAAGAAAAAATGGATACAGTGAGCATCATCAAAATTAAAAACATCTGCTTTTTAAAAGACACATTTAAGGAAATGAAAAGGCAAGCCACAGCCTAAGGAAATATTTGCAAAACACACATATGACAAAGAATTTTATGCCAGTCATCAACTTTTTGCTTCTCATCTCTAAATTCACCCTTCTTTGCCTGCTCTGTGGTAATAAAGGTGGGCTGGGTAAATGTTTTACCTCTGACATTTGGTATGATGTTTTATTAGTCAAGGGTGCTGGAGAGACAAGGAAGGAATTTTCTTTTCCTGTTTCCTGTTATCTGCAAAGTATGGGTTGTACTGCACGGGGCTCTTGCAAGTGCAGCTTTCTCCATTGTCTGGCTCCTGCAGAAGGCAGTTCCCCCAGCTCCCAGTTCTGGAATCACAGAGCAACCAGCAGTGCCCAGCTGCTGGAAGCTTCCCTCAGCACCTTGTCAAAGTGTTGTGCCACTGGCAAAGCACCTGACTGTGAACCGTTTCTCCCAGCACCTCTCAGGTGACTGTGCAACAAGTTCCATGATATGGCACCTCCTTCTGGACAACACTTTCAGTTCCACAAAGGGCAGATTTCCAGTATCCTCTGGTGAGCCACTTCGTTGTCTTCACCGCCCAGTGAGTCATATTGTGTTTTTCCATCAGGTTTGTAGCACCTCCTCAGACGCTCTATCTTAGCCCTACCAGTAGAGGCTGTCCCTGTCTTCACTCTTCCTGTATTCGTCAGAGTTGTCTTTAACTCGTACCAGTCAATTCCTCATTACTCCAAACTCCTGTTAACAATTCTGCTTATTGGACCCTGACTGATACCGACTTATCTCCAGAATATCTGAAGAAACCTCACACTCAATAATAAATGAAACAAACAATCCACTTAAAAAACGAACAAAAGATTTAAACAAACACTTCACCAAATAAAATATATGGATGGCAGATAAGCACATAAAAAGATTCTCAATATGATTAGTCACTAAGAATTGCAAATTAGAACCACAATGAGATACTACTACATCACAAAATGTCTCAAGTTAAAAAAATCTGACAATACCAACTATCATTAAGGATGCAGAGCAACTGGCACTCTTATGCATTGCTGGTGGGAATGCAATGCAAAGCGGTTCATTACTTTAGAGTACAGTTTGGTAATTTTGTACAGAATTAAATACATGCTTATGAATATATCTCATTGTTTTAATTTGCAGTTCCTTAATGACAAATGACATTGAACCTCTTTTTGTATGCTTATTGCTATCTGTTTATCTTCATGGCGAAGTGTCTCCTTAAATGTTTTGCCCTTTTTCAAATTTTAAACTGGGTTGTTTGGTTTTTTACTGTTGACTTTTGAGAGTTCTTTGTATATTTTGGATACAAGTCCTTCATTAGATACGTGTTTTGTAAATATCTTAGTCTATGACGTTTTCATTCTCTTAACAGTGCCTTTCACAGAGAAGAAGTTTTTAATTTAAAAAAAGTCCACCAAGTTTTTTCTTTTATGAATCATGGCTTTTGGTGTTGTACCTAAAAATTCATTGCTAAAGGTAAACTTACCTAAAACTTCTGTCTTCCTCTACAAGTTTTATAGTTTTGCATTTTATAGTTTTATAGTTTTGCATTTGTAGGTCTAGGACCAATTTTGAGTTAATTTTCGTGACAGGTGGACAGTCTATGTCTAGATTTGTTATTGTTGTTGCTATGAACATCCAGTTATTCCAGCACCGTTTATTGAAAAGACTATCTTTTTAAATTGACTTTGCTCCTTTGTCAAAGATCATTTGACTATTACTGAATGTAAATTTTACTTCAATAAAAATGACTCGAGAAAAAACTGCATGCCCACAAAAACTAAAAATATGTATTTTTTAAAAGTATAAACAAAAATGTGTACTTTAAACACAGGAGAGTGATTGCCAAGATACATGGGAGGGCGTGTGGAAAGGCTATAAAAGAGAGTGAGTGAATGAATGAATGGAAACAAGAGAGGGGCCTCACACAGATGATTGATGATAATTTTGGCAGATTGATGGTTACTACTAAACTCTTCTCTCCTTCTTTCTGGGCCCCAGGCAACTCAGCTAGAAACTACGTTTCTCAGTACTACCACCTTCCACTGACCCCTCAGCTCCTGCCCTTGCTGCTTGCTACATGTGGTTAAGTTCTCACCAATGGGGCGTGAGTAGAAGTGACTATGCAATTTCTTTTTCTTTTTTTTTTTGCGATTTCCAATTTCATATTCTTAAAGATACTTGCTCTATACTCTACTCTCCTTTGCCTTCCCACTTATCAGAAATGGTCACAACTGGGGCAGCCTTAAAAATCGCGTATTGAAGATAGCAGAGCTGCCTTGCTTGCTTGGGTTCCTGCTCGACTTTGAAGAGCAGAGCATAACACTAAGCAGGTCAGATCACCCTTCCTGAAAGACAAAACTGCGTCAGCACCTGTGGGAACTGCCAAAGCAGGGATAAAATGGGGCTGAGTGAAATCAAGAATTGTTCTTCCCTGAAAAACCTTTCCCACCCAATCCTCCCATGGTCTTCACTCTTAATGGCTATAATAATAATTCTCGGCCTGGTGTGGTGTCCTGGACACCCACCAATCTATTCTGGAACAATCTGCATTGGCATTTGTGGCCTTCTCTGGCCTCAGAGGGTACGTATTCAAGTTCTGGTTGTGATGCAAAAGATGAATGTGAGCGGCAGCCTCCTACTCACCTTCTCTACCGGCACATGCACGTAAAACACAGACACCGAATTCCTGGGCACATAAAGGAGAGGAGAGCAGCTGTGAAGCAGTGAGAGGATTAGCATGAACAGTTTTCTAATATAGGTGGGTCCATATTGAATCATTTTATTCTGGCATTCTACTGGAAGTTATTCACCACCATTACCACTCCCAAACTGAAAAGTACCACAGTGACATTCATAAGTCACATGAACTTGGGTAAAATTTTTGCATTGTGTGTTCTTTTGAACGTTTTTACATCATTTTGTTTTGGTATTTCTCTTATAAAAGGCAAATGATTGGGGTATTTTAAAAACCGAAACCGTGAGTCTTTGTCTTCAAATAGGGGATTTAACTCATTTACATGTATTATTTAAATTATGTATTTGATAATATTGCTTATGACTCATGCTGGTTTATGAGTCTAACTACTTTTTCCTGTCTTTCATCGTGCAGATTGTATTTGGTTTGCTTTTACCTTGCCGTGATTTGGAAGATAGATATTCTATTTTTTAATGCTACTAGGTTTATTTTAAATGTTTAAAAATATTTATTTCAAAAAGACCCACACATCCTTATTATCAAGCCTATTCAAAGCTTAACAAAATATCAGTGTTCTTGTAAGAAATATATTTCTTTGTATCTGTACTTTAGCAAGTCACCTTTAAAGAGATGATACAGATCTCCCCCTTTTTTGGCTTAGGGGTAGTGTGGTAAGGATTTTGGACTTGGTGCAAAAGATGAAATTTATCGCACATACTGTTTGTCACTCAGAAGTCCAGCTGCGATCTCCTTCAGAGACCTTTTGAATTGCAGCAGATTTTACTATTAGTTTTAATAGATTTTATTGATAACATGGTAATTTTTCTTGTTTTTCAGCCTTTTTTTACCCCAATGACACCACATTCTCATGTACATAACCTGTCTTTGAGGAATATTAAACATTTTGTAGAGAAGTAAAATAGTCACTCATGCTTTTTTTGTCATGATATCTATAAAGCCTTTTGTAAACCTATAAATGATAAAATCAGCCCTTAAAGGACTTTTCAAAATCTTGTCATTTTATAAGGAAAGTAAATAAATACAACAAACTTAATTTTAATATATAAATCTTTATTTATTTAAAAAGTTTTTAGTTTTCAATTACAGTTGACATTCAATATTATTAGTTTCAGGTGTACAGCATAGTGGTTAGACATTTATATAACCTATGAAGTGATCCCCCTCAAAAGTCCAATATCCCCCTGACACCACAAATAGTTATTGTTGACTATATTTCCTAAACTGTAGTTTACATCCCTATGACTCTTTTGTAAATGCCAATTAGTAGATATTAATCCCTTCCCCTTTTTCACACAGCTCCCCAATACCCCTCCCACCTAGCAACCATCAATTTGTTCTCTGTGTCTGTGAATTTGTTTCTTTTTGCTTGTTGGTTTATTTCATTTTTTAGATTCCACGTACAAGTGAAATCATATGACATTTGTCTTTCTCTGACTTATTTCACTTAGCATAACATCCTCTAGATCCATCCATGTTGTAACAAATGTTAAGATTTCATTTATTTTTATGGCCGAGTAATATCCCATTACATATATATCACAGCAATATAAAGCTTTATTTAAATTAAAAATTATCTTTTAATAAATTTGATTTTCCCCACATCCTTACACCATGGATAATATTAGGAAAAAAAAAAAACAAGTATGTATTGTTGCAGATTAAATGTGAGTTAATTTTATTTTACTATTTAAAATTATAACAATTCAGAAATACATATCGATGTGACTATGATTATAACAAATTGCACTGGCACCATCAGTTTGTTTTGATTTGCTAATTGTCACTGCCACGTGGTTCTTAATAGAAATGATCATCTGGCCATGCTCTTCCCTGTGCCTCCTAGATGTAGATGTAGTCTTTGTGTTTGATTTGTCTCCCCTGCCTCCTTCCCTATTAAGAATTTTTCTATAGATAAAACAAGAAGAAAATGAAAGTGAGTGTAAGAATCACAACTCACAGAAACCAAGATCATTCGTAATCCTCACAACTATTTGTGGTGCCATTGTCAAGGATAATCACCACTAGCTGAGGCTGAGATAAGTTGTGGGTCACGTGCAATTTCAGGTAGCTCAGTGTACCAGCCACATCTCAGCTTCTCAAGAAAGCGCACTGTAATTCAAAGGAGTTCAAAGGAGTGGGAGTGCTTTGTTATATTTGAATGCACTTTGAGTTTTCACAGTTAATTAATTAATTTCAAATTAGCAAATATTACAGGCAATCAGGAAAATACAGTAAACAATAAAACAAAGAACAGTATACACTCCACCTAGCTTAAGAGATAAAACATTTGAGATACAATTAAAGCTCTGAGATGATTAAGTCTCTCTAATTTAAATAAAATAAAATAAGCCCCCACAACAAACCACAGCCCCCACTTTCACTAAAGTATAGCATACATCTACTGATTTATTTTTAATCTGTAAGCGATTTTCAAAATTCAATTCTTGACCCACCATTTGTGAATTTCTTGGGACAACTTTACCTCTGATGACAACACAACAAGGTGTTGCAATGCTGAACATTGTCTTTCTTGAGCCATCAAATTGATGAATAAAATAGTGTCTTTTGACTTTCCTCATAGTAAGATGTTATTTCAACACTTTTTTTTTTAATATATAAATGCCAAGAAGTCAACATTCAAAAATACAAGACTATAAATAAAAAGTAAGTTTTTTGTCCACCCCTATCCTCCAAGCACTGATGACTTCTCCTCCCCGGAAATGCAGCTGTGGCCACAGTTTCTTTTGTACCCTGCCAGAGATGTTCTATGTAGTCAGTGATTTTCAAGATACATATATGTTAGGCTCATAAAACTATCCTGGCTTAACCACGTAGAAGCTTCTGTTTCTCATTAGCAAGAAGTCTGAAGGCAGGCAACCAAGGGTGGCAGCATCATCATGACATCATCAGTGTCCCGGATACTTTCCATCTTTCCACTCTGTCAAACTTAATGATTAGCTTTTGCTTTCTTGTTCATTGTCTCATGGTCACAAGTTGACTGTTTTCACCTTTACTCTCATACCTGTATTTCAGAAAAGAAGAAGTAGGAAAAAAGGGAAAGTGCTGCTTGTATTAAAGCAAAAACATTCTCAGAGGTCTCCAGCTGTCTTCCATTTATATCTCATTGGCCCCATTTGCATCACAAGGCCACTTGGAGGGAGCCTGGGAAGTGGAACATTTTATCTGGGCCCATCGTCACCTTTAACAAAATGTCTCAGTAAAGAAGGGTAGCAAATAATTGCATACTATATTCATCAATCCTACTTCGCTTTTTTCACTTAACTATGTAATTCAACATGCTTTTCCTTCTCAGAATACAAACTTGCAGTATCAGTTAGATTCATTTATTTGTTTATATTCATGTAACGAATAAGAATGTGTTTCTTACTTGGGTGGCAGAGACTAATTGCCTTCAGATATCAGTTTCTGCTGTTTTTAAAACCCCTGATTTTTAGATGGACAAAGGCCACCCAGGATAAGACAATATTTCCAAGCATCCTTTCAGCAAGAAGTGGCCATATGACAAAGTTCTGGCCTATGAGATGAGAGTTGAAGTGATATGTGTGACTTCTAGTTCTTGCCTTTGAACAGGACACGTGTTCAAAGGCAAGAACTAGAACTACTTCTTCTCCTTTTTCCCCCTTTCCTGTTACGTGCGCAGTGGGCTTTGGGATGCTCCCTCATGCAGATGAGATGCTACATGTAATAGCAGCTGATCTACATCCTTACCAATATCTTCATCAATGCGCCAGACACTGCGCTAGGGGCCCAGGATATGAAAAATGACAAATAAACTTTATGCCTCTGAGGAGTACAAAATCTGGTAAGAAAGGTCATTGGGTAAATAAACATCTCTGAAATCATATGATCAGTGCTGTGGTAAGCCCAAGGACCTTTGGAGCCCAGCATATCCAAAGGTCTATCCATTTCTGCAGCTGCCACCATTCACACATTTATTCATTCACCCACTTATCCACAGATCAACTCATCTATCATCAACTCATTCTTTCTTCTAGTCATGCCTGTGTCCCACATAGCTCATGAGGATCCTGCAGTTATTTTTTTGTAGAGAGTTATGTAGGACCCATTCTGATATATTTTTCTTAGAATCAAGCCAATCAGAATGGCACCTTTTACCATAATTTTAACAGTTGCCAGATACCAAGATCATCACATATGTGCAATATAATAATGAAATTTTATGTTCAAAACACATAAATGCTTACTTGTGCACATTTTTAGATTTTCCTTGATGATAAAAATTATATATTTTTATTACATAATTCACTAGACAGTCTATTTCAAGTATTCCCTCCTACTAGAGTTGGATATGACACCAGCCCACACCACAACTCTGGGGAAATGCAGGGAGAGAATCTGGTGTTTGTTAATCATTTGTGATGTTATAAAACTAAAGGCCATCCCTAGCTGTGTATTTCCTTTATTCTCAAGGGCTACGGTGAGATGGGGTGAATACCAAAGGAGGCCAGAAGGCTTCATTTACCTCCCGGAAATGTGACTCATTTTCTCCCTCTTTTTCTCACATAAGCCAGTTTGACAAATGTTTAAAAAATTCCTCAACAATAAAGAGAAAATCAAAGATGCAGAGTATGGCAAGAACATAGTCAAGGTATGGATTATCCGGTTTCATTTAATGAGAAAATATAGGTGTCGTGTTAAGAAATGAAATAGTTCACATATTGATCCCCATTAACAAATAGTAAATGTTATTCATAAAAAATGCAGTGAATTTATTTAGCTTAAATCATTAAATATCAAACTTTAAATCTTTTCTTCAATTAAAAAAATAAAGGAAAAAAAACTTCTAACCAACTTAAGCAGTTAAATCTAATATTAATGGAGATCCACTGGAGACGGGGGAGAAGAAGGCAGGTGGGGGCAAGAAGGGAGGGAGGGGTGAAATTTTTCATTTTGAAATCTAAACAGCTCTGGAACCTGTTGGTACTGAGGGGTTGTTGAGGGCAGTTTACAAAGAATCAGATCTTTTTGCCCCTGTCCTGAGGCAGGAAGTTTACTATCTGCTCAGGTAGATGAGATACACAACCACAGAGTCCAATAGCAGAATGGGACAATGCTACAAGAGATGTCACCAAGGGGATATGCTATACCAAATGTTGAGTAAACAGCATGAATAAGAAGTATGTATTCCTCCGATGGGGCTGCAGTAGTCACAATGGGTAGGAATGGCCCAGGAAGCTCCTCTTCTCTCCTCTTCCTTTCCTTTGTCCCTGTTCCAGGCACTGGGGATACAGCGATGCACTAAACAGAAAGAAATCCCTACCCTCATGGCATTTACCTTCTAGTGGGGCAAGACAGATAATAAACAAAACAAATAAAAACAATATAGTGTATAGGACAGTGATAAGTGCTAGGGAAAGAGTAAAACGAGGAAAAGGAATCAGGACTATTGCAGGGTGTGATTAAATTTGGTGGTCAGGGAAGGCCCCGCAAAGAAGGTGACAAGTAAAAACTGAAGGAGGCGAGAGAGGGAGCCATTTAGGTAACCAGAGGAAAAGCATTCCAGGCAGAGGGAACATACATGCAAAATAGTTATTCAGTGCCTACTGTATGCCCATATAACAACAATAGATAACTGTGGCTATTTGCCAAAGTATCTTCAACAAACATTTAATGCCTGCTACAAAAAATGAGAATGCTTCTTCTTTCCTAGAAAGTGATAGGTTGAGGGTATGTGAAGGATAGGTTACAAAGAAGCAATAGCAACACGTGCATTTTTAAAAACAGGCAGCCCCTTATCCCAAAGTGGGTAGAGGGCAAGAGGGTGATGGGAGTCCAATAATGGCTTTCCAGTCAGTGTGATGGAGAGGTTGTAAAGGGAAGGAGACATAGATAATGAGACAGGGAGATTTTGCGGCAAAGTGCTCCATCCACCACAATTTGGGGCAAGGCAAATTATCTGCCCTCTGCCCTCTGCCCTCCCAGATTCTGGATGGAGATGCTTCCACTGGAACTAGGCAGCTGGGCTCCTGAAGCTGCAGACTCAAGAGAGAGAAGCAGCTCCCCAGCTGGTGTTAGACACCATGGGAGACTCATAACACTCTCCAAAGCTCCTCAGATTACCAAGCAAAGTGGCTCTGACAACATTTGGAGAAGGAAGGCCTGCCCTTCCAGGCTAGCTTCTGTAATCAGACTTTGGAGGCATCTGCCTCCCTATAAAGTACCACAAAAGGAGACAACAGCTAAGCCATTGTGGGCTCTGGCTTCAGGATGAATGAGTTTTGCCCCTTAGAACTGAGTGACTTCCCTGTGCATCAGTCTCTCATCCTTAAAATGGGAATAATAACAGTAGCATCTACCTCACAGGATGTTGCAAGAATCACAGTTCTCACCTGGTGATAACATTATTTAGCATTAATAATAATTATTAATACTTCTTTCAGAATTGTTGCATGGATTGCAATATATCTGAATAAACAGATTTTAAGGGCCTCATGAGGCAGGCAGTAGAGGGGTTAACAGCGGAGGTTCTCCGTCTGACTGCCTGGGTTTGCGTCTAGGATGGCCACTTTGGAGCTGTGTACCCTTGGGCAAGTTACTCAACCTCCCTGAGCTTCTCTTTTCTCATCTATAAAGTGAAACTAGTACACATGAAGGAGGCTGGGCCTGGCTTTCTACGGCCAGATCATCTGTGATGTCCAAAGGGCCTGGGCAGTGAGGGAGTACTTGTCTACTAATAGGACAATTACATTATTACATTAACCGCATCTACCTCAAAGGGTGGTTAGGAAGAATGAGCGCTTGCAGAGTACTTTATAACAGTGCCTGGCAATAACTATGTGCAGTTGTTATTATTATTATTACCATCTCCATTTTGTAGATGAAATTAAAGTCTATACAGATTGAGAGACCAGATCCTAGTCCGTGGCAAAGCTGGCACTGGAATCCAGGGGTTCCCTGGTTGCCCCGCAGCTGCCCAGCCTGGGAACTAGACAATTCCTCCTCCGCCCCTCCCCCCACAGGCTCCCTGGGAAAGGAAAACTGGCTGCCCTCCAAGACCCAGGGCCCCTGGAGCCCTGCCCCGCTCCACCCTCCCCCATCCCCAGAACAAAGTACACCGCCGCGGGAACATTCCAGCCCACTGATGGCCCGGCAGGCGCGGCGGCCACGCCCCGCAAGCTGCGCAGGGTGTCTGCGCCCCCTCCCAGCCCCCGCGCCGACCGCGGGCGCGGACGCAATTGCATTGGAGGAATTCTCGCTCTCTTTCCTAACCTCCGCGACCCAAAACTGAAAAGGCCGAGGGACATGGTGGGCGGGCAAACGCCAACGTTGGCGTTTGCTCCGCGGACTCAGAGAAAACTGCATTTACGGCGGCGCCAACGCTGTACGGGTCTCTGGGTGCGTTGGGCTTGTGCAGCCCCAGTGACTCTTTCACGTCTTTATATGAAATTAATGTATGCTTTTGTTAAGAAAATAAGGACAGGGAGCACTAGGAGAAAGATCTCATGAATGCTACCACTCTGAGAACTATTAATTTTGGTTATGGCCTTTCAGACTTTCTCATGCACAAAAACAGGCATGATGACACGAAAGGAAGGGATCATGCTACTTTACTATTTGTTTTTAACTCAATAGACTAGTTTTTAGAGCAGTTTTAGGATTACAGAAAAATCGAGGAAATAGTGCAGTTTCCTTACACCCCGTTCCCACTCTCACAGTTTTCCCTGTTAATATGTTGCATTAGTGTGGTACCTTTGCTACAATTGATGGACCAATATTAGTGCATTATTAACTGAAGCCCGTAGTTCTAGGTTCACACATTGTGCTGTGAAGTTCAGTTTTGAAAAATGCATGACATCATGTATTCACCGTTATAATATCATATACAATGGCTTCACTGCCCTAAAAATCCTCTGTTCTCTTCCCATTGGTCCCTCCCTCTCTGACTCCTGGAACTACTGATCTTTTTACTGTCTCTAGTTTTGCCTTTTCCAGAATATCACATGGAGTCCTACAGTAAGTAGCCTTTCCAGGCTGGCTTCTTTCATTGAACAATATGCTTTTTAAGGTTCCTCAATGTCTTCTCATGATTTAATAGCTCATTTCTTGTTATCACTGAATAATATTCCATTGTATGAATCCACCATAGTTTTTTATCCAATCATCTTTGGAAACACATCTTGGTTGCTTCCAGTTTTTGGCAGTTATGAGTAAGGCTGCTGTAAACATTCATGAGCAGGTTTATTATACTGCCTTCTAGCTTGCCTTTTGCAATTATGTTATGAATGGCTTTCAGCATTATAAATATAGACATAAATCATCATTTTAGTGGCAACATAAGGTTCTATCACAGTTTATTTAACCAGCCCCTATTGTTGAACATATAGATTGTTGTTTCTGATTCTGACCATGTAAACGTGCCCCAACTAGTTGGTCTATACTTGACATCACGTAGTTAAGTCTCTGCTGCCTGAGCCCTGTGTTTAAATCTCACATACTTACTGTGTGACCTTGGGCAAAGTTTTTAATTCCCTATGACTTGGTTCCTCATCTGTGAATTGGGAATAATTATTGTACTTACTGTGAGAATTAAATGAGCTGATGCATATAAAGTGCTTAGAATCTGACATATATAAACCCATAAAATTTATCTCTTATTGTTTATTATCTATTGGACACCTATTGTGTGTCCTGAGCTAGGCATTGTGGAAATAATCGAAGACTAAATCGTATGTGTCATCTTACCCACAAGGAACTTTGGTTCAGCTCCCGCTGGGGGGATAACACAAAGCCCAGTACTACTAATTGTTTTCTCTGTGCCAGGTACTGTTCTGGAGCCTGGTAGTAGCAGGGCTGCAGTTTGTATAGAGGTGTGGTTCTAACCGTCACACTACCCTGACTCTTTTTACACATAATTCTAATACAAAATACAAAGTAAGATAGGTCCTAATAAAGTGGAGATGAAGAACTGTGACCATTCAGGGCATCTGGTGATGGCTTCTAGCTGGGCACACCAGTGAAGGCTTTACATTAAAATCTATTCACTGAACTCCTAAAAAGCACATCTTTATCAGGCACAGCTCTAAGCATTGGAAGACTAGAGAGGTAAATAAAATCAGTTGAGAGTGTATAATCTGGTGGGGGAGACAGGAAACAAAGTCAACAAGCAAATGTCAGATGATAGTTTGTGACATAAGCTGCAAAAGGAATACAGATTACCATGATGGATACAGGAGGAGTAGTGGAGGCTTGCCTACTTAGTCAGGATTGTCAGGGAGGGGCCTTGAAGGAGATGACTTTGAAACACTGAGGACCCTGGGATGAGGAATCACCCATGTGAGGAGTTGTGTGGAATATTTTAGCAGCAAGAATGAACAAAGGCCCAGAGGTAAAAGAGGGTTTTGGGTGTGTTCTAAAAGCTATCAGAAGCCAGTGTGGGAAGAACTCAGGGAGCAAAAGGAAAATGGTTAAAAATGAAGTTGCGCAATAGACGTGGACCAGTCTAAGGACAAAGACTTCAAGAGATCAGGATTTTTGTAGAGAAAAGGAAGGACATTTAGTCTAGAAAAGGCTGGGGGTATATTGAGTATAGGAGAAAAACCAGCTGCTTCATGAGAGGGCTGCACGAAAAGCAATGGCCTCCGGCAGAACCTCAGGCAGATTTTAGTAAAAGCTAGAGGAGGGGGAAATGAATCTTTGGAGAAGAGCTTGAGGAATTAAGGCATTTTGCTGAAGGTGGCCCATGAGTTCCAGGGTCACCATGGAAGAATGGGGGAAGTAGGAAGAGTGGGAAATTGGATTAGGTTAAGTGATGTGCATATGAGTCTAGGTAATGATGGATCACCTTTGATGGATATTGAGTTTTATTACTTTTTCTATTGAAAATTTATTATATGATTCTTCTTTATCCTGTTCATATGGTAAGTTTTAATTATTGATTTTTAAATTTACATCAACCTTACATTCTCGGAATAACACAGACTTTCGAGTTGTATTCTCTTTTGTCTATATTGTTGAATTCACTGTGCTATTATGTTGTTGAGGATTTTTTGCATCTGTGTTCATTAGTGAGATTGACTTACACTTTTGCCGTATAACCCAGGATTCCACTTTCATTTGTTATCCTTCTTAGGTTTTAGTAACAAGGTTATGCTGGCCTCATGATTTGAGTTAGGGTATGTTTTTTCTTTTCTGTTCTCTGGAACGTATGTGTAATCGTGATATTTTTCTTTCTTAAATGTTTACTAGAATTTGTCAGTGAAGCCATCTGGGTCTGGGCTTTTCTTTGTTGGAAGATTTAAATTATAAATTCAATTTCTTTAATAGATATAGTACTCTTCCAATTTTCTGTTCCTTCTTTTGTTGATTTTTGTAAGTTGTAGTTTTCTAGGAACTTTCTTAAAGCACTTAAATTTTCAATTTATTTGATGACACCGGGCTGTTCATAATCTCATTATCTTCGTAATGTCTATAGCAATGTCCTTTCATTTCTAATACTGGTAATTCATGCTTTCGCTATTTTCTTTATCAGTTTTCCTAAGGGCTTTACCTGTTGTTAATATTTTCACAGACCAGTCTTTTGACTTTGATCATTCTTTGTATTTTAAGTTTGTTTTTTGTTCAATTAATTTCTTCTCTTATCTTCATGGATTCTTTTATACTTTAAAATTTTTAATTTGTTGAAACATAGAGTTACCATATAACCCAAGATTCCACTTATAAATATACCCAAGAGAAATGGAAACATATGTTCACACGAAAACATTACACGAATGTTCATAGCAGCGTTATTCATAATAGCCAAAACGTGGAAACAACCAAACGCCACCAACTGATAAATGGAAAAACGAGCTGTGTTATAGCCATGCTGCATTTGCCTGCTTGGGCTGCCGTAACAAAATATTACAGACTGAGTGACTTAAACAACAGAAACTTATTGTTTCACAGTTCTGGAGGCTGGAATTCCAAAATCAACATTTGGCAGCTTTGATTTCTCCTGAGGCCTCTGTCTCTTTGACTTGCAGGCGGACCCTTTCTCCCTGTGCCCTCACATGGCCTTCCCTCTGTCCATGAACATCCCTGGTGTCTCTTCCCCTTCTGTTCCATGTCTTTTATGTGAACATTAAATATTTCTGTTGGACATATACCAAAAAATGCCAAGTTTATTAAATATCCTTATTTTTAGCTTCACTAAATACTAATAAGCAATTTTCCTATAGATCAATTTATACTCTCAAGCAGTTACTAAGAGTTCTGTTTTCTCTACATCTTTGTCAATTTTGGTATCATCTGATTTTTTTCCCCATTTTTTTAGTCAATTTTGGAGGTAGTGTAGAATATCTTATGATTTTAATTTGTGTTTCCTTCATGACTAATGAAGTTGAGTACCTTTTCTGTGTTTATCCTCCACTGGGATATGACTTACTGTAACGTGCTTGTTCGTTTTGTCATTTTGTTATAGATTTGAACGAGTTTTAAATATATTCTGGCCACTTGAGCACATCTTCTGTCACTGAAAATATACACTGTGATTTGCCATTTTACTCTTTCAACTAGCAAACACTTTTATTTTTAATACAGTCCAATTTATCACGTTCACTATATAGTTAACCCATTATTTTGGTCCTGTTTTTAAAATCTTTGCATACTACAAGGTTGTGATGATGTTCTCTTATGTTTTCTTCTGAAAGCTCTTTTGTTTTTCCATTTGTATTTATATCTGCAGCCTGTTGGAATTATTTCTCATGTGGATGTGAGATAGGGAACAAATTATTTTTTCCATATGGACATCCAATTAACCCAGCACCATATAATAAAAGATATTCCTTTCCTCAATGTACTGCAGAGTCACCTCTGCTGTAAATTAGGTAACCAGATAACTATGAGTCTGATTCTATTTATTGGTTTATTTGCCTGTGTTAGGATTAATATATGTTATCATTCTATTTCCGCCTTCTATTAGCTCGAAAGTTATATACTCCTTTTTTATTCAATTAGTGGCTGCCGCCAATGATTACAAATAGATCTGTGACTTATCAAAGTCTAATATTACTTGGTAGTTTTACCTTCTTCCCAGATAATGTAAGGAATTTAAAACACCTTAACTCTATTTATCATCTGCCTCGACTTATTGCGATTTTTAAAAAAGTGCATTTTAGTTCCATAATATTTTAAACCTCAAAAGATATTCTTATTGTTTTTGGCAATCAGTAGTCAATTAGATGTGTCTATCTATCTGCTTATTTTGTTGCTCTTCATTTTTTCCTGCATCTCTGTACTTCCATCTTATCTTTTTCTTTCTTCGTCTGAAGAATACACTTTAGTGTTTCCTTTGAATCAAATCTGCTGGTGATGAATTCTCTTAATTTTTATTTGTTGGAAAATGTTTTTATTTCATCTTCAATCTTGAAGAGTGTTTCTGCTGAGTGTAGTATTCAGCACTCTGATATTATCGCATTAAATTTTTAACTTCTTTGTTTTGTTGAGATTTTATGTCATTTTAATTATTTCTCCTTTGAAGATAAACTGTTTTCTGTTCTATGATTTTCTTTGTGTTGAGTTTACAACTTGTCTGGTGTGGGTTTTTTTTTTTTTTTACATCCTTTTTGGGAGTTTGGAGGGATTCTTATATCTGTTACTTGATATCTTTAATCAATTTGGAAAAATTCTTGGCCATTATCTCTTTAAATATTGTTTCTGCTTCATTTCTCTCTCCTTTAACTATGGGACTCCAATTACACATGTTAGGCCTTCTTAATGTATCGCTTGCTTTTACTTCTACATTTTATTTATTTTTGAATCTCCATGCAATCTAGACATTTCTGTAATTCTATTTTTAGTACATTAATTTCACCTCAGCTTTGTCTAATCTGCCATTAATTATATACATTGAGTTCTTATTTGTTGGTTATGGTATTTTTTATATCTAGAATTTCCCATTTGATCTCCTTTTATGGTTTCCAGTTCTTTAATAAAGTTCTGAGGGGATACAAAGAGTTTCTTAGCAGATTGACAAGCAGATAGACTCTGGCCCTAAGACTGGCTTTGGAACCACCTGAAGAGCTGCTGGAACCTTTTGCAACATGGATGGTGCCTTAGGAACAGCTCTCTACTGACCAACGGACAGCTTCTTGGTTTATGAATGGAAGTTCCAAAGTGAATGGACAGCATCCTGTTTGGAAGGCTGCCACTCTGACTGAAAAATGGTCAAAGCAAGTCAGCTCGGTGGACTAAATTGCCTGCTGTTTTCCCCTATGTTTGAGTTTTTACTGACTCATGGGCACTGGGCAATGGCCTGGCCATATGGTCAGGCAGAAGAGCAATGGAAAACTGACCTCTGCTTTTTTGGTGGATTTGGTGAAGGGGTGGGGTGGAGGAGGATGCTGGTTTCACTCTTATGGGGAAAGATGGTGATACAACTACACTTTTTTTCTTTCCCACATCACCTCAACTTCTTTTTCCTACCTGATGTAGTGGTCCCAGGAACAGGAGTGAAACTATAAGTGCCAAAAGAAGGAATGATTTCTAAGAAGGAAACATGAAGTTTTAAAAATATGGTTATAGTCAGAATTCCTAAGGGCCTGAGGAATAGGGTGAAGAAATAAAATGGAATCACTATAATCAAGCTGTTAAATTACTAAAATCAAGTAGGTTGAGGCATGAAGAAATGATCTTATTTTTGCTTTAACGAGCCTGGAAACTTAAACTCTTAAACTTTTCAGTCCTGCATCAATGCCTGGATATATATATATGACCTTCAGATAACCCTCTGATTGCCCTATGAAGGACTCACCTATCCAGACCACCTGCATTCCATTATCCAGACCACAGGACATGACCAGACCTCCTGGAGCCCATCCTCCAGACCACCTGACACTTGAATGATGACTGTCCTGGACCAATCCTAGGGCTAAGAATGCCGGATTTGAGATGCACTTTCTACTATAAGAACTTTCTTTCTTCTTCAGGACACTTCTGGGTTTTTGCCTATTTGTTTTTTTGGTTTGCAAATTCTAAGATCCTTGCCTAAATCTTTATCATTTATTTCTAGCCAAAGCTTCCAGACATTTTGAGTTCATTTAACAGGCCCGATGGAACAGGTTTTTCCTTTACCTGATCTGGCAAAATTGGAGTTAACTGTGAAGGCAGTTATATTGCCTAATGGTAGAAATAGCCCACTAGTTCTGTACCCCTGTACCCCTGTCCTATACAAATGAGAGTGAAACAAGACACTTGCTAGACTAGTAGTGTTGCCTATGATCTAGGCCAAGTATAGTGGTCCAAAAGTGGAAAGGATTGTATGTTAATGGGGAGAAAGAGGTATCGTAGCTGAGGGTAAAGGAATGAATAAATAAGTTCATCAATGAGGAAAATCCAATATTACATTACCACTTCAAAAGAGGCTCAGAGCAAGATATGATATTGTCTCTTAGCTCGATTATACCAGATACCCAAAAAGGTGAAGCTGTATACTTCTGAGACCATTGCTGCTTTGGGAACCTGACAGGATGGAATTGAAACCTACAAAGCTGAATGACCTTGCCTGGGACACGTTTTGGTCATATGATTTGCTAATGGACGACTAGACTAATGATCAGTAACTGAAGGGGACTCTAGTAATGTGTCAATATCTTTTTACTCTTATTTTTCAGGTTATATTTACTATAGTGTGAAAATGATATAACATTAGCATTGTTGGTCAGTGATGGTTAGATAGTGATGGTCGAATGTATAAGGAAATTGAGTTAAAAGACTCCTATCCCTATCCCATACTGGCTTCTCCAAATTTTAGGCATATTCATGTTGGACTATTGCTGTACATGCTATATAAATGTTCCACCAATTTTAGATGCTCGGACAGGGTTGATCATTTTGTTATAAGGGAACTGTGGCCAAAGACTAGGGCATAGCATGTGTTTTTAAGAAAGAATTTGTCTGGTCTTTGTCCTGGGTTTCTGGAACAGAGCTTCTAAAACCATTGGGATTTCCCAAATGATAGAGTATCTTTGGATCACACCTGAGTTTATCCTATGAGGTCACTGTTGGTGAGAACTTTGATAGCTTCAGGACTGGGGCTGATTTGAGCCTTGTGATATCAGCCTGATCTCTCAACCTCTAGAGAGAAGATGAGGCCTGGAGATTGAGTGATTTGATCAAGCATGTTTATATAATGAAACTCCAGCAAAAACTTGAGACACTGTAGCTCTGTGAGGCTTCCTGGTTGATGAACACACGGATGTTTCAAGAAAGTAATATGCCCTGATTCCACGGGGAGAAGGCACAGAAGCTCTGGGAACTTCCCAAACCTTGCCCTATGTGTCTGTTCATTTGGCTGCTCCTTTATAATAAAACCGCAATCATAAATATAGTGCTTTCCTGAGTTTTGTGAGTCATTCTAATGAAATATTGAACCTGGGGAACACATGGGAACCCTCAAATTTGTGGCCTCTTGGTCAGAAGTGCAGGTGGCCTGGGGACTCCTGAAGTGTGGCTGGTGTCTGAAGAGGACTGTCTTGCTGGGAACTGACTGTGCCCTTAAACCTGTAGAGTTTGATGCTAACTCCAGATGGTTAGCATCAGAATTGTATCACAATAAAGCAGCTGATGTCAGAACAGACTCCAAATGTCTGACAAATACTCTGCTCAGCTTCTCAACCTATCAACTTCTGTGGACTCATCGAATGCCCACTGGGGAAAAGCAACACTAAATCATAAGCTTACCTCTCTAGGTTTCCTCTTTCTGAATTTTGGCCCTATAATTTTTAATTGCTTTGTTAGATCTTCAGTCCTCCAGTCGGATGATTTTCATATTCTGTCCAGATTGTGTCCTCAGTTTGGTCTGCATCATCTAGTCTACCATTAATAAAAACATAAATCCCTCTTTTCATAGATTTTCCCCCCTGTGGTTAAATACACATTAATATCATTTAAGAGATGTTAAAGTGTACAATTTAGTGGCATTGTTGTACAGTCATCATCACTATCTAGTTCCAGAACATTTTCAGGACCTCAAAAGGAAACCCCGGATCCATTAAACAGTCATTCCTCATTTTCTCTCCTCCCAGCCCCTGACAACCACCAGCCTGCTTTTCATCTCTATGGATTTGCCTATTCTGGATATTTCATATAAATGGAATCATGCAATATATGTATGGCTTTTTGTGTCTGTCATCTATCACTTAGAATGTTTTCAAGGTCATAGATCTTTATATGTGGTATTTTCTTTGTTTTCTAAATATTCTGCAGTTACTGTTTTAATTTCCTCTTTGACACAGAGGGCATTTAGGAGACTGTTTTCTAATTTTTGTTCTATTTTTATTATTCATTATCAGTTTTGTTGTGCCGTAGTCAGAAAGTATGACCGATTCTATTTTCATTTTTTGTAAATCATTTCTTTGTGGTCTATTGTACTATCAAATTTTGTAACTGTCTCATGCAGGCTTGCGAATAAGATATAGTCTCTATTTTCAAGATATATACATAAACGTGCTCTATCTATTCACCTGTCTTCCCAGCTAGATAGCTATCTATCATCAATCTCATTAAATATATCATTCAAAATCTCAGAATTATAACTTATTTTTTCTCAATCTGATTTGTCAAGATGTAGGGAAGTTAGAACACCTTATTACAATTTTATTTCTATATTTATTTCAGCACTGCATTCTGTAAGTTAATCCTTACAGAAAAATATAATTCGTATATTTTTACTTTATATAGTTCAATGCTATTATTTATTATAATGTTTCTTAGCTTTGTTAAAAAAACAAAATTCAACCTAGTAAATTTGAAGATCTAATTGACTTTATTAAACAATTTATGAATTGGGCAGCATCCCATCTAGCAACTAGAAGGGCACCGCGAGGAGTTGTACAAAATTGAAGGATTTTACAGAAAGAAGGATGGGACAGGGCACTATTAGGGAAGGAAAAAGAATTATTTGTGGGCTAGGACATCTGGGGGATTGGGGGAGAGGAGGAAGGCTTTTTATTATGTAGGTTGCCTCTTCTTTCTATAGGAGATGGAGAGCGCCCATTTGACAGATAACCTTACTGGTGCTTGACCAGAAAATTCCATACTGATTGATTAAGATTACATTTCTGGGAGGGGTTAAAATTGCAATTAGATCAGTTGTTAAATCTAGGTTTGGTGTCAGGGGCTTTTAGCACAGTGATGCCATTTAGTTTTTTGTTTTTTGTTTTTCTTTAGTAGCTTGAATTCAGCTTGTTATTATTAACAGAACACTTGGCTACTTTTTGTTCTATTTGTCTGCAATATATTTGTTCCTCCACTAATTTCAGCCTTTCTTGTTTGTTTGTTTGAGGTATATTTTTTGTTGATAACATACAACTGGCTTTCATTTTCTTTTTAAAAAATGAGTTTATATTAGTTTTATTCATCCCTATATTAGATAGAGTTAGTCTATTTCTGTCATATTTTGTGCTTTCTGCTTTTATGTTTCTGTGAGGTCTTTTGTGTTTATTGCTTTCTGGCCATTTGGAAGGTATTCAGATTTTTTTAGCTCCGTTGGTGGTTACCTTTGTAATTTTAAATAATATGTTTAACCAATATTTCTCAATTTATCTTCAGAAAAGAAACAACATCATTAATCTCTCCTAAAAAATATAAGGACATTGGTGATTTAAAAACAATCTACCCTGCAGTTGCTGTGGAAAACGGTATGGCAATTCCTCAAATTGAAGAATTACCATATGACCCAACAATCCCACTCTGGTGTATATCCAGAAGAAGTGAAGGGAGAGACTCAGATAGATTCTATTTGTATATCTATGTTCATAGAAGCATTATTCACAATAGTCAAAAGGTGGAAGCAACCCAAGTATCTATCGACAGATAAATGGATCAACAAAATGTGGAATTTGATTATTATTCAGCCTTAAGAATGAAGGACATTCTGACACATGGAACAACATGGATAAACCTTGAAGACATTATGTTAAATGAAAGAAGCCAGTCACAAAAGGACAACCTATTATCAACAATAATGAACAACAATGAAAAAATTATAGGTTCGTTTTTCAGAATAACTATAACAATTGTATTATTTTCCTGGTAAACACAATCACTGCACTTTTGTATGCATAATTATATGTTTAAATCAATTTAATGCTTAGCACCAGTCTTTTTATACCTCAGTTTCTTCCTACGTAAGTTCTTAATTTGAATTCATCTTTTGGTGGTTTTCATCATATCTTCAAATAGAGCGATAGATCTCCTGAAGATAGAATATATGATAAGAATATTACTTCTCTTGCAATGTCTTTGAGAGAAGCCCCTTCTAGCCTGGACATGGGACTTCCCTGCTGCTACTAGCTCTGGGGCATAGCACCCCCATCCCTTTCTGGTTTCCCTTGACTCTTGCCAACACTTTGTCCACAGTCCCTTCATTAACTCTCCTCAATTACCCAGCTTGAGGGTGGCTTCTGTTTCCATTGAGGACTATGACTGATGCGGCCTCTGCCTTCTCTCCTCCATGCACCCCTTGCCTCCTATCCCCTTTTTCTTCCGCTATCTCTCATTCCAACCCCTCCCTATTCTTCCTCCTTTCTTCTTCTTCCTTTTGCTGCTAGGTGACGGGAAAGTATATAGGTTAGCATATCTTGTTCCTCATCTGGTCTGTGGTTGCCCTTGTCCCTGGGTGGTCAAGAACAGAGTATTCCTTCTTTCTGCTCTGTTCAAGATTCTGGCTGATTTTCAGCGTGTGCGGCCTATCACCCAGCCCTAGAAGCCCCACCCTTGCCAGCAGGCGGACAAAGCTCACAGTTCTGTCCTATGCTTTCTTCCATATAGAAAACCCATTTTATTTCCTAGTCTGACATCTTGGAGCGGGTTGAGGGGATTGAGACCAAATCTATTACATCAGTGTCTAGATGGAGCATTAGCTGGTTCAGGCCAAGGCATTATGAGTTGCATTTTTATTGCTTTTCTAATTCTTGTGTGCAGATTTTATTGTGCTAGGAGCTTAAATTGTAATAAACAAGGAGAAAAAAAATTTTTTTTTACGTTACTCTGGCCAAAGACTTCAGTCTAAAAAATCCTTAACAGACCCTTGTAAGTCCCGTTGCTGGGTAGTATTTGTCCAATGGACCTGGAACAGTTTAGAAAAGGAGTGGGGGTTTGGTTAACATTAAAGAAATACAAAGATTTTTCATCTGGCTCTGGAGGAGACCAGAGCCACAGAGGGAACAAGAAAAGAAAGAGGGAATTGAGCATTTTTGCAAACAAATGATAAAACTGCCTTTTAAAGAAGTGGGGGTGGGGGACCCCTTGTCCAAACAAGACATTTGCCAGGGTAGGAAATCATTTCTGCAATTGTTTACAATGCTCAGGCAGCCTGTCCAAAGTCAACATGGCCTGGGAGCGTTGCCCTGGGGCCTCCTGCTCCTTGCCAGCCGCCTGCCAGCTCCCGCTCAGCTATTTCTGGGACTTAGCTCCCTCCCTTGAAAAACAAACTGTGGCCCTCACTGTCATTCCCAATAAAACCCCCAGTTTTTGCAGCCTTAATCATGTTTTCCAGAAGAGTTGTCCAACTGGGGGCCTGGATGCAAAGTGCTGGGCTTGGGAGAGCCAGTTTGGGAGGAGGGCAACTTTCATTTGCAAGGTGCCAAGGTGGAAATTTCCACTGCACTCCAAGATGGCTTCATTTGTGGCCAAGGAAACCTATTCTGTCTTCAAAGAGGAGACTCTGGCTAATGAACGTCCTGAAATTTATGCCCTTTCTTACAGTTTGTTTCGCAAATCCAGAGCAAAGTTTGCTTTTACTAAAAAGCACCATGATTATTAGGAACAACCATTTTACATCTAGATATCATTTTAGTGTAGAAAAGTCTTTCACTTCTGTTATCTTATTTGATCTCTGCCAATGATCTCAGGCATTATTAATCTGATTTATTTAATCTATCTATCTGTTTCTTGTTTTGTGTTAATAATATAGTCACATGGTCTTAAATTTTTAAAGTGAAAATAAAGTCTCCCTTCTACTCTGTCCCCATCCTCCCAGTTTCCACCTGCCCAACAGTAACCACTGTTGTTGATTTCTTATGTATTTTTCCAGAGATGTTTTATGTGTCTGTGAACAACTTGGAGTGGTGCAAGGAGAGAGTATTGCACTGACACAAAAGAGTCCCAGGCACTCGTTCTAGCTCTGCTTCTTATTGCTGTGTGACATTGTGCCTGCCACTTTCCCTCTCTAGGTCTCACTTGTGTTATCTGTGAAAATGGCAATACTAATAGTTAACATTCATTAGGCTTAGATGTTCTTGCCACTGTGCTGTTTTTACATGTATCAGTTGAATTAAGCTCCCCACAGCCCTATAAGGAGGCATTATTAGCCCCATTCATCAATGACAAAACTGAGGCACAGAGAAATTAAATAACTTGCCCACATCAGAGCTGATTAGAGGGAGAGCCTGAAGTTTATAAAGCTAAGCAGTTTAACATTAGAGCTCATAAACCACTTAAACCACTGTGCTATCACACTGCCACTTGATGATATTGACAAGACTGAATGATGGCATAAGGTAGGAGGCTGGCCCAGAGTGGTCCCTCCCAAGTCTGATATCTACAGTCCAGTGTCCAGTTCCTGTGAAACTCTGGCCAGGCAGCTCTGACTCACTCAGCCCCATTTAGATGAGTGATGGACAGCTGGCAAAGAACAGGAGACAGCAGGGCAAGGCTCAGGCATGAACTCTGATGTCAGCCCAGTGTCTCCCTCTCTGTCCCTCCAGAGGCATCAAGACCATTCCTTAAAAACAACAACTTAAAATTTTTATCCAAAGTAGTAATGCACATAATTTAAAACATTAATATTATTTAGAGACTTAAAACAAAAAGTCAGCGTTCCAGAACAACCACTTTTAACCTTTTTGGCTACTTCTTTATGTATTTATCTCCATTATTCTAAATTAGGGGTTTACTTTTTCTGTAAAAGGACAAATTTTTTCTGTAAAGGGCCACATAGTAGTATTTTCAGCTTTGTGGACCATACAGTCTTTGTTGCAACTATTCAACTCAGCTTGTAGCCAGAAACCCACATAGGCAAAGGTAAATGAGTGGGAGTGGACATGTCCTGATACAACTTTATTACAAAAGCAGATTTATTTTCAAAAACAGATTTGGCCTGTGGACTATAGTTTGTTAACACCTGTTCTAATTGCTTAAACTCCTAATTCTTAATTTTCTTAATTTGCAATTTTAGGCATTACCCATTAATTTTCTGTTATGCCAGATAAAAATTTATTTTCCTTAAACAACTCTCCTCTCTGCAGCTGTTTATCCTCCTAAGTCATCCTAATCGGGTTATATTGTCAGTTAAATTAATATTCAATGTTTGCATTATTATGACTGAGTAGATACTGTTCTCTGCTGAGTCAAGTAGTATACCGTGTGACATTTCCTTTCTCATACAGCTTTTGTTTTTATCTGGAGTTGATAACTACCTCATTCTTTTTTTCGTTTGTATAGTTTCTTTGACCTTCAGTAGCCTCTCTCAGACAGTTTTCTACAAGGTTCAACAGATAGTGTGTCAGTGCCTTTTTTTTTTTTTTCCTTTTAGTGTCTTTGTTTTACTGGATCCTCTTTCCTAGAGCCCTCCAGCCTCCTGCTCCAGTGTGGACTGGTGCTCCGTGGGCTTGGGCTCAGCTCTTATCTTAGGACTTCCTTTCTCCTAGGAAGAAGGGAGAGATCCACCTGATCTCTCTTCTGTGTTAGATTTCCTGTTTCCAGATCTCATTTCTTCTCTTTCTACTTCCTCGTTTTGCTAGAGGATATCCTCTAGTAGCTTCCTGAGAAAGAGAACATGAAACATAAAGTTTCGAAGTTTGGTATATCTGAAAATAGCTTTAATCTACAATCACTTTTAAATGATAGTTTTGCAGGATGCAGAATTCTCAACTGAGAATCATTTTTTCCCTCAATATTTCGAAGCGTACAGATTGTTAGAAGTCTGATATATTTTTGAATCTTAGTTCTTTGTATGCAATCTGTTTTTGTCTTCTCCAGAAGTTTTTATACTCTTCTCTTTATTCCTAAATTTTCTGAAATTTCAACATGATGTGCCTTAGCAAGGCCCTGTTTCTAGTCATTGTGCAGGGCACTCAGTTGACCCTTTCAGTTTAGACATTCATGTCTTTCAGTTCTGAGAAATTTCTTTGTAATATTTATTTATATTATATAATAATTTCCTCTCCTCCATTTTCTTTCTTCTTTCTTTCTGAAACTCCAATTCATTGGCTTTTAAACTTCTTGAATTGATCCCTTAATTAAAATGTTTTCTATTTTCTGCCTTCATCTTTTTTTATTTACTTAGGGTAATTTTCTAGGCTATATGTTCCAATCCTTCTGTTTAAATCGTTCGTATTCTAGCTACCATACTTTTGATTTCTCAGAGCTCTGGCTTGTTCTCTGTTGCTTTTCATAGCATTGTGTTCTTTTTAGAGGTTCACACTATCTTCTCTTACTCTTCTGAGAATGTTAAGCTTGGATGGAAATTTTTTATTTGTAAGTTTTATTTTGTTCCCTGAATTGTCCTTGTTCTCTCCAAGTTCTTATTTTCTGTTTGTTTTATTTTGTCTTTAATGTTGAAGACTTTCCTCAATTTACTGGTAATCTTTGTCTATTCTATTAAAGAGTGAAACACTGCAAAGCTTTATGGAAGTTCTGTATTCATAGAGAGGATTGTAAACTGGTGGGCCTCACTGAAGAAGATAGAACAGGGAGAGTATTTTGAGAAGAAAAACCCTGTGTCATTATCAACTAAGCCTCTTCTTTTTAGCCTCCTATTCACCTTCTGTATCACCTGGTGTGCCGGTTACTGAACCTTCCTGGATTTCTGCAGGGTGAACTAGCTTGCTTCTCATGGTATCACCAATTTACAGTCTCTTAAGAGTCAGCTTCTTCTACTCTGGTATGATAGAATGGATCTCTGTATCAGTTTTTCATTCTCCCAACATGATAACAACTCTTTCCCTCTATGGTTTCCATTCTTGTACTCTTGTCCTTGTGGGCTTAGAGTTTCTTCTTATTACAATGCCTCCTAACTGGTCTCTTGACTTCTATCCTTGTCCCTTTACAGTCTGTTATCCACACATAAGCAAGAGGGGTCCTTTATACATGGAAGTCACGATATCAGAGTATAGGCATTCCATAGGACACTGCCTAAACTTCTTTGATAGTCAAAGCATGATAAAAAGGGGAGTAGGGAATGGGGTGAGAGACTGTCCTAGGTTTAAAATATTTAGGAAGCATACTAAAAATTGCAATGTGTGATCCTGAGTTAAACAAACCAACTGTAAAAAGACATTTTGAAACCATTGGTAAAATTTGAATATAAATATGAAAAAATCATTAATTTTGTTAGTAATGAACATGGTATTATGGTTATGCAGGAAATGTGTTTTCTAGAGATCCATATTTAATTATGATGAAATGTTATGATGTCTGAAAATTTGCTTTCAAAACCTCTGCAAGAAAAAAAAGATGAAGGAAACATGGCAAAATGTTAATAATTGTTAAATCCAAGTGGTAAATATGCATTACTCTACTGTCTCTACTTTTACATAAGTTTGACGTTAAAAAAGGGGGAGGGAGTAATATTATGCTATTAAGCCTTTCCCTGGCTTCTCAACTCCTTAAAATACAACCCAAAACTCCTATTGCAGCCTTCGAGGCCTTGAGAGATCGGTCCTCTGGACCTCAATGCCACACTAGCCTCCTCACTGTTCTTGCCAAAAACATCACTGCTGCCTCGGGGCCATTGCATTTACTGTTGCCTCGGCCTGGCACATTCTCCTCATGCCCCTGTAGTCAATTGACCACCCCTCTGCCTCATTCAGGACTCTGCTTCAATGTCAACCAATCAGAAAGACCTTGCTTATCTTAAATAACATTTCCTCTCTTTTCTCCATGGCATTTCCTATCCTCTTTTCTTGCTTTTGTTTCTTCATAGCATTTATTATCGCCTGTCCCCTCCCTTTTTTTTTTTAAACTATGGTAAAATGTAGTAACATAAAATTAACCATTTTAACCATTTTAAAGTGTACAACTCTGTGGCATTAAGCACATTCACAATGTTGTGCAACCAGCACCACTAACCATCTCTAGAACTTTTTCATCTTCCCCAGTTGAAATTCTGTACCCGTTAAACACTAACTCCCCATTCTCCTTTCCCCAGCCCCTGCTAAACAACCTCTACTTTCTGTCTCTATGAATTTGACTACTCTAGACACCTCATGTAAGTGGAATCATACAGTATTTGTCCTTTTGTGTCTGGCTTATTTCAGTTATTATAATATCTTCAAAGTTCATCGATGTTGCAGCATTTGTGAGAATTTCATATCATCTGTTATTTTATATATTTATTTGCTAATTTGCTTATTATCATTATTGACTTCCCAACCCCTACCACCTACTAGAAGGTAAGGTCCTTGGGGCAAGAGCCTTGTATGTTTTGCTCCTTCATCTTGTCCATGTAAGAAAGTTCAAACCTGTAGATAATTTTTATAAGAGTTTATTTGAGCCAAACTGATGACATATGCTAGGGAGCAAAATCTCAAATGTTCCAGAGAGTAACGGTTTTGCAGTTTCTTTTATGCATTCGAGATTAAGGAAGATTACATGAGGGTGGGAGAAAGCAAAACAAGGATTGGATTATAAGATTACGTGCTTTCTTAAAGGTGTTCATGCTTTCCAGGGGTATTACTTCTGGCATTTCAAAGGTGTGTTAACCTAGATGCACAAGAACAACAAACAGGGCTTGCTTAAAAATCTTTCACTTAAAAAAGTTATAGATCTGGGGCGTGACTACCCACCATGACCTACCTGCCCAGTTATGAATTTATGATTTATTATAGCACCACTTTTTCGTCCACAATCTAGGGCAGTGCCTGGGCACAGAGTAAGCATTCAATTAATATTTGTTGAATAACTTGCCTCCTGTTGGGGTAATTTCCTTTTTTGCACAGAGCTGTCCTTCTTCTCTGAGCATGACTTGTCCATTCGGCAAGCAATTTTTAGCTCCCACTGTGCTGAGCACTCCAGGGGATAGAAAGATAAGACAATGAAACCCATGCAGCTGAGAGGGGAAGAGCGATGGGCTGGATATCTATTTTCATTGTCTTTTTTTACTTCCCAACATTTACTCTCCTTTTTCTAATAATAACTATGCTATTTTCTTTGGGGAGGCTCCCTTCCCCTATCCGTCTGTGTGAATCCATCTTATCCTCTGGTTTCAAGGAAGACCCAGGCCCAGGACTTTTGTCGCAACCATGGGAAAAGAAATACGGCCATTCCACTGAAACTGCAAAACCGAGAGAATGTTAGCCTAGAGCATTAAAAGCTTATGTTTGAGAATGTAGACAACATATAAGAAAGTGGAGTTAAGAGATGGACAAAATGAAACAGTCTTAATAACATTGTTTGAGTTCTGGGATCCAGCTAAGCCTGAAGGCAAAAATCTATTTCCTGGAATTTTCAGCTTTATGAGCCAATAAATTCTCAACTCCTCCCCCATTATTTGTTTTTTAGTCTTACTTTGATTTGAATTGGATTTCTATCACCTGCTACCAAAAGATTCGTGACCAGCATAAGGGAGATGAATAAAATGAAAAGGGGTTGAGAGAAGCTTCTTGTGGGGTTAGGAGACTCAGAGCTATTATACAGGAAAGGGTTAAAGAACCTGGGAAGTTCACCATGAGGAATAGGAGCCTCTGAGAGATAGGGCTATGTCCTTAGATGTGTAAAGAGCTGTCATATAGGAGAGGAATTAGATTTGCTTCAGATGATGCAAGAGGAAACACCAGGGCCAGCAGACAAATGTTTTCAGGAAAAAGATGTCAGTTCAGTTGAAAGAAAAATGTTGAGGCCTCAGGAGCAGCCCAGAGGTACAGTGGTGATTTGGAAGTGAATGAGCCCAAGGGTGGGGTGTGTACAGTAAGAAAAAATGGGTAACCCTGTATGGGTCTCATTCTAGATAACCATTAGGTCTTCTCTAGTCTGGAATTAGAAACTCTCTGCCTGTGCTGACTAATGCAAGCAGGGAATAAGTTTGTCACACGAAAACATTTAAACACATGGCCCCTCCTCTTTGCCATTGGGCCCAAAATTGAGGTCCCAGAAGTTAATTACAAGATTGTCCAAATATAATGGACATGGGCTGAAAATCATATTGGTCCATAGGTAATAAGAGAAGTAGACTTTCCCAAGGATTTTGAAAAAAAATCTTATTAAATTATCTTTTTCTGTAAAACAGTATCTGGAACCAAAATATGTGCTCTGACTTTGTCAAGAATTGTTATTTAATTTGAAGAGTCTGGGTCATAGCCCTGGAGTGTTTCTGGATGGCAACTGCAATATAGTCCTAAAATAAAAGCTGCTTTCAGTGTGCTACTATCCTGGGACCCCACACTATTCCCATGGCAATGCAGGAGATCTATAAAGACTTAGCTTCAGACTTCCACCTGCCTATCTCCTCTGGTCTCACAGACTTTGCCTTTGGACCAGCACCCAATCTTTAAAAGGTGTTTCTGGATAAGAAGAATGACAAAATATATCCATCTAGCATCATTATGATGTGGCAGGAAGAGTTTGGTCTTTGGAGTCAGACAGAAGTAGATTTGAATTCTGACTCCACCTTTGATCAGACACTCAGTTTTCCAGAGTCTCAATTTTATCACTTACAAAAGGAGGATAAAGATGTTTTCATAATGGGGCATTTTGAGGATTAAAGATGTTACTAGGTATTCAGTATAGAGGTTGGATGATAATTGCTAGAAGACCAAAGGGCCTTCAAAATCCAAAGGTAGCCCTTAAATAGTTGGTTTTTAGGTATAAAAAGGGGTGGGAGAGAGAGAGAAGGAATGAATTATTTTCTTGGAAGAAGATTAAGGTGAGTATGAAGAATAGTTGGAGATTTTCAAAGCTTTGTGCAGGAGAGTCTGATAGTTACCCAGCCAAATCTATTCCCCTCCCTTCTTGGGCAATTAGTTAGAATATATTTCTCAGTTCCCCTTGCAGTTAAGGGTGGCCATGTGACAAAATTTTCTCCAATAGAGTGTGAGTGGTAATGATATGTGACATTTGGGGGCTCAGGCCTTAAGATCATGAACATATCTCCTCCTCTTTTTCCCTCTCATTGGCTGCAAACCAGATGTGGCTGCAAAAACAGCTTCAATCATGCAGATCATAAATGGGCTTTAGAGATGGTAGAGCAACAACTTGGAAAAAACCTGAGTCTTGACAGTGTGGAGGAAGAAGAAACTTGCCTCTATCCTTCAAGGTTCTTTCAGCTCGTCTAATAATTAAATCTATATGAGAGAGATTAATAAGAGAATATAACTAAATTTAATTTCATATGTATGTATGGGAACCCCATATACATGAGAGAGTCAGAGACCCCATATACATGAGAAGTTCAGAGACAGAAAGAGAAAATAAAGTATATGTGACATTCTGAACTGAGGATCACCTTGGGGGTTCTGAGGGGAGGAAAGTCATTTGCAGGATAAGAAGAGCAAATGTTCAGGAATTAGTAGTTTGTCTTGCCATATAGATATGTCAAAAAGGTTATCTAGGATAAATTCTTATGATGGGTAAAACCCCTGATTAAATTCTTCCAGGTAGTTAAAGGGGTGAGGAGCAGAAATTTCTCTTGAGCCCACAAGGTCTTAGTTGCCTTTAGCTTAAAATAATCTGTATACCACAGGAGCACATTTTGGGGTGACTCATTCTGAACCCTTACAACAGACTTTGCAGCAGAGCTGCCAGCCATCATGGACTATTATGTCGGGAAAGATAAACTTTTGCTCCTTAAGGCATGGTTTTATCAGATCCCTTTTAAGAGCAGCTGAGCCTTGCCCTAACATCTGGTATGGACCATCTTGAATAGGGCAACCATTTCTCAAAACTGGTTTTCTTTTAATTAACAACAGGCAGTTGTGCTATAGTGGGAAAAACACTAGACTCAAAGTTAAGAAACTGGGCTGCTTAGTGAAAATTATGAACATTTTGTGCTTTGCATTAGTTGACAAATATTCCCTCTATGAGACCTAGAGGTCTCATATTTCCTCATCTGTAAAATGGCAGGGGTGTAAGTGAAAGTTTCATAAACCATCAAATGTCAAACAAATGTGAGGGACTCTTAGCATCTAGGGCAATGGAGGGCACTAGACATGCTCACTTTCAGCTGAGAGGCCAGCTGGAGTCATCTGAAGAGGAGCCAGGGAACAAAAGTGATTGGAGTCTACTGCCTGGTCTCCTGGACCGATTGACATGCAATAGGCCAACAGTAAAACGTACTCCTAGCCAACTAATTGTAAACCTATGCAGAATTATAGATATAGAGAGAGCCTATATAACACCTCACATTACAAAGAACAGTCCTGCAGAGGAGCACTGCACGGAAATAACAGGCACGCCAGTCATGAGGCCGCCTTCTGAGATAAATGCTGGAGTTTGGCTCTAAATGCCAACATCCTTAGCTAATCTAACTAATGCATGAGCAGGAAGAATTTGGTGGCTGGGAGCCCAAGTGCAGTTGTATAAAGAACTCTTAAGAGCAGTTAGTAACCTATGAGCTGTAGGCCCTGGTGCATGATGAAACATTTAATCAAACCTGTGGGGAGAGGGGCTGCTGAGAGGGCTGGGGGTTGGGACTCAGGTCCTGGCAAGAGGCAGGCTGCTAAGAGGCCACTGTCAGGGTCTCCACCACACCACAGATGGTTTTCGTCTCTGTGGTTCATTTGTTCTGGGTGAGATCGGCCCCTTCTAAGTCAGGAGTCCCAGATTAGAAGGTTCACCATCCTGTCGTTAAACATTCCAGGAGAGGCTCAGCTGGAAAGTTAGGGGAAAAGATGTCTTTCCTATTGAGAAGGAAGGCAGCCTCTTACCTCTGATGGCTCCGTGATTTTTTGAACTGGAAAGCCCTTTTAGAGAGCGTTTTATCCATTTCCCACCTCCCCACTGCCATCTTCAACTTTCTTTTACAGTTGAGAAAACTGAGGCCCAGAGTGGGGAGACAAAGTTCCCAAGGTCACACAGCAAGTTAAGGTCCATGGAGATCATGCCCTCCAATTTGAACCACTCCACGGATCCCCATCCTGTTATTTTACAAACATAGAGACTGAGGTGCACAGAAAGTGACAAACTCCCTTTCAGATTACTAGGTTCCCTGGTCCAAATCCAGGGAATTTTGACCATCACAGTTCAGCATCTTCTCAGCTGAGAGTGATGATTATCAAAGGCTCTTCTCCTGTTCTGGCTCACTTCCTCTCTCTGTAGCTGTTAGCAGCTGGATAAGGGGTCCTTGTAGTATAGGAAGTGCTCTGTTACTCAGATTGGGTCTGATGCCTGCCCTTGAACCAATCAACTGTGGCCAGAAGGCAAGATAATTGCAGAAGATGGCAGCTCCTACAACAAGCAAGTGGATGGAGCTAAGGGGAGGTAATTCTCAGAAGGCGATACTAAGAAGACAGTTCCCATGGCCACCTACAGCAGCTTCCTTGATCTTGACTTTCTTCATCTATAAAATGGGGACAAGTAATTGTGCCCCACCATAGGGCTGTTACGTGAAGTAAATAGCATAATATATGTAAAGTCTGCTTTATATAAACACCTATTTAATACATATTAGTACCTTTCTCTTTTTGTTTTTTTCAAGAGTATTTATAAAATTGGAAGCTATATCCTACACCAAAGATGGTAGAAAAGAAGGTAAAAATTTGACCTGAAAACTTCAGTTTGAAGAAGCGAGTGAAACTATTCAATTTTTTTTATTTTTAAAGATCCCATTGTCAGCTAGGTGAGACGTGTTCAGGAAATGAGGTAGGAGCGGGAGCAGAATGAACGGTTAGGAAGCTATTGCAATAGCCTAGTCCAGGCAAAAGATGCTCGTGGCTTGGTCCAGGGTAGTAGGAGTGAAGACAGAGAGAAACAAGTAGAACAGATCTGAGATATTATGAAAGTAGAATTGACAATACTTGGATGTGGGGAATAAAAGGCAGGCACAAATCAATAATAGCGCTTCAGTTTAAGGCTTAATTGCTTTTTACAAAAAAATTATCTTCATTTTCTTTTTCCTGGTTGTTTATTGGCTGATTCTTTTAAAAATATATTTTAAAATATTTTGTGCCTATTTTTGAATAGTCAACATTTTCACATGATACAAAATAAAAATATAAAAGGTATGCAGTGAAAATTCTCCCTCCCCCAACCACTGGGTCCTCTCCCTGGAAGCAACCTAAATTATGAATTTAATGTATTCATTCCAGGGACATTTTACACATATAGAAGCATATATATATATATATATATACATATATATACATATATATATACACACACACATACATACACACAAATACATATGGATTGTACATACATATGGAATATAGATATATTTCCCCCTAATAAATAATATTAGACACATTTTTCTGCACCTTGATTTTTCTACTTAAGAATACATCTTGAAGATTATTTCTGTCTTAATTATCTATTACTGCATAACCCCAAAACTTAGTGGCTTGTAATTAGTTTCTATAGGTCAGGAACCTGCGCTGCTTAACTGGGTCCTCTGCTCAGAGCCTCTCCAGGCTGTCATCAAGGTGTTGGCACAGTTTGCAGTCACCTTGAGCTTGACTGGGATCAGAGGCCAAACTCACTCATTAGATCGTTGGCAGGATCGAATTCCTTGGGAGCTGTTGGAACCAGTGGCTTCGTTCCTCTCAGGTCCTGGCCAATGGGTCTCTCCAACATAGAAGCTTACGTCTTCAAAATGAGCATGTTGAAAAGAGAGTACAAGCAAATCGAAAGTCCCAGGCTTTTTGAACTTAATCTTGGAAATGACAGCCATCACTTTTGTTGTGTTCTAGCTGTTAGAAGAAGGCATTAGGTCCAGTTGTTCCCCACCCCAACCCCAACCCCAACCACCATTCACATATGGAAACATTCACACGTATAAGGAGGGCACTAAACAAGGATGGACATACCAGGAGGCAGGGATCACTAGAGCTATTTCAGAAGCTGCTGACCGCAATTCTCTCGCAGTACATGATAAAAAGCATGCTTGGTCTGTTCTAGCACTGGACAAGTCCTTGTCCCTTCAACCAGGGCTCTACTGATAGGTTGCCTAGTTTATGTCTTTTACCTCCACTGGTTGGGAAACTCATGAGAGCAGCGGTCTTGTGTATATGATGCATGTAGCTGACGCTCAGCTAACACTATACTCTTTTGGATGTGGAAGGTGGAGAAAGGTTTCTCAGTTCTGTCTTAATCACGAGTGCACTTGGCGATAAACTGTTGCTTGTTCTTATGGATCTGTGGGTGCTTTGAATGGATGTTTTGGAAGATTTTTGGAACCCCAATCCAAAGGACCGTGCAAAGCACATTCAGACATGATTGCCACTTGGATAAAAACTGTGAAAAGGGCCTGGACCAGGCTGGGCTGGACATATACATTATATACTCAGTATCCTGGACTGTGCTGATCTTGGGCCATTCTGTTTTCCTGTAATTGTCCTGCTGTTCTCAAAGAGCAAGATAGAATGGAGGGTAAATTCCACCAAAGGAAAGTTCTCACTGCAGTCATCCTGGAAGAAAGACTGTGCTGGGCAGAAATTGAGAACTCAGGATGTGGGCTTTTGAGATGACAGGGAAGTTTGTTCTCTCCTTCTCTCTCCCTCTCTTCTCTTCCCCCGTCCCCTGCCCCTTTACTCTCTCTCTTTTAAGAAAATCGAGTCTGCTCTATAAGGGAAGACATGCTCTAACAACCCTATAGGTGAAGCTGAGCTGAACTTTGTGATGTGGAGCGATCTGGAGCTGACAGGTAGGTGGCCCTGTGAGATTACCTGGGTACCAGCCTGGGATCTGTGGTCTCTGAGTAAAATCACATTAGTCAAGGTTGTGAGGATTTCTCATGTTTTACTCTTCTTCCCTGGTCTCCAAATTTTGTCAGCTCCTGCTAGAAACTGTGCCTGTTTTGTATTAAGTATGATGCATTGAGAAAAGGGACCCAGCCATGCTTGGTGCTGTGTGTCTAAGAGGAGACTCAGTGGTGGCAGCCACCCACAGAGTATGGCCATGTCCAGCAGGACGGGAGTTGCAGAGGGTGTGGGGACATACTGAGGAAACTGGACAGGAAGAACATAAAGGGTAAGTTCTGGGGCTGGTGTGACCCCACCCCAGGGAGTTCTCCTAAATAGCTAGAGACATTCTGCAGGGGCTTAGTTCCCTGTGGGCCAGTAGGGTTCAAAAAAATTGTAATTTGAGTATTTAATGGGGATAAGACAGTTTATTATTGTTGAATAGAGAAATCTCAACATAGCCATTCTATTAGATATTATAGTAATAAAAATAGATAATACCAATAATCTAGCATGTCAACATTTTAATAGAACTTTCAACAAAATATTTTTACATATGCCCATCTCTAGTTGATCCTCAAATAATCTTATAAAATATGTAGATAGGTATTAGATTAATTGTTCTTATTAATTACCAGGATGAACCATTTAAATCTCCATATTTATAGATCAAATGTAGTTAAATATCAGCAGCCTAATATTATTATAATAATAATTATTACAATAATTATTATAAATAATAACACACATAGGTATCTCTTAAAAAAACATTATGCACCTGGCATATTGCTAAGCTCTTAACACATTTTATCTCATTCAGCTCTCACAAGAACTTGATGAGATGGGTACATAGTGAATATAGCAGTGCTCCTCCTGGGTACCCCATCAGGGCCCACACACCCATTCCCAGCTGCTGGAAATGCTGCCTACTGATGTCTTACAGGTCCTTCCCTCACTGGAGATTGTCTTAGGCCACAAGTTGCTGCCAAGGCAAGGCCGGGTCCCTGAGGGCAGTCTGCTACCAATCACTGGCCAATGCAAGAATGTAAAGGCCCGGCCTCTGCCTTTTTACTGGCCCGCATAAAACTCAGCCCTTGGGGCCATCCAAAGGGCCATCCCAGCCCAGAGCTTCCTGTGGTATCAGCAGAGGTCTTGGTTGCAACCACACTGGAACCAGCTTCTCTCTCTTCCCAATCTTGTCCTGTCATTTACTTACAGTTGTATCTCTCAAGAGCACTGCCTTGACAGTTCTCCATCTTAGAGTCTGCTTTCAGGGAACCCAAACCAAGACAGTGGGTTCCAGAAATGGTCCTGAGAAGTAGCAGTGGGATTTGGAGAGGGGTCCTTTGCCAGCCAGCTATCAGTGAAGACCCCAGCACTGATATAGAAAGGTTAATCCCTGGCAAAACACAACTTTATGATGGTTAAAGCTCACTGCTGGTGAACTGGGGTGAGATTTAGGTGGAAGGGGTCTCACTGGCTGGTGCAATGTCTGGCAATTGAGGGAAGTAGTGAATACAAGGACTATGAAAATAAATGACTGTTGCTGAGCTCATTGATTTGCTAAACAGTGGTAATGACAGTCTCAAAGTGAAAAATTACCAAGGGAAAAGGAAAAAGCCAGAGGATCTCCTGAGCAATATTTAAGGAAATCCTTCCTGCAGAGGAAGGACCAGGCTTAGGACTTAATGGGAAGAGTAGCTGAGCTCTTGAGGGGGTGGGACTCTTAGTCCTGACGGGCCTTATATGCTAAAGTCAGAGCCCATTAGGAAAGGGGTGGGACCCTCAGCCTTGGGTCGGGGAACTAAGAGTAAGTGTAGTTGAGCTCCTTGAACTCTCAGATTCTTCTGAACCCACAGGGCCTGCAGAAGTGACCCACTTCTTGTGGACTAATAGTGGTCCCTTTTGTAGGAAGATCACACACAGCTTCAAATGAGGCAGATGCCCTATAGGATAATGCTTGTCTCCCTCAGAACTTGCCTCCACCTCTTTTCTGACTCTGATGGAAAATAATAATCAAATCCCAACTGTACTGAGCCTGCTAAGGGAGGAGGGGGACTGTACGCTGAAGGAGTTACAGGATCTGGCTAATACATTCAGGCAGGAAGTGCACACAGAACTGAATCCTGAAGGAACCGGATCAAGAGAGGAGGAAGGTAAAGTTGGATAAGAGCAGGTGTTGATATGGAAGTACTCTACTATAATACAGGATTTAATACCTTGGCAAGGAACCCAGGAGATGGTGCTAACATACTTTAAAGATGAATTTTAGAAGGGTAGGAAAAGAAATTGCCCACACGAAGTGAGGTGAAAATGTCAGAACTGCTGTGACAAACAGTGGAGAAAGAGATCAAAAGGTTCAGAGTGGACATGCTAGAGTGTTTTAGTATATGTTAAAAAAAAAAAGAAAGAAACAATAAGCCAAAATGAAGTCATTTTTGCTAAGCCACATCGTCAAGCCAAAACTTAATACTTAACCTAATTGTAGTTTCAGCCTCTCCCAGGAGTGGAATTTTAAACTGGTCTGGAACTTCCTGATCAAGAGTGAAGCAATCTGCCTGATAAGACCCCCTGCTTTCTCCTAAGGCAGGAGTCCCCAACCCCCTGGTCAGACCTGGACATGTATTGGTCTGTGGCCTGTTAGGACCCAGGCTGAGCAGCAGGAGGTGAGCAGCGGGCGGGAGAGGGAGCGAAGCTTCATCTGTATTTGCAGCCGCTCCCCAGCGCTAGCATCACCACCTCAGCTCCACCTCAGATCATCAGGCATTAGATTCTCATAGGTGCACTGGTTCCTGGTGCCAAAAAAGTTGGAGACCACTGCCTTAAGGAAAAGCATTCCCGTCTGAAATAATCCACTCTTTTAACTTCTTAGTCCTGCCCCTTTTTTGCCTATAAAAGATTTCCATTTTCTACAACCCCTCTGAGCACCCTTCTAGATGCTAGACGGGATGCTGCCCAATTCATAAATTGCTTAATAAAGCCAATTAGATCTTTAAATTTACTCTGCTGAATTTTGTTCTTTAACATACACAAGGCCAGAAAACCCACCAGCCGACCCTATTCTCTGGGAGGCCCTGGAGAACACTCTATTTCTCAAAGCAATAAGGAATGAGCTGGGGGATGGGGTGGGCACCAGCTTTACTGACAGTAGAAGACATTACAGAACTAGGCTCCCGATACTCACAGGGATTATAGAATCCCAAAATAGTAGAAGTCAGGTGGTAGTGCTTAATCTTTAGAACCCAGGTGGGTGCAATTATTGCAATGAACAGCAAAATTGGAGTGGCATTCAGGAGGGCCTGACCCACAGAAAACTATGGATATGGTTAATAGAACACGGTGTTCCTAGGCAAAATAGATGGCTAACAGTGTATTGCTTAATTTAGACAATCAAAAGAAATCAAGGATGGTTGATCAGGGGGCTGAAGACAGCCAGCCCCAGCAAATGTCATGATCCCTTACCCCATTTCTGGACCTGAGCCATTGACTAAAGGACCTAAATTTATTCAGTCGTACTTCCCCCAGTTCTTTTCAAGAAGAATCCATGGTCATTTAGTTGTATAACTGAGCATGAGAAAGGGGGAATGGCAAGGGCTTTGAAGAATTGTTGGCCAGGGTCTGAAACTGACACTGAATTAGGGAATATGAGAGTCAGGTAACAGTGGCGCCCTGCGCTTGCATGGGCTCACAGTACGGTCATTGGATCCATGGGTCCGCTGTGGCTACATCACTGTCTTTGAATCTATACTTTGAATGGACATACTTGGCCATTGGTGGGACCCCAACATTGGTTTCTTAACTTATGGAATAAAAACTAGTATAGTAAGGAAGGCCAGCTGAAGTCTCTAAAAACTGTCTCCTTTCCCTGGTCAAGATCATAAATCAAATAAAGACCGTATCCCCCAGAGAATGGCAGGAATTAGTGCCTCCCTCAAAGATGAAAGAATACAGGGATGGTGGTCTCTGTCATATTTCCATTTAATTCACTGGTTAAAATGGCTGATGAGAGTAAACTCCACAAACTTCACCAAGTGGTAGCCCCAATTGTTGCTTTTATGCTAAGTACGTATCTTTACTGGAGCTGATCAACATAGCCTCCGATACCCGGTGCATGACTCTTGAACTGTTTATTGCCTCCTTTCCTGTTCCTATCAGAAAGGAGAATCAAAAGCAGTTCACATGCATGTGGGGCAGACAGCAGGATACTTTGCATCTTGCATCAGGGCTATGTTAACGCTCCCATCTTCTACTATAATATGGTCTGAAGAGACCTGGACAATCTGGACTTTCCACAGCACATTATATTAGTTCACCATATCAATGACAACGTGGTGATGAGGCCAAATGAGCAAGAAGTAGCAAGTATGATTCATTCACTCTAGAGGGTGGGAATAAGTTCTACCCAGATTTGGGCCCAGATACATCAGCGAAGTGTATAGAGGTCTAGCGGCCTGGAGACTTTTCCTTCATATGGTGGGACATTGCCAGCTTATGTGAGTCTGAGTTGACAGGAAACTGTTCCCCAAGCTGCAGGGAACTAGAAGTGTCTACTATATCCCATTTTACAGATGAGGCAACTACATCACAGAGAGGTTAAATAAATTGCCCCAAAACACAGAGCTGGTAAGTAGTGGATCTAGCATTAAAATCTAAGTCTGTCTGATTTCAAAGCCCATATTCTTTAATAACCATGTTATATAGCTAAGGATCCTGGGAACAGAGATTAAGTGGCCTCTTGTTACATATTGGGTTCTTTGGGGAGCAGGCTCTGAGACAGATTGGTGTACAGGAAGTTTATTGGGAAGTGCTCTCAGGATCAGCACGGGGGCAGTGAGAGAGGCAGGACTGGGCAGAGAGGCTGGGCTGTGATGCATCACCACATTACAGACAATCCCACAGGTTGCTCTGGAGCTGGGGTAGCTCTGCAGAGTTGTCTTCTGCTGGCAAGAGAGGGCCAAGCATTTATATTTCTGCATGGAGGCAGTCTTTGGGCTGCCCAAAGAAGAGGAGGTCACCTTGAGAGAAGTGGTTCTTTTTCAGCCAAGGGCAAGTCTCCCAGGGCACTCAGCTGAGAGCCATCAGCCTTCAACACTTCTAGCTGCTAAAGGAACAACAGTATCAGCCTTGGAGGGGGCTCTAAGTGACAGATCATAGGATCCACTACATCTCTTCAGGTATCCACTGCTAGTGGCTGAGTGGGAACACAAATGTTGGTCCTTTGACTCTAAACCTAACTAGGTTAGCCCTGTTTTTTTTCAGCTCCAAAACTTGCTCCCTTATCTCATGGTGCATGACAAAGACCATGAGTTCCTGCTGGGTACCATTGATTGGAAAGAAGAGTAAGCCACTCAAACGCGATCAAATGCGAGGGAGAGGTGCTGTGAAATAGGAATCTCATGGACATCTGAGGAGAGACAAATTTTATTCATTCAAAAATATTTATGGAGTGCACGCCAAATTCCAAGCTCTGCTCTAAGTGCTACAGAAACAAGAAGAAAGTGGCAAAGTTCCTGCCCCAAAGTTTCCTATCTATGGAAGAAGACGATGGATGGGAAAGCCCTCTTCCCCCAGGGCACCAAGCACACCCGGGTCTTCTGGAGAAGAGGAAGAGCAAAACACATCTTTTGTCTTTTCATGAAATGCCAATGGGGGAAATAACAGTTGATCTCTCATCTGATTATCTGCCACATGTAAGTTAACCAATAAGGAAAGGTTCGGTAATTGTTACCTCTGGGAGGGAGTAAGATGGGTGGAATGAAGCAGTAAACGTAAACTTTAATTTTCTTTTTCTCTCTCCTCTCTCTCTCCATCTCCCTCCCTCCCTTTCTTTCTATCATTTCCTTACCTGGGTATAGCCGCTGTATTTACCGGCTCGAGTCTGAGACAGTCCCTACTTTCTCCTCAGCTCTGGTTTCAGGTCTGGAACAGCAGCTGGAGCTTCCCTGCCCTTCCTCCCCTGTTGCTTCCCTCTGGGGACTCCTCCTGCTGTCAGCTGAGAAGGTGGAAGCAGGTACTTGAAGATTCCATAAAATGGGGCACATGTTTGGGGACTTGGGAGGAGGAAAGAGAGTAATTTTACAGACTTTTTACTCTATACAGTCTCTGCACTACCTGACTGTTTTATAACACATGTGATTTGTGTATTGTATATCTAGCTGTTGCTGCCTTTGTGAGGTTTTTTTTTTTTTGCTCGTTTATATCTTTTTTTTTTTTTTTTGGCATTGCAGAAAGTAGATTCTGGCTGACAAACCAGGCCTGGCTCGAGACGTCGCAGAGTAAAGACCTCTAGGCCAACACCTGCTTTTCGCCAAACTGTGGAGGCGGTCAGGCTGTCTATAGGAACCTGGGTCTCCTTGTCTAGGTTCTCCCTTTGTGAGCATCATGTCCCTCTCCTCTCCCACTGAAACCCATTTTCTTGAATGGCTCAGATTCTGATTATAACTCATCCTGTTAAGGACAAAGCTCTCTCCAGGTGGGTTTTCTTTCCCCTGGGGCCTTTGCACTTTATGCTGAACCTTCTTGTTCAGGGAGAAAGGCTCCGTGTCCTAAGAAAAGAACACTCAGCAACAGTTGGTGATACTAGTGATCCAGTGATGGCAAACTTTCCCTAGAGATGACTTGTGAGTCCCTTGAGGAAAGCCAGGCTGGCTTTGGAGACAAGTCATAGGATCTGTCATGGACAGCTTTGAATTGCTCCTGCGCAGCATTTATGCCCACTTTTCTGGTAACAGCACCACAGTTTGCCCAAGTAATTGGTTCCTCTTTCATCTGACAATCTTGGTGGTCCTGACCATCAAAGGACCCCACCATCCATGGGCAGGGATGGGCCATTACACCCGAGTTAAGCCAATCAGATACTCTCCTCCAGGAAGATGAATCTTGAGCAGATGAAGCAAAAACAAAAAATGTTTGGGGCTGATTCATCCTAGTTCTAGTGACTACCCTCTGGTGTCTGCCTCCCAGGTTCCTGGCATTGCCTTCTTGCTTGCTCTTCCAGAGCCTGGGGCTTCAGCTTTTCCTTCAGTTCTCTGTTGCCTCCGATGCTCCAATAATCAGTACTTTCTGATTAAGTTACCCAGAGTCAATATCTGTTGCTTACCACCTAAGACTCCTGACTAATATGGCACCTATGCCACCTAGGTCTTTTGAGCCCTATTTTCTCCCCTAACAAAGGTTCAGACTTTTCAATTTGTGTGTATGTGTGGTCTTGCTAACTCTGGCTATGTTTTATTTATGCTGTGGATGCTGTGTGAGCAGGAGTTGTGCAGGCCAGGTTAGGTATTAGGAGCTGAGATGTGGTGGAGTCAGTCAGATTCATGCCGTCAAAGTGGCATTGCAGAGCCATGGAAGGGGCTTGTGGCACATCCAGGCAGTGCATGAAGTCATCGGCTGCATAGACTGCATCTTTTAGAAGTGCCAATTTGAAGATTTTATGGGAGTAGAGAGACATGTTTTTTTAATATTATTTTAAATTAAATACATATATATTTTGGCATAGAATATAAGATTCTGCAGGAATTTTTATGAGAACACAAGTGTATTCTAAGAAATTTCCTACTGGCAGGAAGCCAATTCCATATGCATATCTAAATTTCTTGGCAGTATACATTCTTTTCTGCAACTATAAAGGGTTCTTTGGTGGAAATTTAGAAAAACACAGACCAAGGGCGTTGGGAGCTTTGACTGCAGTATACAGATTTTCCTAATCCAGGTCCCCTCCTCCATCTACCCTCAGATGCCTTTTAGGGTTGGGCTAGGAGAAGGGGCCTCTCAGAGTCCTATTATTTATGATAGCGTTTCATAGACCCTATTGCTACCCTGTTAAAAATGGGCGGCCTTTTAAAAATCATTCGCCAAGGAAAGACAGCCCCTGCTTCCTTCCATGGGTAAATGCAGAAAGCTTAAAATCAGTGTGGCGGGTTTTACAATAGAGAAGTCAGTAAAAAAAAAAAAAAAGCCCAAATCTCTCGTTTGTTCTGGGCATTTTCTACATTTAATCATTAAACCACAAGGCAAAGATAATATTATTCCCCTGGTATAAATGAAGATTTTGGGCTCAGTAAGGTTGAGTAAGTAACCCAAGGTCACACAGCTAATTCAGCCATTTTTCTTAACTATCATTCTTGTTCCATTTCCCCTTTAGAGATTGCACTCTCGGCCTGAATGGGGAACACATTAAATTCACAAAACTTCAGCCCGAATGGGTTTATTGTCTGCTGCCTTCTTCCCAATGGGAGCCCTCTGCTTGCTAAGATGACCCTGGCCACCTGGGGCTGGGAATGCTGGCGAGAGGCCCAGAGAAGAAGAGGATGGCTGAAGACAGTTTCCCCCAATGACCCTGTACTACAGAGGTTTAGATCGTGAGCTTTGAGGACAGACAGAGCTAGACTTTGAGACTCCACTCTCCTACTCATTGGATAGACAAGAGGGACAGGGCAGGGGGTACAGAGGGAGAGAAGCCCACTACCACCACCAAGCCACAGGCTCCAGAGGCCACAGTTAGGTTCAAAACCAACTCTGTTCCCAGTGTCTTTACAAAGAGGATCGGCAGCTGCTATACCACCCACAACATCTGACCAAAAGGCCTGCAGAATGTTACAAATTACAGAAAAGTTGATGGCAAAGAGGCTGTGCACCAGCTTGGCAGTCTGACCCTGGCTGAACCTGCTGCCTGGCCACTGGTTGTCATGACCTCATCTTGGCCTAAAGCATCCATGCTACAGATATTCCTGCCTCAGCCCTGATACTGCTGGCCTGGGAGCCCAGCATGGGGCCAGGACCACAGAACACTCTTCTGGACTCCTGGGTTGAAGTCCATAGTAGTCATTTCTCCTTGCTGAGGTCCCTTTGGTGGCGAGAGTGTTGTTTCCCTCCCCTGGCTTTTCCCAGGACGTCCTGTGCAGATGACAGTGGAGATAACTGTGCAAGAGGGCAGATGTCCCTTGTGTCCAGGTCCTGAACCTTCTGACCCTAAGCATGGGACCCTGGCAGCTGTGGATCTGGTACCCTCTTTGCAGAGGAGCTGGAGTTGGCTACTTGATTGCCGATTTAAAAAAAAATTTTTTTTTAATTTCCTTTCCATTACGTTTCTCTTAAGGGAAGAAATTTCACTGTGCACTGTAACTCAGACCACTTTTATGCTGTGCACAGAGTGCTACCGGTGAATATTCAGGTCCTCGAGAAACCACTAGTTTCTGCTGCTGGAGGGCAGGGGCCTCGTCTTAGAGGTACAGATGATCTGACTTGGAAAGGCCCTTGGGGATGGGCTGGTTGAGCCTGGAGAGGGGACTGGCTTATCTGAGAACCCAGGCCCAGTAGGGCCTGAGTTAAAATGCCCCATGGAGAGAGGAGCTTTGTCTATGTTCCTACTGCTGAATGTTCATCATAGGCTTTACCAACAGTTTGTTCTCAAATAATTTGTGATGAATGAATGGATGAAGGAATGAACAGACCAAGCGGACCCTGGAACTGGTTCTCCTGCTTCTCAAATAGGTGATCTTGCCTTGACCTTGCCTTGCTTCTCAAAGTGCCACTTTGACTGGAAATCAAAGCCAAACCAACTCTCCGGGTGGCAGCTAAGCCCCTCATGCTGCCACTTGTGACCTCACCAGCTGGAGTGACATCTCAGTGTCCCCATCACCTAACATGGTAGCCTTTGCAGAGAAGATGCACAGAGGAAGTTTGCCAAGTGAATGAATTTGTCAAATAGTTATGTGGATAAAATGTTCTGCCCTCCTAGCTATTTTTCTTCCTGGATAGAGAGCATGCAGGTGCTTGTCCTCACTTGGATCTCCCCAAAGCAGACCCTAAGACAAGGTTTTGGTGGTAATTTCTTATTTGGGAGGTGATCCCAGAAAGTTGAGGTAAGGGAGTGCAGGAAATGAGACAGAGAAGGCAGGAAAGTTATCCCTTTATTAAGGGATACAGATTAGCAGGTTATTCCTCTGGGCACGTGGGGCTCAGCCCCTTTGGGGACACTCTGAGGGGTCAGGAAGCTGTTATCCATAAACAGCTGTTCCTCTTTGGGTGACATTTACATCTGGGCTATTAATTTTCTGCGCTTTCAGCCTGCCCCATGCTCCTGCTCTAGAGAAAGCCCTCAGGCAGAGAGAAGCAGGCTTTGAGGTAGAAAGCCTGTGAACGTAGCAAATGTCCACCACAGCTATCGATGACCTCCAGGATGGGCCATGGGGATATGGATGGGACATTGACAGTGTCTGCCAGAGGGGTGTCTACACTGTCATCCCCTTTCCTTCACCACCAGCCTAGGCTGTCTGCAGGTAGTGTGCCTAGAAGGCTATTTAATGGGCACAGCCTGAGTCTATGACATTAGCCACATCCTAGACAGATAGCCATCTCCCTACAAACAGTCCAGAATGTCCCACTGAATTGATGGTTCCAACTGCTCTAAGGGGCTGGTGGATGATGAAAATAAAGCATTCCTTTCTCTCATGTTACTGTGAGTCTTCAAGGGGATGGGGAAGTCAGGCACCAAGTGGGGAGCACATCCAGAAGGCAGAGTATCCACTGGCCTGGGTGTCAATGGCTGCCACTAACTCATTGGGTGACCCTGAACAAATCACTTGGCCTCTCTGGGCTTTAGATGGCTCATCTAATATTAATATAATTGTGTCGTCATTATGACTGCAATTCACTTTCATAGTTTACAAAGCATGTTCACTCATCTGGAGTCTCATAGCTTCCTTATAGACTTGAGGCAGGTATTTTTAACTATATCGAGTTGAAACTGAGGTCTAGAGAGAGCTAGTGACTTTCTTAAGATCACACAGCTAAAAGTGCTAGCACAAGACCTTGATTTTGCTCTTCTTTAGCTAACATAAACACTCCTCCAGGGCCAGTCTTTTGTGAATTATGGCGAAGAGAGTGGAGACAAGATGATATGTTGAGTGACATGATGACATTTAAAGAGGAGTGATTTATTACCTCTAAAAACATTTTTTGAACCTTAGTGGAAATATTTATTTCTCCATTTATTCATTTATTCATGTATCTGTACATCAAACAAAATTCTGTGAGGCATCAGATATGTTCTAGACATGATGAAAGGGGTGGGGGATAAAGAAAAGTATCAGCTATGACTCTTGCCCTTAAGAAATTGCCAGTATGCAGGAAGACACACATTGAGACACAACTGTAGAAGAAAGTCACTTATTTATTTCTTTAATTTGTAAAAGTTTTTCAATTTTTCAATAACTCTTATGGGGAAAAAAATACCCATATGAAGACCTCTTCTATAGTAATCGAAACAACATGGTACTGGTACAAAAACAAAGATCAATGGAACAGAATAGAGAGCCCAAGAAAAAGCCATGCTTATAAGGTCAATTAATCTATGACAAAGGAGGCAAGAATACACAATGAGGGTAAAGACAATCTCTTCAATAAGTGGTATTGAGAAAACTGGACAGATAAATGCAAAAAGAAAAAGGAAGGAAGGAAGGAAGGAAGGAAGGAAGGAAGGAAGGAAGGGAAGGAAGAAGGAAGGAAGGAAGGAAGAAGAAGGAAGGAAGGAAGGAAGGGAAGGAAGGAAGGAATAGAAGGAAAGAGAGAGAGAGCGAGAGAGGAAAGAGAGAAAGAGAGAAAGAGAGAGAAAGAAAGAGAGAAAGAGAGAGAAAGAAAGAGAGAAAGAAAGAGAGAAAGAAAGAAAGAAAGAAAGAAAGAAAGAAAGAAAGAAAGAAAGAAAGAAAGAAAGAAAGAAAGAAAGAAAGAAAGAAAGAAAGAAAGAAAGAAAGAAAGAAAGAAAGACATTTCCTGTCTACAGCCATGCCACTCTGAACAAGCCCGATCCTGTCTGATTTCGGAAGCTAAGCAAGGTTGGGCCTGGTTAGCACTTGGATGGGAAACCACCTAGGAAGACCAGGTGTTATAGGTGTAAAAAATAATAATAATAAATAAATAAATAATAAGGGATTGTAAGCTGACAAGATCCTTGCAATCCATGAGGTCAACCAAGGGTTGCTTCAAAAAATTTTTAAAAAGAAAATAGACCATTTCTTTATATCACATACAAAAATAAACTCAAAATGGATTAAAGACATAAATGCAAGACCTAAAACCATAAAACTCCTAAAAGAAAACATAGGCATTAAACACTTTGACATTGTTTTAGCAATGATGTTTTTGTCTCCTAGGGTAAAGGGAACAAAAACAAAAATAAACAAATGAAACTATATCAAACTAAAAACCTTTTGTACCATGAAGGAAACCATCAACAAAATGAAAAGGCAATCTACTGAGTGGGAAAAGATATTTGCAAATGATATATTCGATAAGAGGTTACTATCCAAAATATATAGAGAACTCTACAACTCAACGTCAAAAACCAAACAATCCAATTTTTAAAAGGGCAGAGGTCCTTAATAGACTTTTCACCAAAGAAGACGTACAGATGGCCAATAGACATATGAAAAGGTGCTTAATATCACTAGTCATGAGAGAAATGCAAAGTAAAACCACAGTGAGATATCACTTCCCACTTGGGGTTCAGAACGGGCCTCCCTGAAGTGTGTTACTTTGGCATGTAGATTATATTGAGCTGAAAGCAATGAGACACCATAAGCCCAAGAGAAACTTTAACTTCTCCCTTAAAGAATTTAAATTGGGGCCTTGCCCATAATAAAAGTTATTATCAGAGATAACTTCTTATGACCTATCTACAAGGCAAAGTAAACATCTAATTATTGAATATCTGCACTTCTTACCATACTGCAGTGACCTTCCTCTCCTCTAAAGCTCCAGGTGCTTTACCTCATTCTTAGGTCAGAATGCCATATATACCTCATTTAACCTTCTTTCCCTGAACCTCTCATGTATGTAGAGTCGCTGACTTGCTCATATAGGTGGGGTTATCATATGTACGTATGTAATTAAATTCAGTTATTCTGTTTCATGCCAATTAATTATAAGACCAGAGAAAATAATCTAGAAGGGTAAACCCACTTGGTTTACAGAGCCCAGAAAGGGGCAGTATCTTCTTTGATGTCACAGGACAGAAAGAAGAAGTTTTGCTTAAGGTACCCACTCACGGAGCATGACTTCAGAGGCTTCTCCTACACCCATCTGTAAAAATGGCTATTATCAAAAAGACAACAAAGAATAAGTGTTGATGAGGATGTGGAGAAAAAGGAATTCTCATATACTGTTGGTAGAATTGTAAACTGTTGCAGCCACTATGGAAAACAGCATGGAGATTGCTCAAAAAATTAAAAATAGAACTACCATATGACCAAGCAATCCCACCTCTGAGTATTTATATGAAGATATCGGAAACACTAATTTGACAAGATATATGGGGATGGATGGAAAAGGTGAAGGGGATTAAAAAGTACAAATTGGCAGTTACAAAATAGTGACGGGGATGTGAAGTACAGCATAGGGAATATAGTCAATAATACTGTAATAAGTATGTAATAAGTATGGGTACTAGACTATTTGGAAGAATAACTTTGTAAGGTATATAAATGTCTAATTACTATACTGTATACCTAAAACTAATATAATATTGTATGTCAACTATAATGTAAAATCATTTTTTAAAAAGAGGAAGTTGGGGGCACACACAAGGAGGTAGGAGTTTGAGCATAAACTAGCAACTCACAGTTTTGTTGAGGGTTTGTGTGTGTGTTCACACATGCGTGTGTGCAGGGTATGTGGGGGTGTGCCTGAGCACATTCTCAGAGATCAGAATCCCTCCCACCACATTCCCCATCACGTCTCCCCAGTCACAGAAACTTTATAATCACATCCAGCCTGGGACTTAACCAAACACAGCATTCCACCACCCTCCGCAACTTCTTTGTTTGATCTTCCCCCTGGAGACACAGGTCATGAGGAAAAGAAGGGGAGGGGGGCAAACTGCAGGGAGTGTGTGTGGAGCTTCCTCTCAATGTCTTTTAATTCAGGAACTGAAAACAAGATGCCAGTTCCCCAGGCCTCCAGAGTTAGCTCTACCCTGCATTAAAAGAGCTCGGTCACAGAGCCCTGGAACAGGCGCCACTTTGGAGGTCATTAGTCCAACCCACTCGGTTTACAGAGGCCAGGAAAGGGTAGTATCTTCTTTGATGTCACAGGGCAGAAAGAAGAAATTTTGCTTAAGGTACCCACTCATGGAGCATGATTTCAGAGGCTTCCCCATCAATTGCTAATGATGCCTAAGCTGCCTTGCATAGCACCCAGCCTTTTATTCTACCATCAGAGATCTGCCTAACAAGCAAATGCACCAAGGGAGGGAGCTCAGTAAAGGAGGTGGATTTATGCTAGGGCAAAGATGACTGATATCATGGTTTTTGACACCAAGAAGTTTAGGTAGGGGGGCAGAGGAGAGGAGATCAGAAAGGCACTGGATTCTGCAAAGGCAAGAGGTGACCGGGGCCCAGTTTAGAGGGAAGAGAGCACGGAGCTGGGAAAGGCACCAAAGAGAAACCTAATACCTGCTTTGTAGGCCCCAGGTCCTGTGCCTGATTTTCTCTTTTCTCAGGAAAGGAAGTTGTGAACTTTCTAAGTGTCAAATCACTCTTCAAGTCTAATCCTGTTGCCTTCTAGAGAGAATGTGTTTTAGATTTATTTTCAAAGTGCATCTAAAGGTATCAGCTGGGTCATTCACTTCAGCTACCTGGGTCTGGTGGATGCCTCAGCTTTCGTGCACAGCAACACTTCCTTCCTCTAGCCCTGTGGGAAATGAGGTATTTCTCTTGGTGAGGTTTCTGTTTTGTCTTGTTTTGTTTTTGAATAATTTAAGCTCCCTGCTTTATGTTTCTAATCTCTTCATATTTTCAATATGAACATAGTTCTAAGGGCATTTTACATTCTCTGAGTGTATTGAAATTGTTGTTTATAATTTAAATTTAATTTAATCTTTTTCTTTCTTTAGTGTTTTTAATTACTTAAGAAATACATACTCATTGTAAAGGTTTAAAAAATAGAAAAGAATATAAAGTAAAAAGTAAACATCACTTTATCACTTGCTACTGCTAGAGGTAGCTACTGTTAACACTAAAGGGCGAGGTTATGAATTCCTGTAGGTCCCTGAGACCATTTCAGAGTGTCCACAAGGCCAAAGTTATTTTTATAATAGCAAGACATTATTTGCTTTTTTTTTTTTTTTTTTTTACAGTTTTAACATTTGCACTAATGTTACAAAAATCAAAAGTGGGTGAAACTGCTGGTGCCTTCCATCAAGGTATTGGCACCAAACTGTCCTAGTGGTCATTATATCCTTCACCACCAGACATTGAAAATAACAGAAGTATTGGTTCTCCTAAGAATGCCCTTGATGATTCATTTTATTAAATTTCAACCCTTGAATACCTGTCTTTAAGATGCTGTATAATGAGATGAGAAGTACACTCAGAGCACTTCAGCTGCATTCCAACTGGAAGAGTAACACTTGTGAAATTGTTTGACTTGCAAACTAAATTCAACTATTTTTTTTTTTCATGAAACACCATTTTTACTTGAAATAACAACTAACAGGCAAATTGTGGTAGTTCAAATTTAGGAAATTTTCAAACATTTTCTCAAAAGTAAATGAAATGAGCCTGTCTTTTCAGGGAAAACGGACAGTTTTTATTACTAGTAATGAAATTCAAACTTTCAAGCAAAAATTAGAATTTTTTCAAACAAAAAAGAAATTACATGCCACATCAGTTTTCGAAGAGTGCCCTATGACTTATATTCACTGTTGTGAGCTGGACATATTCCCAACACTTCAAGACTTAAGAGATGAGATTGGTGGTGATATTAACAAATGAGATTTTTAAAAATATTATTAATAAAATGTGTCAATATTATAAAGATGTATATAATTCAGTGAACCAGTATTTTTCAAATGACCAATGCATGATGTTATAAAATCATGCATGGGAAAAAGAATCATTTAAGTGAAAGACCAATGGATTTTAATGTAACAGAATAGGAAAAGTTCATTAACATGGTTTCAGAATCCACATTGCAACTAACCTTTAAGAAACTACCACTTGTTGAATTTTGGTGACCAACCAGAAAGAATATCCACAATTATCTGAAAAGGTTATTAGAATAATCCTCCCTTGTCCAACTACATATGTGCATGAGGCTGCATTTTCTTCCTGTACTTCAATCAAAACAATATATCACAACAGAATGAATGCAGAAGCATATATGAAAATCCAGCTGACTTCTATTATGCCAGATATTGTATATATTTGCAGAAATGTGAGGCAATGCCAGCATTCACACTAAATTATGATTTAATGTAGTTCATTTTCATAAAAATGTGACTTATGTAAACATGTAATGAGTTTCTTATCGTTATTTCAAATACATTAATAAGTACATTTTTGAAAAGTCTTCATTTTCATTTCTAATATTGTAAATAACACTAGACATAACCCACATAACAAAAGCTCTTTGGGATCCTCATCAATTAATGAGTATAAAAGAGTCCTGAGACCAAAGAGTTTGAAGAAATACTTATTGTTCCAAACTTCATCATTATTACATGTTCCGAACTTGATCATTATTACATGCTGATAAACTCAAGTCTAGCTCACTCTTTTTAGCTATTGCATATTTTTTCATAATTAACGATTTCCCTATAGATGGACATTTTGATTGGTTATAATTTTTCATTATTTTGTAATGAACAATGAATTTCCTTTGTACTTACATCTTACACATTTTTACAAGTATTTTTGTAAGACAAATTTCTAGAATTGTTGAACCAAAGTCTATGTATATTTAAGTAATTGACAGATACTTCTAAATTACATTCTAAAAAGATTTTATAATTTTAAACTCCAATCAAAAATGTGCAAAAGTGCTTACTTTCTTGTTTTCTTAAATCAAGTATTTATGTTTATTCTTTCCTTTCTTTTTCGAATATTTTGCCTCAGCAATGATTAGAGTGGGCTTACAATGGAAGTCCAAAAGAAGGATAAATTAACAAAAGATAGATAAGGAATAGGACTGTGAAGATGGGGTGTTATACTAGAAATCTAGATAAATAGAAGACATGATAGTTAAGCACTAAATTTTGCTCTGCCTTACTAGTTAACTAAGGCAAAAAAAATAAAAAGGGGGTGGATTTATATATTTTCCTTTATCTAATGTAGAAAGTCAATGAGCACCTAAAAAGGAAGATCTATTCTTAACATTTATATGCTAAGTATTTCCTCACATGAATTTCCCCCCCGCTTTATCTTTAAATTTAAATTTTATTTTAGCTTATTCTATTTTATTTGGTGATACCATCATATGGTTTTAAAATCTAAATAATATTAAACAGTACACTCTGGGAAGTCTCACTTTCATTCCATGCCCAAACCCTGTTCCTCTTGTCTAAGAGATAATCATTACTATTTATCTTTTCAGTGGTTTTGTGCGAATTCATGTGAATATAAATACATTTTTTATCTCTCTCCTTAAAAGTAACATTCTTTATACACTGGTCTATACTTCTTGTACATTGTTTTTTTTCACTTAGCAATCTATCCTGGAGATCATATAATATCAATATATTGAGGAGCACTGTCCAATACGATGGCCTCCTAGCCACATACGATTATTTAGACTAAAATTAATAAAATTGAAATTGAATTTCTTGGCTGAACTAATCACATTTCAAATGTTCAATGGCTACGTGTGGGCTACTGGCTACCATGTTGGACAGAGTAGAATATTTCCATTGTTGCAGGAAGTTCTTTTGGAAAACACTGATTATAAAGATCTTCCTCATTCCTGTTTACAACTAAATAGTAGCCCTTTGTATGGTTGTAACATAGTTTATGCTTCCAGTCCCATATTGCTGGACATTTGAGTTGTTCGCACTATTTTTGATGTCATAAACAATGCCCTATTATCGCACCAATTTTTTGAAAATTGTTTAAAAATTTTTTATGTATGAAGAGCTAGCACTGTTTTTTTCAACTGGTAGATGTCTTGGTCAATCCATTCAAGGAAGATCACTTAGTCTAGTTTGGTGAAATCTGTATTCTCTGTGTATTGACAGAGACACTGGTGGCACATATTGAGGCTGTATATCCAGGTCAGACCATGCTTGTTTGAACAGATGCAGCAAGAGCAAGAACCCTGCCTGAATTTTCACAGGTGGCTCCTGTAAGGCTGCTCATGGCCCATCTAGCTTTCAGGGGTACAAGGAGGCAAAATGTACATGAATTTTTGTAGAAGACACTCTGCAATAACAAAAGGCATGGTGAGATGAGGCTATCACTCAAGGCAGTGATTTTTCTGCAGGGTGGAATCTCTACTTTCATGGGTCTATCCAGTCCTTAGCTTTGCAGATCTGAAAATGCTCAGGCACACATCACATTAGCCCTACTAATATGACACTGATGGGTATCCAAAATTAGCCATTAATTAAATTAGATATTAAATGAAGGTGATTCTTCCTAGAAGGCATCTCCCACCCAAAGGAATGGATAATCCTGACATATTTCATACAACATAATACTCAGTTTGTCCCCAAACTGTGTATGTCTCTTCTTTTACCAGATAATTTGTTTCCATTGAGTTTACCATTCTCTGCACAGTATTATCCTCTGAGCCATCTTTTCATAGCTGCCTTGGAAACTAGCCCCCTTCTGTTAACATGTTCTTCGTTCAGACAGAGCACAAGACTTCATTCTGCTTGGTGATGGTCAAGTTTCAGCGTAGTTTCAAGTCTTCTCCAAACTCTTCAATCATCGAGCCACAGTATCTTTTTTATTGCTATCATAATATATGGTGGTTTTAAAGTAAGTCCACAAATTCTTTATTAATCTTCTCTTTAAAAGATGGAGTTTAATTCCCTCCCCTACCCCTTGAGTGTAGGCTGGGCTTTGTGACTTACTTCTAATGAACAGCACATGGCAGAAGCGATGATGTGTAACTTGTGAGACTAGGTCATAAAAGCACTGTAGTTTCTCCCTGCTTTGCTCTCTTGGATCACTCACTTTGGGAGAAGCCAGATGCCATGTTCTGAGGACACTTTACTTACCAGTCCTGTGGCAAAGTTCATATGAGGAAGAAGTGAGGACTCATGCTAAAAACCAGCACTAACTTGCAAGGCAGGTGACTGAGTCACACAGGAAGTGGATCCCTCAGCTGAAACCCAGCCTTCAGATGACTGCAGCCCTGGACAACCTCTTGGCAAGAGACTTTGAGCTAGAACCACCCAGCCAATCTGTTCCTGACTCACAGTAGTGTTTATTATTTTACACTACTAAGTTTTAGGGTAATTCGTTAGCAGCAACAGATAACTAAGATACCTTAGATGGCTGAGATCATCCTTTTTTGTTTTAATTCTTATGAATTTTCTTCTCAGAGGGTAATCTCAACTTCTACTCTACAGGGACACTGAGAAGCACAATAGCTTATAAACCATCATTTTCTTATCTGTAAAAGACAAGATTGGTGTAAAGGGCACGAAGCAGGGGCTCAAATGGAAGCTGTTATTAATATTGTTGTCATTACATTATTAATATCATAATATTCATATTTTAATATTGTTGTCATTAATAATAACAGAATCTCTGAACATATTCTATTTGCCCTTCTATATCCACCCTTCATTTTTTTCCACTCTATTCTGTGTTCCAGGAGACCGACCTCTGTGGGCTATATCTCTTGCACTCAGGCTTCTGGTCGGGTTTGTTAAATGGGAAATAATAGTAGGAGATATGAAGGTCAGAGGAAAGTGAAGAGAGATCCATATTTTCTTGATTTCCTCTCTTCTAGGTCACCATGGTTTGCCTTTGTGCCTCTACCTAAGGCAAAAAAAAAAAAAAAGGACCCAGTTCATACATCCTGTCTTAGACTAGTCACTTCCAAGCCCAAGGGTATAACTGCTCCTCACTGTTGCTAGCCCCAGGGTGCTGTGCTATCCCTTGATAGTTTCCCTAAACTCTTCCCTCATACTTTTGTAAACAGTACTTTATTAAACTCTCCTCAAATTACGCCGATGCCTTGCAGGGATCCTAAGTGACACATACGGCTTAGAAATGATGTGGAATTGTTAGTTATGGCTGTTTTTAATAATAATCCTGGATCTAAAAAATGGTAAAATCTGAAAGATTGCTAAGAATCTGAATAGATACAAGATTGAGCTTAGACAAATCTCAAAAAAAATGGTAATTGAGAATATGCTGAGTTGAATTCTCTGGCAGATGCGTGTCCTGTAAGTATGGAAGGGACCTTGCTTCCCTCATAATAGCAAAACCCAGGACCTACAAGGTCAGCTCTGGAACGAGCCCTGCTGAGAGCAGAGAGAGGCAGAGTAGGAGGAAGAGGCTGGCCCAGCCTTGACTTTGTTCCCCAAGTGAACATTTCTTACTCTTAATCCCACCCCTCCTGCCCATAGGGCACTGCTGCTTCCCTTTAATACTCTCTCCTGGAATTTCAAGAACATCAACAAAAACAACTTTGTAAATATTCAAGGAGAACCAAAATGAGAGAGGCTGAGCAGGAACCACTCAGTTAAACTGCTTCCCAGCCAGCCTGGAGGATTAGAAAGTGTCATTTCATTTTCCATTCCTAGCCTGGTTACTCTCTCTCAAGGCTTTAACGTCTGTCTTACCCCATGGGGCCTGTACACCTTCACGGGCACCTAGCTTGGGTGTAATACTATTATAAAGTTGTCAAAAGGATTCACCTATGTAAAGTGCCTGGGACAGTGCTGGCACCCAGTAGGTGCTATTTTCCATAGCAGCAGCAGCAGCAGCAGCCGCAGAGCTGTTGTTATTAGTGAAGACGATGGGTGTGGAACATAAACATGTTTTGACATCTACAGTTGGAATTTATGCCAGGAGCCCATGTCTAAAGGCACAGTCCCAAGAGTGTCTGTGATAGACTATGAAAAAGCATAAAAAGCCTGATATCCACACAGAGATTATACAAGTGGTTGGCCTGTTGTTGACTTTAGTTAATGAAACAAAGAGGAGTTGACAGATCAATAATCAGAAACTTAAGTTTTTCTTAACCATTGAGTAGAGTCTTTAGAACCTAGCTTAACATTTCCATGGTTTATTCTGAACCTCAAGTATTATTCAGTGCAGTAAGACAGGGTTAGCCTGGGGTGACTGAAGGGGCAAGACTTTCCCTGGCCCTAAATGGCCCCAACTGGTAGCTTCTTGAGTTCTTATACCTCAATTATACTTTTTTTTGTACTATAATTTTTGGCCCGTTTCCTCAGTATAGGCCTTTAGCAACCATATTTTATTGCTTTGAAAGTGAGAAATATTGTTGAAATGTGTTGAAATGTTAACTAATATGGGTTGATTAAAAATGTGTTGAAATATTAATTAATATTGGTTGATTAATAACGTTTGGCTAGAATATGGAGGCCCACTCATGTCAGAGTTATTGGTGGTCCTGAGGCACCCCATAGCTCAAGAATCAGGATTTGGAAGAAGCATTAGTTCTTTGTGGACATGACCTGTGAAAGCTGCTCTAAAGTAATCACTCCAGTCTCCAACAAGCTGGGAGGAGTTCTGTTTGACATTGACCTGCCTAACAAGGTTTGCCTCAACTCTGAGCTCTCTGCTGGAGACCCTGGGGCAAAACAGCAAAGGCCATTTCCTACCTCTGCCCCAAGTAGCAAGGGCCTGGGCTAAAAGGGATCTTCTCCTGACTTCAAGACAGACCCGGGACCTGACTGTCCTGTTCAACAACAGGAGTTTTGGTGGAGCACCTCACTTGCCCTGCTCCTCCCTAGCTTCTCAGCAGTATGGTCAAGCTGAAAAATAAAGAAAAATAGTGGTTGGCTAATGACTGTAAATGCTTTCTCATCTTCCATTTCCCCTTTTTATTCTTACCTGCTTCTAATCTACTATAAACTGGGTAGCCAGATGTCAAATTTTATTGTACTTGCGTATGCTGCTGGAAGGAGTCAATTTTGGAAAGCAGTTTATTTTATTCTTGAGTCCTTAATGCCCATGTGGAGCTCCTTTTGAGGAAAGCTGGCTGTCTGACTCTGCCATCATGGAGCAGGAGCGGGCAACAAACCCAAGAAGAACTGGCTATAGCTCAACCAGAAGCCAAAGAGACAGCCTCTAAAGGACACCAGTAACTAACTGAACCAATCAGACCCTCTGTTTTGGAGAGTTTAAATGTGAGTCTCAAGAGGGCATCCCATACTGAGGATGCTGGGGAGGAGGAAGAAGCCTGCAGAAGTACAGAGAGAAGGCAGTGAGCTGAAGCCCCAAGGTAGAGCAAGGCTGTAGGAGGAGTAATGGCAGAGGCAGAGAGTAGCTTTTTCTTGAGGGTGAAGCCCCAGAATAGAGGCAATGGATGCCAGAAGCCATTAGGCAATGCTCCAGGCATCAGAGATGCAGTGATCCCAAAAGACTCCTAAACCATGTCCTGTTTATCTCCAGGGCTGTTTTAGGGAGAGAGATGGTTCAGCATAGGTGCCCCTGTGTATGTGGCTATGGGGCTGTTTTTGTTTGTTTAGGAAGGTGTACTGTGGAGAGGTAAGGAACTCAGATTTGCTATAACTAGAGTATCCTCACTTTCTTGATTTTTTTTTTTTTTAATTTAAGCATTTGATCTATGGAGCCTGGAATATATATTAAAATTCACTCTAAAGGAGACATATTTTTGAGCTGAGGTCCTATTTTCCAATTTCTTTTCCTTTCCTTTCAGGTCTGGCAGGAGGCTTTTATATTGCCTCTCAGGTGTGAAGACCAGCCACTTTGTAGGGCTTATAAAGAATGAAATAAATTTTGAAAAAAGTTAAATGAAATTCTTTTTCAAGATGTTGGCTCTAAAGTTCTTAGAGTATCAGCTAGCATGACTTTTAGATGCTTAATTCAAGGTCATGGATTTCCTCTCCCTTCTCACCTCTGCTTTCTCAACCCTTCGGCTCCAACTCCCACCCCACTTTTTTTTCTTAGACTTCTTTTTATCTATTTGAAATAGATTTGTTGAGAATGGTGTGAACCAAAATCCACTGTCTATTTTTCCCTATTTTAATCATCAGTTATACCTTCATCAATTGTTGAATTATTGAATTGGATTTTATTTTAATTTCTAAAATAAAATAATTTTTATTCCCATCCCTCACCCCCCTCCCCTTGGCAACCATCAGGTTGTTCTCTATATCCATGGGCCACTACGCTTCTTTCTTTCCTTTTTAACGCCTACAGCACCTGGTATTCCTAGTGGTCTCCCATTCAAGTATTAACCAGGCCCGACCCTGCTTAGTTTCTGAGATCAGACAAGATCCGGCATGTTCAGGGTGGCATGGCCGTAGACTCACTATGCTTCTTTCACTGCCTTCTTTCAGACTGTCTTGGCTCCTTCACACTTGCCTTTCTCTGTGTTCTTCTGACACAGTGTAATACTTCCCAGCACCAGGCATTATTACATCGTGATGACAGACAAGAACCCAAGGTGCTGGTGTTAAGAGACGAAGCCGGCCTCAATGAGGACATTCATTGCCAACTGTCACTGAGGAATGGATGGACTAAGCAAAAAAGAAAGGCTTTCGAAACAATCCAAAAAGAAATCCAGAAGCCATAAGGAAAAATGGACACATAAAATAGTTAAAACTTCTGAATGGCAAAAGATACCATAAATAAAGTCAGAAGGCAATGACAGAGTGGAGAAAAATATTTGCAACACATGTAACAGACAAAAGGTAAATGTCCTTCCTATGCAAAAAGTGCTCTATGATTTAATAAGAAAAATATGAAAAACCCAATAGAAAAGTGAGTTAAGTTTTGAACTGTCAATTCACAAAGGAGAAAATGCAAACTTCCAAAATAAAATGATGATTGACCTTAGTTTAGGAAAAAAACTAAGAAGACAGATAACACCCAGTAAGAAAATGCCTGAATTCATACATTGTTTATGATCTATTAAGTGAAAAAAAAAAAAGTTGAAAAATTAGACAGATAGATAGCATGATTCAATTTCTGTGCTTTTAAAAAAAGCATGAAGAGATAGAGAGCGATCAATAGGTAGATCCATTTAAACGAAGAAAAAAAAGATATGCAGTAAATTGCTAACATGGGAAGTGGAAAGTGGGGTCTTATGAGTCTTTGTATAGTTCTTTCTTTTCAAGCATAGTTGGGGCATGAGTGATTCTGCCTTTGTGTTCTCACTAATTTTCAACCAAATCATAAAATGTGATATCAATTATAAAAAGTAATATCATTGCAGAGATATTGGGATAACTGACCCATCTGAGGCATGCCAATTTTGCTTTAGGCACTGCAAGAGGGTATTTCCACATGTTAGTTTATTTTATCCTCACAACTCCCTATGAAAGACACTATTAGAACCATTTTGCAGATGAAGAAGATGGGACTTCAAGAGGTGAACAATCTGTGATCATGGTTTATCAGCTATTTGAAGCAAAGATGTGGTCAACATAGGTGACACTCGGGTTATTGGAAGGACTAGATTTAAAGCCTCCAAACGAATGAACCCCCTTTGAAATCCATGCATAGTCCTTAAATACTGGGTCTCAATCTATCCTTCCCCAGCTGTCAAATTCCCTTCCTTATGGCTTTTGATGTCCTGGATACCTAGAATTGCCATACTCCTGCCAAGGGACCCAAGTGAGGGTATAGTGAGAGTAGGAGCTTGAGGTCCCAAGCTCTAGAAGGTAACTTCACTTCCCATTCACTTTATCCTGGATTAAGCAAGACCAAATAGTAGTCCAGGTGTGTCAACTCCCCACATTTTCAACAACATTTTCAATTCTTTTGCCTCCTTTTTCTCTGACACAATTCCATCTAGGAAATCTCCAGAACCCCCTTTCCACAAAGCAGGCAGCCCTTGCCCAGGGCAGTGGCAATGACTCCAGACCTCTGGTGAGTTTGTGTATAGGGGAGAGGGTGCTAGTCTTTCATGCTGGCGTGGAGGGAGAGAGGGGACTCTGTGTAAGGCCAAATATGCCGGGAGGAGCTAGAACTGGGGGAGCAGGTGACATCTTCGGGAGGGGGTAGGAAGAGCAGGAAAGCCAGTAGTTTTAAATGAGTCTGCATGGTTTATTACAAAAGTAGGGGCTGGGGGTAGGGTGTTCTGGAGCCACACTCCAATCCTGGGGAATAAGGTAGCCCGAAAAATACAAAATACTGTGAAAGAGACAACTAAACACCTGAGGCAGGCCCTTGGTTTGTGCTTAAATGATACATATTGGATGTGTATGGAGTGGAGTCTTCCAAGTTCTGATGACTTGATTCAAGTATCACGATGTCTGTCCCACCATTTGAATCTCCTCACCTTCCAGTGAAGAATCTTCCCTCTTCCCTGACTCCAGTCCCCAGAGCAGAACACTCTTCCAGCTTTCTAGGGGATGGGCAAATTGCTTAAGATCATTCGGTCCTGCCCACCAAATCAGGACTATTTTTCCAAGGCAGGCAGCCCTCCTCGGCTTAGTGCAGGGGCCTTCGTTAAGTCCCTGCGTGTTACCTGGTCGTGGTCTTCAATCTTTTTAACTTCAACCTTCACAAAGAAATAGAAGTTATATCACAACCCGATACACAGGTGCTCCCTAGAGCACAGTGATGCACGCTAAAACAGTAGTTTAACAAACAATGCTGAATACTTACCTTAAATTTTACCTATGACATACTTTTCTTTTTCATTGTTTAAAATGTTTGTAGCTGCTTGCAACTCACCCAGTTGATTTAAGACCAGCAATTTGGAAAACACTTAAGACAACCAAATTATGCAGACATTTTGGAGAGAATAACCTTGGTTTGCCACAGCCATGTGTACGAGAGGAGAGATCAGGATAAAGGGCATGTTGTCATCCAAGGCCATCTCTTGGACCTTCCTCAGTAAGAGATTCTCAGTAACCATAGGGTTAACTGTATTGAATCGGATGATGAAAGGGACCGCTGTAATTCTAGAATGACAATAAGATTAATTATTGAGAGCTTTCTATATGCCAGGCATTGTTCTAAGCACTTTATTCCAATATATGCCTTTAATTTTACAAAGTCACTACGCCATAAGTAGTATTATTAATTAGTATTATTAATCCCCGATGGACAGACAGTTTGAAAACTTAACTTCCAGGAAATAGGTAGTAAGTATAGATGCAGGAATCAAAGCCAGGCAGATTGGTTCCTGTGATATTCTGATTTATAAGAAATACATATTTGGTCATACAGATGACCAAGATATATTTCTCATATTTGGTCTTCGTTTTAGGTGTACAGCATAGTGGTTAGACATTTATATAATTTGCCAAGTGATCCCCCCAATTAGTCTAGTACCCACTAGGCACCATACATAGTTTTACAATATTATTGACTATATTCCCTGTGCTATACTTTACATCCCCAGGACTATTTTTTAACTGGCAATTTGTTCTTCTTAATCTCTTCACCTTTACCACCCAGCCCTCCAATCCCCTTCCCATCTGGCAACCATCAGTTTGTTCTCTGTATTCATCTATTTCTGTTTTGTTTATTTGTTTATTTTGCTTTTTTGATTCCACATATAAGTGGAATGATATGGCATTAATCTTTCTCTGTCTAACTTATTTCACTTAATACCCTCTAGGGCCATCCATGTTGTCTCAAATGGTAAGATTTCATTCTTTTTTTTATTGGTGAGTATTATTCCTTTGCATATGTGTTCCACATCTTCTTTATTCAATCGTCTATTGGTGGACACTTAGGTTGCTTCCATAGCTTGGTTATTGTAAACAGCACTGCAGTGAACATAGGGGTACATATATCTTTTTGAATTAGTGTTTTGGATTTCTTCAGATAAATACCCAGAAATGAAATTGCTGAGTCATAAGAGTTATCTTTTTAATTTTTTGAAGGACCTCCAGACTGTTTTCCATAGTGGTTATACCAATTTTTGGTCCCACCGACACTGCATGAGGGTTCCCTTTTCTCCACATCCTCACCAACACTTGTTGATTTATTGATGATAGTCATTTTGACAGATGTAAAGCGATACCTCATTGTGGTTTTAATCTGCATTTCTCTGACAATTAGTGATGTTGAGTGTCTTTTCATATGTCTATTGGCCATCTGAATGTCCTCTTTGGAGAAATGTTTAGTCAGGTCCTCTGCCCATTTTTTAATTTGTTTTTTTTTTTTTTTTGGTGTTGAGTTGTATGAATTCTTTATAAATTTTGGCTGTTAACCCCTTATCACATGTAGCATTGGTGAATATTTTCTCCCATTCAGTAGGTTATCTTATTATTTTGTTGATAGAGTTAATTTTTAAATATGGTCTGAGGCAGTGTTTAAACTTTATTCTTTTTTATGTGGATATTTGGTTTTTCCACCACAATTTTTTGAGGAGACTATTTCTGTGTTGAATGATCTTTACACCCTTTGAAAATTAAGTGACCATAGGTTTATTGGTTTATTCTTGGACTCTCAAATTTACTGCATGGATCTATAGGTCTATCTTTATGCCAGTTCCACTGTTTTGATTACTATGGCATTATAGTTAGTTTTGAAATGAGGAAGGGTTTGTCCTGCACTTTAGTTCTTTTTCAAGATTGTTTTGGTTATTTGCAGTCCCTTGCAATTGCATATGAATTTTAGGATTAATTTGTTCATTTCTGCAAAAAAGCCTTTAGGATTTTGATAAGAATGGCATTGAATCTATGTATTGTTTTAGATACTATTGTCATCTTAGCAATACTGTGTATTCAAATCCATAAACCTGAAATGTTATTTTCTTTCATCAATATCTACAATGCATGTCTTGTATCTCCTTGGTTAAATTTATTCTTAAATTTAAAAAAAAATTAATAGACTATTTTAGGGAGAAATTTTAGGTTTACAGAAAAATTGAGCAGAAAGTACAGAGAGTTCCCATACAGCCTCTTATTTATCCTTTTTTGTTCTGTTATAAATGGAAATGTCTTAATTTCCTTTAGGATTTTTAATTGTTGGGGTATAGAAATACAACCGATTTTTGTGTATTGCTCTTGTACCCTGCAACTTTGCTGAATTTGTTTATTAGCTCTAAGTGCTAATAAACATTTGACCCTTGTTCTAGTCCACACACCTTCTCCCATCCCATTTAATTGTTGAAGAAACCCAGTAGCTGAAACTTGCCCAAGGTCTTGCTGCCCTTATGGCTGAGATTCAGCTGAGCTCCATGCCCTCCCTTTGAGATTCAGAACTCTAGCTCACCCCTTTAATTGGGGGGGGGGGTTCCGAGTCATTTGCAGACACAAATTTCAGCGAGTTCCTTCCACAAAAGCCCCTGTCTATCTCTTCCAACTCCCTCATCTCTACCCCACCCCCTTTGCATTTGCTCCCATTTACCCCTGATCATGAGCCCCGTGGGACTCCACTTCACCCTGGACCCCAGCTCTGGCTGCCAGGTCATGGAGATAACTGGAGGTAAATTAAACCCCAAGATCCTTTGCCCCTGCCCTCCCACCTGGAGCAGAGAACCACTGGGGCACCTAACTCCTCTGCTTGCCCCACTCTCCTGTGACCCTGGTCTTCCCGGCACTAACTCAGGCCTCTGCACAAGCTGCCCTGGCAAGGTCAGGCCCTTTGCCTGCAACATTCCTGTCAGGAAAACAGGCAAATTCGGTTTGCAAACCAGGATTATTTTAGAGGCTAGTTCCCCACTTCTCTCTCCACCTTCCCCTATCCCCCGGCTTGCAATGTGGTTTACATGTTCACAAAAGGCAGTCAGCCCTAAAGGTAAAACTCAGAGGAGCTGCGGGCAGAGACAGAAGGGCGAGAATGCGGCCTGGAGTTTGAGTGGGTGGGGAGGGAGGGGTAAGAGGAACCGCAGGCCCAGTGCCCCGCCCCGTTGCCTAGGTGACGGGGGGGGAGGGGGAAGAGGATGAGGGAGAAGTGGCTGAGTGGGCTGAGTCGATCCGAGAGTCTCAAATCTTAACGCCACCAATGTCTGCTGCTTCTGCTTCCAATAGCTCAGTCCCTACTGAAGGAAGCGGGCGGGAGTCCTTAGCCCAGGGAGAGTCTTTCCATTCTTTTACCAATATCCAGTGTTCACGGCTGGGGAGAAATAGAATGTCAGCCCTGGAAAACGGCTTGCCAAGTCTCCTGGCCCAGTGACTTTCAAGCAGGTTTGCAGCACCAGATGCTTGTTTCAAAGGAAATCTTACCCAGAACCCCAGTATGCAAAACAGGCACCTAGAGGACTGCTCACCCCATCCACTCTCCCCAAGGCTCTAGGGTTGCACCACCCAGAACGTGAAAATCTCTGGTTTGAGCCCAAACCCTCGTTCGTTGTATAGATGGGAAAACTGAAGTTCCCAGACAGCCATTGACTTACTCAAGGACACCCAACAAATGAGTTCGTGGCAGAACCAGGATAGGGAACGGCCTGCCAAGACCATAAGAGCCAGCAGAACCCTTGAGGGAACAGAGACGAGAAGCGGGTGGGGGTGGGGAGGAGCACACGTTGTCTTAGGAACCCTGAGTTGCCAGATCTGCAGGAACAACACAACTCCTTAGTTTAACAGAAGAGGTGACTGAGCCCAGAGAGGGGGCAGTGGTTTGTTAGTGGAGTGATCTGGTCCTAGAGGGAATAATACTCCCTTAGAAAGAAGACGAATTTGAACATTTGGCTCTTTGGCCAGCTCATGCAGTCTTTAATGAAATTCCCAGGTGCCAGATGGTGTAGGGGGAGGAGCACTGGCCTCAGAGTTTCATCCCCCTCTGTTACAGACAAGCCCCATGACCTTGGGAGATTTATTTTAAAAGCCAAAGGATCATCCCTGGTTTGTAAGAGGTCCAGAAGAGTAATAGGATTAAATGGTGCTTCAGACTGTTTTATATTGTTTCTAAATGTCAGGGCCTCCTTTAGGGGGAAGGTGAGTAAGCACAATGTTCTTTAAAGAATGAATTTGACAGTGGGTTTTTAAAAGGCCCTTTATTTTTCTTTTCCATTTTTCATGGCTAATTATAAAGTAACACATGGCCATTTCAGAAAATGTGTAAAGTACAGAAAATGAAAAATAAAGCAGAAAATAAAATCATCCATAAACACATCACCCAGCAGCAACCATTGTTCAACATTATTGTACATTTCTCTTAGTCTTTTTTTATACTTTTTCTGTAGTACAGAGCATATTATGTTGTAATTTTAAAAAATAATTTTTTTTAATGCTTAATAAAGCATTTCCTTTTACCCAGTATGTCATGTCTGGCTAATAGGAAAAAATTACAAAGCATTCATAAAGACGAAAGGCACAACTTGAAGAGACAAAGCAAGTATCAGAACAAGGCATGGCAGGGATGTTGGAATTATCAGACTGGAAATTTATCACAGCTATGATTAATATGCTAAGGACTCTAATAAAGTAGACAGTATGCATACAAGAACAGATGGGTAATGTAAGCAGAGAGATGGAAATCCTAAGATACCCCCCGCCCCCCCAAAATAAAGCTAGAGATTAAAAAAAAAAAACACATTGCCACAGAATTGAAGAATGCTTTGATGGGCTTATTAGTGGACTGGACATAAATGAGGAAAGAATCTCTGAGCTAGAGGTTATATCAATAGAATCCTTAAAACCCAAAAAGCAAAGAGAACAGAGACTGTAAAAAACATAACAGAATATCCAAGGACTGTTGGACAACTACATAAGGCATAACATACTGGTAATGAGAATACCAGAAGAAGAAGAAAGAGAGAAAGGAACAGAAAAAATGTTTGAAACAATAATGACTAAGAATTTCCCCAAATTAATGTCAGATACCAAACCAAAGATTCAGGAAACTCAAAACTAAGCTCAGAAGCTCAGAGATCACCAAACAAGATAAATAACATATTAAAAAAACTACCTCTCAGCATATTATTTTCAAATTACAGAAAATCAGAGATAAAGGAAAAAAACTTGAAAGAAGCCAGAGGAGAAAAACACCTTACCTAGAGAGGAACAAAGATAAGAATTACATCTGAATTTTCCTCAGAAACCATGCAAGCAAAAAGAGAGTGGAGTGAAATATTTCAAGTGCTGAGAAACAACAACAACAACCAAAAAACCCCCCCAGCAACCTAGAACTCTGTATCCTGCAAAATTATTCTTCAAAAATGAAGAAAAAATGAAGACTTTCTCAGATAAACAAAAAATAAGGATATTTGTTGTCAGTAGATCTGCCCAATCTAACAGATTAGAAGAACAGTTTGCTCAAAATAATAATAGCAATGATGTTTTAGATATGTATGCTTATGTCTATATCTTATGTGTGTATATATATATATTCTTATGTATCCTTATATGTAAGTGAAATGAATGACAGCAATGATACAAGGGACAAGATGAAGAAATTATGATTATTTTTTTATTACAAAGTACTCACATTACCTGTGAAGTTGTTTGAAAGTGGACTAGGATTAGTTGTAAATACATATTGTGAACTCTAGGGAAACCACTAAAAAAAGTATTCACTGATATTAAGAAAGGAGAAAAAGTGTAATTATCTAAAATGCTAAATTAAAACCATAAAAGGCAGAAAAAGAGTGAAAGACACAAATAGGAACAAAGAACAAAGATAGCAAATAGAAAACAATAACGGATATGGTACTGATGCATCTACAAACCAAGGAGAGCCATGATCGTCTGCAATCACCAAAAGTTGGCAAGAGGCAAGGAAGTATCCTCCCCTTAGAGCCTTTCGAGAGAACATAGTCCTGCAGTCACCTTTACTTCAGTCTTATAGCCTCCAGAACTATGAGACAACAAATCTCTGTTTTAAGCTGCTTAGTTTGTGGTAATTTGCTATGGCACCCCTAACACAAAAACTAAGTTCATTCATTTTTAGTCTTTCTTGTTTTATAATAAGTTCAGGTAAGTCTATATATTTCCTTGAAAATTAACTGGACTGCATCCCAAAGTAGTACTTCATTCGATTATAATTTTATTATGATTTTTCTTCAACCCATTCATTATTTAAACCTGTGCTTTAAAAATTTTAGATGTACATAAGTTTCTAGCCATCTTTATATTGTCAGTGATGCCTACTTTTATTTCTGTATCATCAGTAAATGTTTTGAATTACATCAATTAAAAAAAATTTGGCAACTTATTGTGCAGCCTAATAGTCAATTTTTGTCAATGTTCTATTGCGTTTGAAAAATATTTTTGCTAATTATTTGCCAAGTGTTTTTTTTCAAATTTTCTGTGTAATTTTTTAAAAGTTTATTTTCTATGTCAACAATATATAGTTTTACTTTTTAAATTCAAAATGAAAACTATCTTTTAATAGGTAATTTTAACCATTCACATTTTTTATAATTATTGATAATCTTGCACTTATTCCTGAGTATTTTATTTGTATTTTTCATTTCTATGCTTTTTCTGCATTTCTTTTATTTTTTCATCTACTAATTTGAAAGTTGCATATTCTATTCTAGAATTCTAGTTATTAATATTTGTTTTTTAATTGTGGTAAAATGTACATAAAATAAAGTTTACCATTTTAACCATTTAAAAGACTACAATTAGGTGGCATCGAGTACATTCACACTGTATGGAGATCACCACTGTCCATCTCCAGAACTTTTTTGTCTTCTCAAACTGCAATTCTGTACCAATTAACTTTAATTCTGCATTCCCCTGTTCCCTAACTCCTAGCAACCACCACTTTACTTTCTGTCTCTATGAATTTAACTACTCTAAGAACCTCATCTAAGTGGAATCGTACCTTTCCTTTTGTAACTGATTTATTTCATTTAACATAATGTCTTCAAGGTTCTTCCATGTTGTAATATATGTCAGAATTTCTTTCCTTTATATAGCCTAAATAATATAACATTGTAACACTAATTTTTTACAACAGGTTTATTGAAATATAATTCATATACCATAAAATTCACCCTTTCCAACTGTACAAGTGACTGTGTTTGGTATATTCATAGTTGTCCAATTATCACCAGTATTTCACTTCAGAACATTTTCATCATTCCTGAAAGAAAACCCATAACCATTAGCAGTAATTCCCCATTCTCCCCTCTCTCTATCCTCTAACAACCATTAATCTACTTTCTCTCTCTATGATTTTGCCCCCCTAGACCTTTCATATAAATGAAATAATACGATATTTGGCTTTTTGTGTCTGACTTCTTTCACTTATTCATGTGGTAGCATGTATCAGTACTTCATTTCTTTTATGGTTGAATAATATTCCATTGTATGGTATACCACACATTTTTTTTTTTTTACATTCATCAGTTAATGGACACCTGAATTGTTTCTACTTTTTTAGCTACTGTGAATAATGCTGCTATGAACATTTACATAGAGGTTTTTGTGTGGACATATGTTTTCACTTCTCTTGGGTGTATTCCAGGAGCAGAATTGGTGGATCATATACTAACTCTATATTTAACATTTTGAGGAATTGCCAAACTGTTTTCCAAAGTGGCTGTACCATTTTACAATCTCATGAGGGTTCCAATTTCTTCATATCCACACCAATACTTATTATTAGCTATCTTTTTTTTATGATAGCCATTCTAGTGATTGTGAAGTGGTATCTCATTATGGTTTTGATTTTCATTTTCTTAATGATGAAAGATATTATGCATCTCTTCATCTGCTTATTAAAATTTATTTAAATACACATTTGCAAATATATTGTTTAAATAATTCATTCGCATCCATGTTCTCACACGACAAGGCAAAAATATTGACAAGAAGCTTTTTTATTTCCCTTCACTTTTGGGGGGATATTCCTTCCACAATTTTACTTTGCTGACATCTGAAATTTTAGTTTTAGGTTGTTATTTTGTAAAATTTTCAGGACATTCTTATCAAGATTTCTTAAATTCTTGGTTCACCTTTGGTTTTTGTATGACACTATTTCTTCTTGGATTTATTTTTTTCCTTAACTGGAGCACAACATCTAATTATTTTTTGTTTTGTTTAGTTTTGTTTTCAGAAGGAATTTAGAAAGGGAGAGGTGAGTCAACTTTCTTAGTACTTTTATGTCTGCAAACTCCTCTATTTCATCTTCACATTTAAGTAATAATTCGGCTACTAAGTAATAAATTTAAATGTCCATTTATTTATCATTTTGTTATCATTTTGAAGATATTGAATTGATGTTGCCAAAAAAAAGTTGACATCATTTTTTTATAGCAGGTAAATCTGGTTTTTTCTACGAGCATTTAATTTAGATTTTTCTCTTTTGTCCTTGATGTTCTGAAATTTCACTATGATTAGTCCAGATGGGGGTTAAAAAATTACCTTATTGGTACCTGGTGGACCCTTTCAATCTGAAGACTTTTTTATTTTAAATTCTGGGAAATCTTTTGTTATTATTTCTTTAAATATTGTTGTCCTCTCTATTACCTCTGCCCTTTATTTCTGGAACTCTTTTTAGATAGATACTGACACTATTCTGAATCTATTCCCCATATTTTTACGTATTTTTTACCATTCATTTCTAAATCTTTGTGCTGTATTCTAAAAGAATTCATAGACCTCATCTTCTAGTTTCCTGATTCACTCTTTAACTGTGTTCATTTTGTTATTAGCCCATCTATTTTTTAATTTCAATAATTATATCTTTTATTACAAAATCTCTAGTTATTTCTTTTTTACAACCAGCTATTCCTGTTTTATGAATAAAACAGTTTTCTTTATCTCTCTAAGGGTTTATAATTTTATTTTTAAGTCTAGTTCTGCTTACCCTACTAACTCTGCTTGGATGTGCATTTACCTGGTTTGTTGGACCTGTGATCTCTTTTTATAATATCTCACACCTCAACTATTTGGCGATTCTTATCTGTGTGTGCATTTTTGCAGTTGTAATGTCTTGTTAGGCTGATGGCTGCCTCTGATGGAGCAGTTTGCTTTTAGGGAGGGGCAAAACAGCTGCTGGAACTTGTGCTCCATACTATTTTGATGGGCAGAACCTGCTGCTGGGTGGGAACCTCAGCAGCTGGTCTTCTAGACTTGGATGTTTTTCATTCCTTCCAGACTTTAACAGCCACTCAGTACATGGCCCTTTCTCGTTAATCCAAGTACTTACCTCCCAAACTCTTATATACAAAGTATATGGAGAAATGCAAGCCCAATAGGCCTCGCTGTTCCTGCTACAGTTCCCTAATGAATTCCCCTATCAATTTCCCCTGGGCACTTCTTTCCATGACCTCTTGACATGGAACATCTTGGTGTTGCTTCCTCATCTTGGAAGTTTCACTTCAGCTACTGCTGTTGCTTCTTTCCTCTCTAATCCAATCCTGTTTGCTTTCAGTCTCATAAAGATTTCTCACACTTTTGGACCATAAAGAAAGCCCCTACTTGTTTGAACATATGTTTTCTCCCTCTGTCTTTTCTAAGGTTGCTAATAGGCTCAGTGTGTATGTGCATGTGTGTGTGTGTGTGTGTGTGTGTGTGTATACACACACATACATACATATATATAATTCTGTATTTTTTTCCACTTAATATTGTATTAAAACATATTTTCAGATATATGAGTATAAATGTGTGTGTGTATTTTCTGGCCATGTCTTCTGAATATTTTTCAAACACAATAGAACATTGACAAAAATTGACTATTAGGCTGCACAATAAGTTGCCAAATTTTTTTTAATTGATGTAATTCAAAACATTTACTGATGATACAGAAATAAAAGTAGGCATCACTGACAATATAAAGATGGCTAGAAACTTATGTACATCTAAAATTTTTAAAGCACAGGTTTAAATAATGAATGGGTTGAAGAAAAATCATAATAAAATTATAATCGAATGAAGTACTACTTTGGGATGCAGTCCAGTTAATTTTCAAGGAAATATATAGACTTACCTGAACTTATTATAAAACAAGAAAGACTAATGAGGAATGAACTTAGCTTTTGTGTTAGGGCCTAAAAGCAATGATATTTTAATAACAAAAAGTACAGTTATTGCCCAAATCTTGGTTCTTAAACACTATTATCCAGTAAAGGTAACCAATCTTTTTTGGAGAACTGACTGATTCTAAGACTGAGGCATGGACAGTAAAAGATAAGCCTGGAACATCTTTTTGCTTCAGATAGTATGGAAATGTCAGAAAAGATGATGGGGTTATGTCAAAAGAACACAGGAGTCAGTTGAAAGAGCTCCCATTGACCAAATCTAAGACAATTTGAACATCAAAATAAATAATGATATAATAAATAACTCATAGAATCTATGCTGATATAAAAATGAATAAATAAATAAATAGGGAAGAAGAAAAAGTTCTTTCTTAGAGTAGAATTATAACTAATAAATGAGATAGGATTGATGGAATCAGAAAACCACCATTTGGCAACCATGAAAGTGAAAAATGTTTCAAATAAGTATCATTGACAGATGCTAGAACTAGTGGGTAAAAATTTTGCGGGAAATGGGATATTTTCATTATCTCCAAGCATCTTCCCACGAGATGCTTGTTAATTATAAAGAGAAAAGTCATAAGTTTACAGAGAAGAAACCTGACAAGTCACCACTTGAATGAAGTGATCAAAGTTAACATCACCAGTAATGTGACAAGGAGACATCATGTGCCTTCTGATTTGATAAGGACACATTGTAGTTCTGTCGTATTTCTGACAAAAAAAAAAAAAAAAAAAAACCAAAATCTAATTATGGGGAAACATTGGACAAACCCAAAGTGAGGAACATTCTACAAAATAACTGACCTGTACTATTCAAAAGTACAAAAATCATAAAAGACAAGAAAAGAGTAAGAAAGAATTCTAGATTAAAGACTAAAGAGACAGGACAAATAAATGCAACGTGTGACCCTAGATTGTATCTTTGACCAAAAGAAACATTTTTTCCCTTTTGCTATAAACAACATTACTGAGACAATGGCAAAATGTTTATGTCCATGAATCAAATAATGATATATCATTATTGATTTCCTGATTTGATTATTGTTATGTAAAAAAAGGTTTTATTTTTAGAAAAAACACTCTAAAGTATTTAAGGATAAACAAACCACACACACACACACACACACACACACACACACACACACAGGAACATATTTTTATGCCATTAAAAACTCTCCCATGAATATTCATTCAATATTCATCATGATATAATACACCACTGGCTGGGTACATTGTAATTTACTTAATCATAACCTTCATGTTGGACATTTCTATTATTACTAATTTTTCCTTATGATGAATAATACTGAAATGAACACCCTTATATTTAATACTCACCAACATTTCAGATTTTTTCTTTTGGATAAATCTGTAGAAATATTAATTATTGTTCAGGAGTATGAACATTTTAAGGTTCTTAATACATACTTGATTCATATGAATTGAAATAACCCAATCGTGTTCGTGCATATTCTCATTCATTTAAAAGTTTTGCTAGATTGAGGGGAATTATATTTCATATTGTTTAATTGACATTTCCTTGGTCATGAGAGAGGAAGGTTTTTTCCCTAAGAATTTGTTAAGTGTTTTTTCCTGGTTCCTGAGGGATTCCTGACAGTAATACATTCCTCAGGAGGGTGAGAATAGCAAAGCTGTTTGTAACTTCTAAGAAGTAATAAATAACGATTACCATACTAGAGCATGCAGTCAAATCACTTGTGACACAACCATATTACTGCACAAGATTGAACTGACAATTTATTTATACTCCTAGAATGAGGAAACACAGTATCTCCAAGAGGAAAGAGAGGGTGATAGGAGGAGGTAATTTCTTTGCCTGTTTGTTTACTTACTCCCCTCTTTCCCTCTTCGCATCTCTCTCTCCTCCCTTCTAAATACATGGATGCATAGCTAATATATTTTTATGTATTAATGCTTTATAATATAATATAACGTTAAATATTATCATTTTAGTATAACGTAATACAACACAATATAATATAATCCATGACAATATAATGTATGTATGACTTTGCCAGGCATCGAGGGGATTCAGAGATATGAGGTCAGGTGTCTTTCCTCTGGGGACATACACTCTAGTGAAGGCAACAAGATTCGTGTCTCACAATTCCAAGGCAAGGAGCTAAGCCTGGCACCAGCTCCCTTTATGAGCATCCTTGCATTGTCCATTAATCTGAGTTCCGCCTTCTCTGAAACCTTCCTTGCTTTTCTTTCTCTGCACCTTACTGTGCTTGGAGTCTCCTTCATTTACTGCCCCTCATCTAACTTAATCACCCTTCAAGACCCATTCAAATGCCACCTCTTCTAAGATGCTTTCTCTAACTCCTCATTCTTAGATGCAATAGTGTCTGAGCTCTCTCTGCCCACTCCACCTCTCCTATGAAACTTAGCACTTTAGACTTGGCACTGCAGCTATTATTGTACTTGTCATATGTCCTCAAATAGGCTGTGAGTTCCTAGAGGACAGAATCCAGTCTGATGCATCTCTGTGTCCCTGTCACCTACCACAGATCCTGGCATAGAGAAGGCACTCTGTGAACATCGGGATGAACATATCCATACAATATCTTTCAATTTCACAGTTTCTCACATCCTTTGAAATGTGTGCAGTATATGTACAAGATTGGTCTAAGTGTTGTGTTATCACCTCTGAGTAATTGCAGACAGGTTGGCCTGTGGGTAAGTTCCCAAAGGGAAAGCAGGAACTGAGCACGTGAGTGTGAAAAGAGTACTGGACAGAGTATTAGAAGTCTGGGTTTCTACCCCAGCCCTGCCACTACTGAGTTGTGTGACCTTGGAAGTTCATTTATTCTTCCCTGGGCCTTGAAATACCCTTCCATAGAATGAGGGTTGGAAGAGATCTCCACGGTTCTTTCCTTCTTACGCATTCACTTTTCTGGCACAAAGTGTGTTGACTGCCCTGGCAGCTCCCAAAAGCCCTCAGTACCTAGAGACTAAACTGAAAAAGAGAAAGTAGCTGGAAGCTATTGGGCAAATATAAGTTTTCTATTTTCTTGAAGGCTGTGGAGTTTCAATGAAGGTATTTCCCATGGATATCTTTTTTCTCTTAGGTTTCATAAATTATTTCCCTTACATACATTTATATACATGTGGCCTGTCTTAAAAAGTAATTATGAATGTGAAGGGCAACCCTAGGCACAGCCTAGATTAACTGTCAAAGTATAAAGATGAGTCCATTTTCTAAGGGAATTGATAGATAGATTAGATAGATAGATAGGAAGATAGGGAGACAGATGAGAGAGAGAGAGGGAGGGAAGGGGGTAGAGAGAAAGAGAGAGAGTTTACTTACATATATATGTTTGGTGTGTAAACTTCTTTGGCCTTTCTTGCGCATTTGCAAACACATCAAACTGATGATAATGGTTTCCTCTGGGGAGATGGGGAGGGTATTGGGGTCAGGGACTCCAAAAGGACTTTAGTCTTATCACTAATGTTCCATTTTTTACAAGGAGAATGTAGCAGTATATTATTTGTATAATTAAAAATTAATGATAATCAATAATAAATTGAAAGGTCCAGGTGATAGTTAATACTGCACTGCCATAATATGGGGTCTTGATACCTGTACGAGTATCTCTTTATTTTTATTTTCTCATTTTTCTGTCTTTCTATCTATCTTCTGTCTGGATATAATAGGAAATTATTAGATTTCTAGCAACAAGAGATTGGTTAAATAAAGGTGTTTCAATTCATAAGAGTATTCTGCAATCATTAAAACTTCTGTCTCCTAAGAGTATATATTTTCATGAAAAAGAAGCGGGTTGAGTGAAAAAAGAATCAAGAATAAAAACTTTAAATAAAGCACAAACTTAAAGATCAGTAACATGGCAAGTACAGTTTAGAAGGAGGAGATGGTAGATGCACTCACAAGAGAGGCCACTTTTTCACTGGGACAGGGTATCAGACTTGCTTCTGAGCTTCCTGGCAACCATCAAGGGGAAAGGAAAACTTGATTCCTTCCACAATGCTTCTTAGCAGAAAGAAGGATGCATACCAATTATGCAGAGGGGAAAAGCTTGCCATGAAATGCTAAAAATAATTTTATGTAAATATCATTATTATTGTCTCAGGAGGAAACTGAAGCTCAGAATGATTAAGTAACTTCCCTAGAATCCCATAACCAGTAAGTGGTATGGCAGGAAATTAAATGGTGCTTCTCACTCATGATCTTATTTACTCCTTGAAACAGCACAAAGAAATGTGTGTTATTGTCCTATTTTAGAGACAGAGAAATGGTGGCTCATAAAGGTTGATGTGCCTAAGGGCACAGGAGGAAAAGGCAAAACTAAGATTCAGACCCATGTTTTAGGATTCCAGCTCCAGGAGGCCACAGAGGACCTCTGCAGCAACTCATTTCCCACCATCAAGTCCTCTCCACCCCGCAAGGCCCTAAGGCTCAAATCCCCCATTGCTTACTATTCTGCAAACACATGGTTTTTTCATCTATAATTCCCCATTACTGAATGCTCTTACACCATTGTCCTTATTGAAACAGTCTTCCTATTCTTCAACATCTATACCAAATTTCACCTTCTTTGCTCTCCCTTGTTCATGATCATAAGTTATTCATGATCATAACTTCATTTGAGCACTTATCGGGACATGCTATAATTTTACATTTACAAATCTATTGTCCTCTCCAGATTCTGAGTTTCACAAGAGTCTGGATTTTATCTAAGTCATCTTTATATGCCCAGAGCCTAGCATTGTGCTTGGCACATAGTAGGCTTTTAATAAATGTTTGCGAATGGATGTGTACTACATATTAACTTGCCCTCGTTCTGAGTGGCAGAGGGCATACAATGACTTAGACTTTTTAAACTAGTAAGAAGGATAATAAAAATTGTTCTGCCATACAAAAGGGGAAAAGGAAGCCCAGAGAAATTAACTTTCATTAGTTTCAACCAATGTTCTTTTTGTAAAATTTAATTTGTTAGAAGCTCAGTATATTTTTAAATGTTTAAAGTACCTTAATGCATGATTAGAATTTTAATAATTAATAACTTTAATATCTATGATTGAGAGTTAAAATTTGATAAGCTATTTAATTTCTGAACCTGATACTTCTATTTTTCCATAAAGTGAAATGCGATGGGATTACTTTCCAGATGGGCACGCCTTCCTTGGTTCGTCATTGAGAAGGTCACTGATGACCATAATTATCTCCTCATTTATGTGCTCCTGTCCAACTGAGACATTTCTTGAAACACATTATACTTATTCAGGGTTTCTAAACTTGTCAATTTCAATTGCTTTTGCTCTTACACTAACACATGTTGACACATGAAAACATAACACTCTTCTTATAAAGCTATGGAAAACTACCATGTGTGCCTACCAAAACTTTGAGAGATATCCTCTGTAGTGGTCAGGGTTATAACAAGTAAAATTCGCCCTAGGTGGTTCAAATGAAGACACACAACAGAAGGAATTACTTATAGAGACGTGAGCAGAGTTCAGGGAACCAACAGGAGATGTTGGGCACTCAGAGACCAGCATCTGAGAGAGAAAAGAAAGCTGTTACCACCCACAGGCCTGAAAGGACAAGAGGAATAAATAGTATTATGGAGCCCAGTATGAGCTGGACCTGGAAGAAGGGACTGCCTGTCAGGAGCTACAGCCATGAAAGGAGCAGCCACTGTCAAAGACAGGCCATCACAGCAGGGAGATGGGGGGTGGAAAATATGACTCATATCTCTTCCTGTTCCTTATATCCTGCCAACCAGAAGTGAACTAGCAAGGGAGGCTAGGGCAGATAAAATTTCTAGGTAGTGTGGGGGGCGGGGGAGGGGGTTGCCAGGGAGCAGAGGATGGCTAGCCAGCATATGCTCCAAGAGCCAAACTAGAAAAACCTATGCATGGTGGATGCCATCAGCCACTTGACTAAAAGGATTGAGTTCGCCCCACACTCCAGCCACAGTGCTTTGGATGTGATTCCCAGGAAGCAGAACTAGAATGGGATTTCAGTTAAGAAACTTGATTAAAATTTTATTGAATTGCACCCAATCTGGTAGTTGTAAGAAATCTCAGTAGGATTATGGACAGTTGGGGTGAGGACTCAGAGAACAGAAACTGACCATGTGCCTCAACTCCGTCAGGGGAGAAGGTAGGCTCATGGTCAGTCCTCCTGCAAGCCTGCCCCCGAAGAAGGATGAGTGCATCAGATAGTCATAGCTTAGTGACACTTGCCATGAAGACCTCAGGCTCCCTCCGATGGCTCTGAACCCAGACTCCCCAAACAGCCTTGTGTTTCACATTTGACTTCGCATATAGCTTTTTTGTAGAGGGAGAATGGGCTGATCAGCCTATGAAAGGTTCTGATTCTCTTTGCAGTTACAGCTCATCGAGTATTAATAAACTGGCCTCTGATGTATTTGATGAACTTGGGGATTCTAAATCAAGGTCCATCGTATAGCTTCCCAACAAGCTTTACTTCCATTTCCAGGGCTCAGTCACACCCGGATTCAATAACCAAACTCTGGTGCAGAGAACAAGACCTCGAAGGGAAGGACCTACCTGCACAAGGATCCTGCCTCCGAACAATCAGTCAGCCTCACAAAAACACATCTTTACTTCAATTTTCCAGCAATGGTGGGCTGCTGACAATCCATACTCCACCTGTCTTTTCAGTGGAAAAAAAAGGGGAAAGTATTGGAATGGCTGGTCTAATAAGAACAAATCTTTCTCCAAAGCTGCAGAAGTTCACTCAGCCTAAATGCAGAGCAGTCTTGAATGCAGATGAGACAGCATCCCCGGGGGTAACCCTCTGCCAAAGAGGTTGAAAATCAGAGCTTAAATGCCCCAGCCTCCCATCCTTCAAAGGATGCATTTTAAAATCATTCTTCAGTTTCATCAACAGGATTGAGTCCCACCTGTCCACAGCAGTAACCAACTCACGCTTTTACTGTCTTTTCTCAATTCCCTGTCTTATGTTCTCCATTCCCTCACTCTTGCTTCCTGGGATCATCACCCAAAAACTACCAGCACTCAAGTCCTTGTCTCAGGCTCTGCTTTTAGGAGAACACAAATTAAGATGCTGGTCAAACTAATCTACTTCTCTTCCTCTGCAAAGGAGACATTGCTATTTACTCATGTATGTGTGCATTCATTCATTCCAGATCAGAAATTCAAGGCTCAGAGTGGTTAAGGAACCTTCCCAAATTCACAAGACAATAAGTGACATTGCTATGCTGAGTGGATACCAGCTCACAGGATGATTCGCAATCATGGACCTACAGAATCTCATAGTTGAAAGGACTCTCAGAGTCATTTAGAGTGGTGTTCTCAACCCATTATTACCTTTCAAAGTGTCTTTTTAGACATTTCCTTCCCTAATCACTGCCCCCATGAAATTTGAATAGCACGGATATATTATATGTCCATTTATACACGGTGTGTATATGTGTGTTTGGCTAGATATTCTTTCAGGTATTGTTGACATTTTTTTTTTCAGCACTTGACATAATTATTAATGGATTAAATAACTTAGTAGAATGAAATTATAAAATACAGACCATTTTATTTAATTCTCAAAGCCCAATTATACACAAAAGCACTGAAAAAAACCCATAAACAACACAAATGAGGCAGTGAATGGCAACGAATAAACAGGCACAAGCCATCTCTGGTGATAGGACTTTTTGATGGAATGAGCAATGAAGAGAAAGTCCTTTCATCACAGCCTTCTATTCGCCATCATTTTGCAGCGCTGATCTTGCAAGCATTTTGTGTATCTTCCATTAACTTACTGTCAATGCTGTTTATTTGCTACTGGAGGAAACCCGATGAGGGAAATACATTAAACACTAAGGAATAAGATTTCGCCTGATAGGACTGAGCTTTAGAGGGCCACGAACCATTGTAATACCTAAGATCTGTTCGCCTCCCCCAATTTCCAACCCCTTGGGTGTGATGAGAATGCGTGAGTTAGTCCAACACCATCAATTTATGAGTTACAGCAGAAGTCCCCAATTCCAGGGCCACAGACCGGTGTCTGTCTGAGGCCTGTTAGGAACCAGGCTGCACAGCAGGAAGTGAGTGCCTGGTAAATGAGCAAAACTTCACCTGTGTTTGCAGCCTCTCCCCAGTGCTAGCATCACCGCCTCAGCTCCACTCAGATCATCAGGAATTAGATTCTCATAAGCACCAGTCCCTGGTGCCAAAAATTTGGGGGACCGCTGGGTTAGAGGACACGGAGAGCTAGAGGAGCATTCATACAATGGGATATGGCATAGCTGGAATGAATACCAGCTCTTCAGATTCTGACTTTTTATATCACCCGAAAACCTTGCTCACCAGTCAGTATGAATTGGGCCAAGGTTCAGCCACTCTTGGTGCTCTCTGGACCTCCTTTTTTGCTAGAAAAAAAAAAAAACAATCTTCATTTTGCTGCAGAATGTATGGTGGTTATTAAGCTGTGCTACAGTTGTTCCTTGACCAAATTTCCACCGTGGCATATAAAAGCAGAGAGCTAATTATATGATAGTTATTACCTGGAAATTATATGTTTATTGGTTTTCCACAAGCGGATACTACTATTTTTGAACCTTCCATTGTTCTGCTCTGTGACAGGAGTCACACTGTCTCTACCCTAAATGTTCCTTCCAATCTCATGATTAGCAGACGTTTTAAATGGAGCCACTGCTGGCAGCATGGAAAGCCTCGGGGTAGGGAAGGGAACATGTTGATTCAGCCCATGCAGGAGGCACCCGGAAGTCTCTATCGCCCACATTCACATGCACCTCACTTCTTGACAGGAGCCTTTAATAATAAAGTGCTCAGCATCCTCTGGTCTAAATGAAGCACATTCCTATCTTTGCTCTTGGATACTGGGAACAGTATCCAATAGGAAGGGGCCTCATCTACCACCGGATATATTTATCTACCCTTCAATTATGTGCCTTAGTTAATTGTCCCTTCTCTACCAGCTCTTCTTACAACAGAGATCCTGAGCCTTGCCTGTAATTATAGTGAGGCAATATTTCTATGAGCTTTTAAAAGGAGGAGCCTAAACTGGGTCAAAACATCGAAGGTGGCAGGTCAGGGAGCAAGGGTCAATGTGGGCTTTACTTTGATGAGTTGGTTTCCAGGGGCTTTGAGTGCTTTCTGCCATTTGAGGACTCTTACTTGAAATTCCACCATCAGAACCTCGTCCTATCATTATTATTACAATTAAGATTGATAGGCAACATCTGTGGAGGATTTCCCAGTCTACAAAGTGCCTTTTCTATGGAGTGCCTCACTTATCTTCCCCACAAACGCTGAGAGACGTTAGATGACTTGGCTGCACTCATTCAGCCATTAAAATGCATCACCCCTGAAAGGGCCACAGGGCAGGCTGCTTCCAAGGCCCATTTATGCTTTGGTGTGGGGAAAGAGGCAGCTTACAGCACTGGTGGCTCTGTGTGTGTCCTTTATTCACAGTAGGATCTCAGCACTTAGCACAATGCCTGACACATGGTCAGACACAGGAAATGTTTATTGAGAGAGTAAATATATGCATCTAGCACAGAAATTTATGAGATTATTGTTAATTTATGGGTCCTCTCCCTATTCAGTACATTTTCATGTCCATGCCTTTGCTGAGTATGCCTGCTTGGAACAACCTCCTGCTTTTTTTATCTAAATGTAGCCATCAGCTTCGGCATGAATTCTACTAACTTAGGAACCCTCTCCAGGGCCACTGACTCATGGGGATCTTTTCCTTTTCTGTACTCTTCCAGCCCTCCTCACCCAAATTGTCACTCCACTAAGCCCTGACATGAGGTTGGAAACCAATTAATTACCTGCCCAACTACCTCGTTTAACAGATGAAGAAACACGTTTACAGAGGTAAACAGCCTTGCCTAAGCCCCAGATAGCCCCAGGTCGGAATCCAGGTCTTCTGATTAGCCATCCGGTGTACTTCGCATCAAACCAAATGTAGGAAATAGGTTTCATCACAATTGTTAATTTGCTCAAGCCATGGTAGCTACCCAGAATGATGGACTAAGAAGGCTTGTGAGGGAGTAACTGGCTAGGTTTGGAAAGAGTGCTGTGATTGTTTAATCATGTCAGCCAGGCTGTGGGAAGGAAGAGTGTGTGGGATGGAGAGTGGCTCATACTGCAACATTTGGGACCCTAGTTGTTCTGACCTAAACCCTCCACTGCAACTGAAGGTGGCTGCCCCTTCACTCTCCCAAGTCTTAGTGAGTTGATCCAAGGCAACTCCCTTTTGCTCACACTTAAAAAACATCACAATCTGAAGGTCAGGACCTCTCACTTGCTCGATTTGGTGCTAGAGATGTGGTGTAGACTACAGGTCCTCACCATCTCGCCTCAACCCCACAGACAGTTTCAAAGTTTTAAAAGTGTATTTGTATAATGATAAGAACAATCTTTAAGAGACAGTAGCTCAGTAATGGGATTTTAAAATTCCAACAGAGCCAAGGAAGCCTATTTGAAAGGACGGAGGGGGTTAAAGAAAAAGATGAAGCGCAATGCCAAGAATAATGAGCAGGACCAAATCCACTGAGAGAGAAGCAGATTTGCAAATTAGGAGACAATTAAGAAAATGTTTCCTTCTTTGTGAGTTTGTAAAGGTGGTTATAAACACAAATGCCCATAGTGGCAACATGGATGATAAAAATGAGTGTATCAGCCTGGGTTTAGATGGAACAGTGGGGACCGTGGCTAATTGAGAGGGCATGCCCTTTGGAAAAGAATTCAAAATCTCAAACATTTTTTAAAACATAACCCTGGCCAAATAGAAGATGTTGGCAGTTTTATTTATCATTGGGGCTTTAGACTGAAAACTCTGTTCATTAGAGATATACGTTAACTATATAGTAGTTATCCACTGGGTAATCATAAAAAGAAAGAAGCATACCTGACACAGGGTGGTGGTAGTGGGGGAGAGAGGAGGTTCTAGAGGAGATTGGTGAAGTATTCCCCAACCTCTTTGACTATTTCGAGAAATAGAGTGCCACTACTTCCGTGGTCTGTCCTGCTGACCCTCTGGACATTGTTCCAGACTAAATAACTCAGACTTAAGGAATTGTACTGCTTGGGTAAGGAATGCTTTGGGGTGAAATAAAGCTCTGAGATTTGAAGGTCAGGTTTCCTAAAAAGTGGGAGCAGATTTGCAAGGCAGAGTGGAAAAATTTGTAAGTCAAATCTGTAAGATTCGTAAGGCAGAAGTAAAAAGGAGGTTGCTTTCCCAGAGAACCATGATGCTGGGGCACAAGGTGAAGTACTGGAAGGCCCCAGGAAGGGCTTATGTGTGCAATGTGACAGCCCTGGGGTCTTGTGGTACCCACAGACATGCCTGGGATAAAGAGTTTAATTTCTGATCTCTCTCAGTCTATTGGAGTGAGAGAATTAGCATCCATGTTTAAAGTTTTTCCATGGTCACTTTGAGATTCCCCCTAGTTACCCTACTCCCCTAGTTTGGCCTCATATGATGATGCCATGGAGAATAAAGGGGAGGGCCAGAAGGGTGAGAGTGGACTGCTCCCCCCATTTGGAAAGCAGCTTACTCTGAAGGGGACCATGAGCAAGCTTCCAGGAGGCCCCAGTGAACTGTCAAGGAGGAGTGCAAGGTGCTGGTGGGTCCCTGCCACACAAATTCGGATGGAGCTGGTGGTAATAAAGGCTCCATCTCTCTCACATGAGGGCTGGTTGATTCAGTGCAGTGGAAATTGTAAAATGCTTGGGAAAATAGAGAGTCCTATAAATGCAAAATATTATCATGAACCCTTCCTCCCCATACATGCCTCACTTTCATGAAATGTTGTCTTCAGGGCCCAGTCAGAATGATTTGAGTAATAAGATTATTAAATGCACCAGACCTGACAAGTAAACATTAGGAAGAATCCCAGGTCCTTGGAAATGGCAACCTTTACACTGGCCTGGCCTCTCTTTCCTGGGAGGAGAGAGAATGTGGGCCAGTGGGAAGTGTACGGATTGGGGCTTCTGGCAAGTCTAGATTTGAATCTCAGCCTCGTGAACGGTGGGATGTATCTCCTCTGAGCCTCATTTTCCTCAATCGTAGGATGGGATGATGATACTTTTCTCACCAAGCTGCCGTGAGTCTGGGTGGAATTGTCCCTTGGAATTCCTCAAACTTTGAGCAACATAAGATGGTGTTACAGGTGAATTTATACACAGATGGAAAAGAAGGAAGGTCTGTGGAATTCTCAGATGATAGTTATACTTTGGATATAATTCAGCTCTTTCCTCAAGGGACAGACCAGGGACAGATGCGATGTGTCCCTAGTAAGATAGCATTCTTTCATTATGAAGATGGTTTGTTTGCCACAAGGGCCTATGAAAACTACCTATTGGGCAGTTAGACTCTGCAGCCCTTGAGAGTTTAAAAAGTCAAAGGTCAAGGTCCAGAGAAATGGCTGTATCCCAGGACTTGCAGCAATGGGACTGCTTATCCTCCTGAGATGCCCCCTTGGTGTGGTCACCCAGTACTGCTGACGGCAGCACCCTTCTGCGCTCCTTCTCTCAGGCAAAGCTTCCCTGTGATTGGAATATCTGCGGCCCCACTCGGCGCAGAGGCAGCAACACAGCAGCAAACGATTTGCATCTGTTTCCTAGTGGCTTATTCTCTGGGCCATGTAAAGGCACATGGTGACCATGAGCACTCAGAGCTACCTAGTGAGCCAATGAGAGCTCCTGGGAACCTGAGGGTTCAGAAACATTTCTTTTGTTGTTGTTATGGGTTTTTGTTTGTTTGTTTGTTTTTATTACTTTTTGAAAGATAGAGCAATGCTAGGATAAACTGTGTGCTCGCCACCCAGTTTATTCTCCTCTGTCACCATATATTTGACCCCTTTACCCTCTTTATCCTCCCCCCATCCTCTTCCCCTCTGGTAACCACCGTGCCGTTATCTGTGTCTATAAGTTTGTTCGTTTGGTTTGTTCGTTTGTTGCTTTCTGTTTTATATGCCACATATGAGTGAAATCATATGGTTCTTGGTTTTTCCATCTGACTTACTTCGCTTAGCATGATACTCTCAGGATACATCCATGTTGTCACAAATGGCAATATTTCACCCTTCTTATGGCTGAGTAGTAGTAGTATCCCATTGTGTATATATACCACATCTTCTTTATCTAATCATCCACCAAAAGATGCTAAGGCTGTTTCTATGTCCTGGCTACCATGAATAATGCTGCAGTGAACATATAAATGTTTACTAATTTCTCAGGTAGATATCCAGAAGAGGGATTGCTGGGTCGTATGGTAGTTTTATTCATAGTTCTTTGAAGAACCACTTGTTCTTAATTGAAAAAAAGTTCTCTTTGTTACAAAGTGCAAGCCTTGGAACCCGCACCCAAGGCACCCTCCCTTGGCTCAAGCCCACTGGCCCCAGCTTGTTGGTAGCCATGGCCTCTCTAGCCTATAGCCCAGCCCCTCACACACTTCTTGCCTTTGCTCACTCATCTCTTTACTTCCTATTTCCACCAGCTCACACCTGCCTATTTATCAATATTTCTGAGAAAATTTTCCCTTTCCCCCACAAAAGAGCAAAATATTCCCTTCATCACATCCTTAACCCTCGAACTTGGCTGATCCACACACACAGCACACCCCTGACAAGCATGTAAAAGCAATCAAAACAGAAGCAGGCCTAGCATGCAGCTCCATCCTGGGGGATGCTGGTGGCCCGTTGGTTGCTGAATTTTGGGGGAGGTTATAGGGGAGAGACAGGTGTATAGGTGTACTAGGCAATTATGCTCAATCTGGCCTCCCTGGTTTCCCAGATCCAAGGCCCTGAGCTCCAGCACTGAGATTTGCACCGAGCCCTTTGTCTTGTCCACCCAAGGACTTTTATTCTGGCTCTGGACTTTGGCTTTCTGCATAGATCCTGGACTTGGTCCAAACTTCTGGTTTGGGTGGCCCAACTAACTATGCCCCAGCCTCAGATTCTCAGATGCTTCCCTAGTTTTCCATCCTCAAGGGAGGAGTCAGGTTGTTTCTTCTACTCTGTGCACCCCACCTTTTTTCCTATAACTTATAGTTTTGTTTTGTAACTATTTGTTTTCATGACTGAGCCCTTCCCTGGACTGTGAGTTATTTGAGGGCAGAAATATGACAGGATGCGTGCTGAGACATTTTCATAAATGAAAGCATGAATAAATTATGTTCAGTCTCATGATATTTTAATATTTGTATGACATCACTATAAATAATATTTCAGTGCAATGAGTTATACGGAAAAATTTTTATCATCCGTGACTCCCATTTCAAGCCTCCCAAGAGGGAAGAGAAAGAATCCCTGTCTGTCTGGCCCCACTTCCAATCAAAGAAATATTCTAGTTCTTTTCCTTGTATTTTTCTAATGCCACTACTTTCTCTGAGGCCTTTCCACCTTAGTATCTACAGCTTGAATTTGGATTAAATCTGTTGCTCGGTTATGCATTTTGAACTTCATCTTAAGTTGGTCATGGCTCATTGCTATTGCTTCACATTTCATCATTGTGTTTCCTCTTTTATTACTTCTATAGGTTGTGAGTTAGGATAATAAAGTCAAGAAAAAAATCACCCCAAGCCATTTGCAGCTCTGGGAAGCTGGCACAGGGCTGTCAGAAGCTGGCTGAGTGCCACCAAGGGGAAGAAATGTTTTTCCATGTTGCCAGCCTTATCATAACTTCTACCAGTTTCTTGCCAAAATTCTAGGAAAATGATGATATACCCCCACTGGAGCTATCCTGTATGTTTCTATAGGTAAGGAGTCTTTCAACAAGTATTTTGACTATAAATATCTCTCATGTTTTTCCATTGGATTAAGTCTGTAACTTGAGCTTTATATTGTGAAATACTGACATTGAGATATTAATCACAGTGCATAGTTGAGGTAACATTGTCATCATCACCAGCCACTTACGCTAACTGAAGGTTTCTAGTATATGGAATTTATTCAGGATATACTTGAGAAAGAATGATTGGAGACTTTTTTTTTTAACCACATCAATGTTCTTTTTTGGACGTTGAAGAACAGGGAGAATGAGAAGAGCTTATGAGAAGCTGGTAGGTAATAGCAACTCTTCTTTTAAATATTTACTCTATATCTCTTAGATACCAACTCAAATAATAACTCAATTCAGATAATTCAATTTATTTGTAACTGCATGCTGTTTTTCTTATTTGGTATAGAAAATTTTGTCTATCTGATGTAAACAAACTGAATTTCAAATTGTTGTTTAAGTGTTGAGAAGATATAGCCATAAGCATGTCTTTACTCAGTTAATCAATTGATCATCAATCAGCAATGCTTACCGAGCACTGATTATGTGCCCAGGCTTGTGTATAGAAGGATACAGAGAGGAATAAGGCACTGTTTAACAGTCTAGTTCAAATTCTAGTCCTTTAACTTAGTAGCAAAGTTAAACTCTAGCAAGTGATGTACTTTCTCTGAGCGTCTGTTTCTGTCAAAATGGGGGCAATAACACCTACCTCACAAGGCTGCTATAGGAATTGAAGGAGATAGTGGGTGCATTTTGTGGGGTGCATCTACAAATATTAGCTTTCTTATCTTTCCCTTAGTCTTTAGCCTAGAGAATCTCCAGTGAAAGAGTAGTCCCACCAGCCCTGTGTGAGAGCCTAATTTTTGAGGCCAAGGGCCATTACCTCCACGGTTACATGAAAGCAGGCCCATGGTGGCTGGCTCTGAGCAGGGGATGCAAACTGGCTGCCTGCTTGCCAAAGCCAATCTTAGACACTTCCAAATTGTCCTGTTTGATGTTAAAAAATTTAATTCATTGCCAGTGTTTAAATATCAGAAGATATCCGTTCAACCCAGAATTTTGGGATTCTCCTGAAGAGCAGAAGATTCTAGCCTTTGATGCTCAGATGGAGCTGACCAGAAGCTACCTTTATGGATGGATCAAGTACTCTCTTGATTGCTCGTGACTTCTCACAAGGAGACAAGCTGTGGTGAAAGGGCACCATTTAGTTCAGATCCAGTCAGAATTCAAAGGTTCAGAAAAAAAAAAAAAAGCCAAGAGTGATGAGATAGCCATAATAGGATCTCCCAGAAAAAGTAAAGCTTAGTTTATTCATTCATTCGACAAATATTATTGAGCACCTTGATGTGCAAGTCACTGTATTGACTACAAAAGAAAGAACATTTAATGAGAAGCTACTATGTGTCAAGCTTTAACATGAGACTAAAATGTACTGGACAGCTGCCTACAACAATTGTCTAGTCCAATGAGTCAACAGTGCCAAGATTGAGAAATCCTGAAATATAGGCATTAATATGGATGAATCTCATAAATAAAATGTTGAATGCAAAAAGCAAGTTGCAAAAGAATATATACAACGTAACACTATTTTTTAAAAGTTCGAAGGCAAGTAAACAGGGACTCACACATTATATAGTAAAATTATACTGAAAGCAAGAGAAATAACAATAAAAAAGATCAGTTTCACTAGTGGGGAGGCTGGGAGTATATAAGAAAATGCAATGCTATGTGAACGTTATTCTAATTCTTAAAGTGGGACATGGGTTCATGCTTATTGATTTTATGCTTTATAACTTACATAACATTACACATGTTCTTTTATAAGTATCAAATAGTTAAATATTAAATTAGTATATTTAACATATATTTAAAAATACATTTTAGTATGTTTTTAAAAGAATGTACACCATTCTGTTCATAGTAATATATCTAGGGACTAAGTTTGTGGGAGACTTTCTCTTTCATTTTTTAATCTTTTTTATCTTTCATGATACATATGCAAATGTTCGTATTGGGAAAAAAACAATAAAGAAAAAAACAAAGTCCTTTCATCCACAAGGGCTGTATTTCAAAACCTCAGGGATCTCTAAATACAAATACTACCACCATAAGTCATCAAATCTAAGATATCATCAATTTTAAGATACATAATCATTTTATGTGTCACTATGAACGAAAAAAAAAATGTTGCCAAATAATCTATGACACAATACCATCTTATCACTTAGACTTTTTATTTTATACTTATTTAAAGAGCTCTCGGTCAGACAATTCGCTTTTATTACATATCACTCAAACATAAAAAGGAAAATATAGACAAATAAATTGGCTAAGGCAGTCTTAAAATATCTTTGCATTCCAACGCCCACTCACCTAGATTACTTTTCAACCAAGAATAATTGATGTCTGTGTTCTCCATAAAATATTGTCGTCTTTGCCACCAAAAGCAAACATAAAAAGGAAAATATAGACAAATAAATTGGCTAAGGCAGTCTTAAAATATCTTTGCATTCCAACGCCCACTCACCTAGATTACTTTTCAACCAAGAATAATTGATGTCTGTGTTCTCCATAAAATATTGTCGTCTTTGCCACCAAAAGCATTACCGATGCGCTATTCTGTCAGGGTGCTCCGTGGCTGTGTTCGGGGTTTTCCTCCAAGCCCCTGCCTCCAGTTGTGTAAGTTGATCTCACCAGAAGGTGTCAACAGAGGTTTTCAAACAAGCAGGACTCATATTTCTTTTTCACATGATTCTTAAATGGTTTGTTGATGGAAACATAGATGGTTTGCCGCAGTCTGGTCATACCACAGGAAGCCATAACAAAGTTCACACATGCGTGAGCAATGCCAACTGCACCATGACGTTTATCTGGCTAATAACAATTATAAGATGCCACTGATTGCAATAGAGGGTCTCAAGTTCAGAGATGTTATTCAGTGAAAACGATGTACATATCAAAATTGATAAATTATAGAAAAATATTTTCTACCTTCCCCAAATGCATCTGTGATCAAAAGTAGGAAATAGTAAAATAAAAATGAAGTAAAGGGCAAATGATTGTAGGCAGGTCACAGCACTTCAGGGTCTCTTAAAAACAGTGGTATACCAAGAACCAGTGTTGGGAGGAGTCCTTCCTAGGTACAGGCAATAGAGGGGTGGATTATCTCTCAAGAACTTAAAAACAGCAACAAAAAACCTTCTAAGAATCCCTTTTCTTTTTATTATCACACTGTGCTGGCAATTCTAAATAACATTGGTAATAATATAGTCCTCTCAGAAAAAATGTTTTGTTAATCTAAGTTCTAAACCATTGCAGTAGTTTATTGTCAAGTTTTAGCCATAAATAAATAAATAAATAAATACTTAAAATTAGCATTATGATTGCATATACCTTTATAAACATTGTATTCTACACGGAAGTTAATTCAGAGAACTGGTTCTACAGTTGCCCCATCACACACTCAGGCAGATCCAGCTGCATGTGTTCAGTTTAGAATCCATCTTGAGTTCATTTGGACCCAATTTATGTCTCCAAACATTGTGGTACTGCATCTTCCTGCATTTAGACAGTACATTTGCAATAAATAATGATAGCACAGGGTTGTAAGAACTTGAGTTACTTTAAGTCTGTCATTCCATATGACAATGTCAAGGTTTTATTCGTGCTTAAAAGTTAAAATTTGAAATAGAGTAAGAACTGTGAGATGGAATATTTTTAGTTAGTAGAAATTGAGTTTGCACATGAAATATTTTAATGATTTTGAATATCTTATACAGTATTTGTAATATTTCACCTTTTAAATTTGTTGATTTTTTAAAAACTAGAGAACAAATCAAGAAAACAGAAATGATATTATTCATTACTACAACAAATTAATAAGTAGATATGTTTTTCCTATTTAAGATACATTACTGTAAGCAAGAGGTATTTCTCATTAATTTTTTCTTTTTTTGTATTGTACTGTTTATTTATTTTTTTCCCTGACACAATTGTATATACAAAATTCAATAAGAGAAAGTTTTTACTGACTGTCTTTTTTCTCTGGACATTAATATTTGGTTTTTTAAAATTATTATTATTAAGAAGTTTGTCATGTAGAGGAGGAAAGTGTTAAAAAATGACCAGAATTGTCATAGCCCAGAGGAGCCTAAGGAGACATGACAACTAAATGCAATGGGGTATCTTGGATGGGATCTTAGAACAGAAAAAAAGATTAGATGAAAATTAAGGATTGAATGTGCTGGATCTCGTCTGATCTCGGAAACTAAGCAGGGTCGGGCCTGCTTAGTGCTTGGATGGGAGACCACCTAGAAATACCAGGTGCTGTAGGTGTTAAAAAAAAAATGCAATATACAGATGTCAAATTATAATGTACACCTGAAAGTTATATAATTGTATTAACCAATGTTACCTCGATAAACTTAATAAAAAAATAAGGAAATCTGAATAGAGACTTTAATAATATTGTATCGATATTGGTTCATCATCTATAATATATATTATACTAATGTAAAATGTTAATAATAGGAAAAAAAGGATGTGGTATATATGGGAACTCTCAATGTCTATAAATCTAATACAGTTTTAAAATAAAATTTTACTAAAAAAATAAAAAGATCAGCTCCTGACTCAAATATGCTGGGTACATCATGTCTTGAGGAAACCTCAGTTTTAAAATGTGCCAACCCTAGGGGTCTTCTACAGTTCCTTCCAGGGACTCTCTGTCTTCATGCCTCCCGTGTAGTCCCCCCAATCCCTACTCTAGGTCATCAGCTGTTGAGTTATGACTTATCTTATTGTTTTCTCAATTTCTTTCTTCTAGTCCAGCTGTTACACAGTGTGGTTCATGGGCTCCTATTGATCCCCAAGACTATTCTAGAGGGTCTTTTGAAACAATTTTCATAATAATACCAAAATATTATAATAGAAGAAAGTAATCAATCTTTCTGACTGCATCTTACTCAAGCCTACCCAGTTCCCATAACATGTTGGTTAGCAACTTTTGCTTAGTTTTGCACATGGATATGCTAGTCATTAAAAAAAAACCTGATCTGTAGCCTAAAAATTATTGAAATAACCTTCCTGCTCAAAACTACCCCTCCCCCCAAGCAGATAAGAAAGATATATACAAAAATAATGATTGCTTATCAAAAGATTTATAGGAACCTCCTGACTGAGACCGTGGCAACTGGAGTTTGTTGACCAAAAGCAAAGAAGTTTCACCATCTGCCTTGGACCCTTGCTGACATCCAGATGTTTCCAGACCTCAAACCCTTCCCGTTCCCCACTTTCCCTGTTATAAAAGAAGCCTAAATTCTGTATTTTCTCAAGATGGTTCTTTAGGATGATAATCTGCCATTTTCTCAGCTTGCCGACTCTCCAAATAAAGTCAATTTCCTTGCCCCATCTCCTTGTCACTCACTTATTGGCTGTCATGTGGTGAGCAGTTTGAACTTTCACTCGATTACAATGCTATTTGCTTTTTCTCCTAAGTTGACATTTGCACTGGTGGTGCAAAAGCAATGAGGGGTAAAACTGCTGGCACATTATCACGAGTTAAGGCAGTGGCACAAAACTGCACTGTTAGTGATCGAATTCTTCACCACAGTGCGCTCTCGGTTTAAAAAAAAAAAGCCAGTTTCATTTAAGAATATCCTTTGTGAAGCAGTAAAAGTATTAATTTTATTAAATCTTGACCCTTGAGTACATGTCTGTTTAATACTATCCTGTATGATGAAATAGAAAGTACGAGCTCTTCTAAAAAGTACTGAATAACAATGGTTGCCTCGAGGAGAAGCACTTGTGCAATTGTTTTGAGTTACAGACTGAATTTCCTGCTTTTTTCCTGAAACAACATTTTTACTTGAAAGATCTCAAGACTGGCAAAGTATAGTTATTCAGACTTGGTTATTCAGCTGACATTCTCTTAAATATAAACAAAGTGAGCCAGTCTTTTTCAGGAAAACAACTGATAGTATTAATTTCCAATAATAAAATCCAAGTTTTTAATTAAAACCTAGAATTTTGGAAAACCTGAATTTGCCATTGGGAACTTGACAGTTTTCCAATACTTAAAGACTTTTCTGATGAGATTAGTGGTGATAGTAAAAAATGTGATTGTTAAAATATTATATAATGAATCATGTCAACTTTTGGAAAAGGTATATATCCCAGTGAGCCAACATTTTCTAGATGACCAAAGCATAATGTTACAAAATCGTAAGTAAAACAATCCACTCAAAGTGGATTTTAATGTAACAGAGTGGGAAAAGTCTATGGATGTGATTTCATAATCCACATTGCAAATAACTTTTAAAAAACTATCACTAAATGAGTTTTACAGTGATATCGAAGAGGAATATTCACGGTTATCTGAAAAGGCTTTTAAAATACTCCTTTGTCCACCTACATATCTATGTAAGGCTGAATACTCTATATGTGCTTCAGCCAAAACAACATATTACAACAGGTTGAATGCAGAAGCAGATATGAGAATCCAGCTGTCTTCTGTTAGCCAAACATCAAAGATATTTGCAAAAATCTAAAACGATGCCACTCCTCTCACTACTTTGTTGTGTGGAAAATATAGTTACTTTTCATAAACTGTGTTACTTATGTTAATATGTAATGAGTTTGTTATTGTTTTTAAAAGAAAAAATTTAAATATTCTCAGTTAATCTTTAATACTGTATATATCAACAGATTTGCCCACATAAACAGAAGTTCTTAGGAGCTTCGATAATTTTAAGAGTATAAAGTAGTCCTGAGACCAAACAGTCTGAGAACAGTTGCCTTAGACTAAGACAGATCTGTTTCCTTTATTCCCTCTACCATTTTGATCTCTGGAAGAGTTCCGTTTAGTTAGTATCTTCTATGAGCAAACATTCAGTTCCTTCTCATTTATGAGCAGAATGAAACAGTTATGAAATTCATATAACTTGGCATCTCAGGCTTTGACTCCTTGTCTCTACTTTCAACAAATGTCAGAGTAGATTTTCTCCAAGTTATTTTCTTCCTTCACATTTCTTCGTATTTACTCATTCATTTAATAAACATTATGAAACACTCTTTAATAATAAAAAAATGAGCTTTTTTTTTTTTATCAAATACTTACCTGACCTAGATACTATACTTTGTATGAGTTAGTTATCTCATTAATATTATCCCTTAACATCTCATTATCCCTTAACAACTCTATGAGGCAGGTATTATTCCCACTTTACAAGTAAAAAACTAAAGGGTAAATGAGTGAGGTGACTTACTCAAGATCATTCAGGAAATAAGTAATGGAGTCAAGATGTGACACCAGGCCTAGGAGTCTACAGACCTTGTTGGTTTAGCCCCTATCTTGCACACTCCTACAATTGTGTTTGGGAGGGATATAAATAAATTGATAAGACATATTCTCTGTTGTTTAAAAGCTATTAAGCTAGTAGAGAAGATTAAACAATTTTGCAAACATTTGGTACTTTAAAATTTATTTTGATTGCCTTGTTGAAGAAAAAAGAATTTTGAGTTTTAGTTATTTGTTATTCATTTACTGACTGATTCTCCCAAGGGTTTGGGAACTTTAATAATCATTCACTTAGAACTGACCATGTACTCAGCAAAGCATTGTGGGGTTGGGAGGGAGGGGGAACAAAAGTAGGCCTTGCAGTCCAAGAGCTTACCAATTAGTCTGTATGTGTGGAGACTGGGGGCAAGTGAAAAGGTCCACAAAAAGCTACAATATTGGGGAGAATGAGGCAAGTTCAATAAAAAAGTCACACTGTTTAAGGTGGTAACAGAAATTACCAGATGGAGACAAGACATCTAATTGGGGGTTAGTAGGAAAGGCTTCTTCAAAGAGGTGGTATCTAAAGGATAGGATGAATTGAGGCTGGAAGAGATGGTTAGAGACGGGATATCTAGGTGGGCAGAAGGATCTGTGCAATTGCCGAAGCTTGGCTTGTCTGGAAGAAGACAATGAGACATAGTGTATTAGAGATCAACATCTGTGAAAAGAAAGGAGAGGAAGCAGAAATAGGCAGAGGAAGAAGTAGAATAGCAATGCAGGCTTGATAAAGCCTTAGCCAACCAGACAGGGAATTCTGCAGGGAGCAATGCCTGGCAGAGTGCTAACCCTGGCCAGGGCTTTATATCCCCATCTGTCTTGGTCTCACAGTAGGGCAGCTATAGGCTGCCGTGGGGCATTGGGATAGGTGGGGTGACTACAAGTGAGGTCAAGTTGCTAAGTCAAAGTAACACGATCAGAGCTCCCTTTGGAAAAGATTATTCTACGGTGGCTTATGAATAGATTCAAGGCCAAAGGTGTAAGTTCATCCTTTGGTTGTTTATTTAGTAGCTCTTTTCTGGGAATGACCCTGCCCCTTCCATGTGTCAATGGTGCTCATGAACAATCTTTGGCACTGTGGGACCTTGTCCCCAAAACACAGTAGAATGGTCCAAGAGAGGGGGCCTGACTTGGCTGGACCAATCAGAGTCCCTTGCATGGGAATTTGGAATTGGGCCCGGAAAATTCTAGTTCTTGTCAGGTCTGATGTCTTGAATGCAGATTCAAAGCTTTGTCTGTGAGTCAATGGCCATGATTTCTACCATGGGTCTGAGGAACAGGAGAAAGATGTGTAGTCTATTATTACTGAGAAGTGCATAGAAAGAGGCACCAAACGAGCCTCGGTGACTTCTCTTGTTCTTGACTCTAGCATTTTTTTTTTTTTGAGGTTTTGATCCCTGTAATCTCTCAACGAATTTTCCCTTCCACTTTTTTTTCTTTTTAAAAAATTGGTCTATTTTCATTAATGGTCCCATTTCCCAAAAAGTCCTAATTGGGAGACTACTTAAAAGCTATTAGACTAAGATGCCATGACAGTTTTAACAAAAGGGCCAGCAATGGGAATAGAAGGAGGATTGATTTCAGAAGCATTTAGTTTGGCAGCAAACTGAATGTGGATGGGGCAAACAAGAGAGAAAAAAGCAAGAGTTTTGATGTCTTTGTGACTGGGAGCACAGCAGCCCCAGAAATCTGAGGAGAGAGTGAAGAAATAAAATGGCGACACTATAGTCAAGCTACTAAATTACTAAAATCAAGTAGGCTGAGGCATGAGGAAATGATCCTGTTCTTGCTTTAATGAGCCTAGGAACTTAAACTGTTGAACTTGCCAGTTCTGCATCGATGCCTGCATATACATAAGACCTCCAGCTAACTCTCTGATTACCCCATGAAGGACTCACATATCCAGACTACCTGACATTACTCATCAAGACCACCGGACATGACCAGATGTCCTGGTGCCCAGCCTCTAAGACCACTTGGCACTCATCGTTCAGACCACTTGACATCTGACTGGTAATTGTCCTATGCCAATTCTAAGGCTAAGAATGTAGGACTAATTATTCTTAAGAATGCACTTTTTACTTTAATAATGCTTAACTTTTCTTTCTTCCTCAGAACATGTCTGGGGTTTTGCCTAGTTGTGTTTTCAGTTTGCAAACCTTATGACCCTTGAATAACTCTTTATCATTTATTTCTAGCCAAAGCCTCCAGACTCTTTTTGAGTTCATTCAACATGGGAGGATGGCATCCCCAGAAACCAAAATAGGGAAGTCAAGAAAGTGGGCAGGGCAGGATGATTTCAGTGTGGTTTTTGCTGGCAGGTGCTCCATGAGCACTTCATTTCAGTCTGGCCTTCCTCCTGTCTGAACACCATACTTCTAAACAATCTTTCTGCCTGCAAGTCAAGCACATGCTCTCCCTCTTCTACCCCCAAATTTCATAAGTCCATTCTTATATATCTACTCTTTTAGCTCAAGGAAAGATCCTATAGCCCTTGCAACCTGAATCTTCAATTCTATCCATTTATTTATTTATTTATTTATTTATTTATTTATTTATTTATAAGAATATTTATTTAATTATTTATGCCTATGACACTCAACAAGAATTTGTAGAATAACCACTGTGTGCTAGATACTGGGATGCAAAGATGATGAAAGAAGTGTCCCTGGATCGCAATCTAACAGGACAAATAAATCAGCTATAGTAGAGTAATGCACAACGACAGAAAAGGGTACAAATCATAAATGTACAGCTTGATGAATTTTCATAAAGTGAACACATCCATGTAACCAAGAACCTAAATCGAGACACAGAACAAGATCAGCAGCAAAGAAGCCCCGTTAGTCACTAACTACCGGTTCTCAAGGACACGATGAGTTTGCAGAAGTCTTCTCTAGCAGCAACTGGAAAGCTGGTTCAGAGGGGGTTGAAACTAAAGACAGAGAAATTTGTTAGGTGGCGATAGCAATCAATGATCCGTGCAAGAGATAGTAAGGCCTAATCAGTGGTAGTGATGGCAAAAAAAGGAGAGGAAGAATTGTAATAGAATGGACATTATCCCCTCTGCAAGTATTCACAATATGCATTTACTCCTCAAGGCAATTCTGACCCTAAGAATTTCCAATGGCTTCCCTTATAATTTTAAAGTACCTCAGACCTGACAAAATAAGCAAATGCCTCCATCCTCAAAAGAAGTTGCATCTCAATGCATTGTGACTTTTAAAGGAAGGGAGTGCTTTGGTCAGCTTCTTGGATTATTTAAAAACATCAAAATCAAATTGGACCTTGTATTAAGAGACCAATGATTCTTCCTGAGGTTCTTCAGCCTGGAAGAGTCTTTTTGCAGCTCAGAATTGCTCACTGAGGCACACTGGCAGGGCTACGTAGCACCAATATAAGCCTGCTAATTTCACAAACACCCACACAGTATTATAGGAGAAAAAATTTTAAAGCAATAAAAAAACATGGATAATTGCTATACATACTTCTGCAATCCTGACACAGTAATAACTTGTCTGTAAACACCTTCCTTGAAGAATTGATTAATAGGATGTATAATACATGGCAAAAGAAATGGTTTATGCCACAAAAGCTTTAAAAATGGGCCATTGATGCTTCTTGTGAGCCTGTGATGATTCTAGATGACTAGAGAGAATAAAGCAACAACTTTCTAAAAATGTTCAGTAGAGTAGATTTATGTGAAATAGAAATGTCCTCTGGCTGTGGTTGTCTCATCAGCAAAATGAAGGCTTGCATGAGACCTATAGGTTTTCAATTTTGACCTGGGAAGTTGGTCTTTGGACCTCTCTTGACACCCACTTTAACCAAAGCTTCTCTGCTCTCACCCATTTAAATTTTGGGTTTCCATGTAAGATTTTGTTTGAAAACAGAGATGGCAGAACTAAAATAGAGTTGGAAAACCACTGGATTAGATGACCTCCAAGATCCCTTACAGCTCTAAAATTCTAGGAATCCATCTAACATATGCCTGACTTGTGAAAGTTGCTGAAGATATAAAGATTTTTAAAAACACAATTCCTATTTATAAGAAATTCACCAGTGCATTAGTTTCCCTCTTATTCACAGTTTGATTTCTGTGGTTCCAGTTATCCATGGTTAACCATAGTCTGGAAATATTAAATGGAAAATTCCAGAAACAAACAATTCATAAATTTAAATGGCACGCAAATCTGAGTAGTGTGATAAAATCTCACTCAGTTCCATTCTGTCCTGTGAATGCCTGCTAGTCACTTGGTAGCCTTCTCAATTATCAGATTAACTATCACAGTATCGCAGTGTTTGTGTTCAAGTAACTCTTATTTTAATTAATAATGGCCCCAAAGCAAGAGAGTAGTGATGCTGGCAATTTGGATATGCCAAAGATAAGCTGTAAACTTTATTATATGTATATAGGGGGAAAAAAGTATATATATGTATATAAATATATATATACTTTATATATATATAGTTTAGTAGTAGCCACAGTTTTAGACATCCACTGAGGGTCTTGGAAACTAACCCTAGAGATAAGAGGAGACTGCTGTATAAGTGTGCATGTGAATATGGTGGGGGGGGGATGTATGTGAAACAACATGTATAATGTTAATGATAGTAACATGATAAGATCTAAAATGGAGGTATGAATCAAGTGTTTGGGAAATGATTTTGGAAGTGTTTTAGAGAAGGTGACATTTACATGAGTGTTAAATAAAAAAAATGAGTTGACCAGGTATTGAAAGGGGGAGGGGGGGTATTAGAGGCAGAGAGATCAGCAGGAGCAAAGTTATTGAGGCCACAAGAGGGTCCATGGTTGGGGAACCACAGATAGTTCACACTCCCTGCATACCCAGGGAGACTGGCTAGAAGTGGTAAGAGAGATGCTGAGGGACCAGGTGAATAGAGTAGAAACACTCCTCCCCAAACTCCCATCCCTGTGAGCTCTTTTTGGGTTGATGGTGGATTCTATAAATACATGACCAACTAACAATTAGATTGTTTAATCACTGACCCCATCACTCCCTCCTCTTATTTTGCATCTCTGCAGGGTTAAGTAAAAGAGGACTGTGTTGATGAGATGGCAGATCAGTCTACAACAAAAGCTAGAAAAGGAACAGTCTTAGCTACCTGCACTAGCAGTGCTCACCCCAGACTCTATCTTTGGAAAAGGGAGCCTTAGCCCAGGGATGTGACCTGCTCAAACAAGGCCAAGGTCAGGATTCTCCTTTATGCCAAATGAATTGTTTCAGTTTTCCAGTCCAGGGGACCTTCAAGAAACAGGATTTTGGGTTGAACTCTGAAACTGGTTCCTCTGGGAGAGAGAAATCTTCCAGTGTTGAGGAGACATCACTTTCCTCAAGACAGGAAAGGGACTGAGTGTTCAAGAGTAGGGGGCCCATGAGTGGTGAACTCTTGGATACCCACTGGTGCACAGTACCCACATTGAGGGTGGCTGTGTGCTAGATCCAGAGAAGCTGAACCCCAGACTCTGTGGCATGGAAGTCTAGGTGAAAGACCTTTGTGACCTGCTTGAATCTGAGGGAATAGAGCTGCCTCACAAGTTGGATACAGAGCACTTCAGTGGTGACAAAGATGGACCCAGAAGAGATTTCCTTACACTTTCTGGACTTTTTAGCCCCTTGGGATTCTTTACCATTCTAGAAAAGAAAAAACTCTCAATAATAAGCCATTCTCCTGGAACTAGATACTCAAAGTCAATTTAATTTGATTTAGAAAGATAATGAGATGCTATATTTCTGGCATCCAGATATTGTAGTGCAAATGCTTGCCACTATTATGGCTTTTCAGTGAGTGTTAAGACATGACCAGACCCGTGTTTTGGAACAATCATTCTGGTTATTGTAAGAAGATATACTAGAAGAGGAGAAATTGACTGTGGGGAGACCAGTTAAGAAGCCATTATGGTAGTCCAGGTGAGGGGGCAATGGAGCAAGGACAGTAGAAATAGAGGTCTGCAGTGAGTTTGGGAGACATCTTGGAGGCAGAATCGACTGGTCTTTGGCAGCCAATTAAAAGTAATAAATGCTACGGATGACACTAAAGCAGTGGTTTGCATTAAGCCTCCACTCCTCCCATACCCAGACTGTACCTCCAACCAATTAAGTCTGAATTGCTGCTATAGTACCCTACCCAGGTGTATGTATTTTTCATTGTAGCCAGAGTTGCCAACCACTACACTAAGAGGTCCAACTTGGTAAACAGAGTGAACTGGAGCGGTATTAAATGAGATAGGGAACAAATAGTTCTTTGTGGTTAGGCAGTAAAATAGGTGGAGAAGGGGAAGAAGAGCAAGTTCGGGCAGAAAATAATGAGTTTGGTTTGGGATATGCTGACTGCAATTAATGGCCTGGTGTCCAGAAGGAAAAGGCTGAGAGCAGGCGCATGGGGATGGGGTGAGCGAGCACTGGAAAAGGTGAGGCATCACTTGGTCTGAAAGAAGGATGGGTAAAGATTTAGAACAGCTTCCATGGAAAATGAGAAGTTTCTGAATGAGGAAGAACCACAAAAGAATGTATGTATCGAGCACTAGCAATGAGGGGTTAGGTGAGATTACTCTGCATTAGCTATAATATTAACCTGGTATTAAACTGTATTTCATTTGACCAACAAACATGCACCTCAATCAGTGGTGTGCTGAAGCCAGCTTGTACCAGTTTATAAAAGCAAATGGTTGAATTTACAGATATTTTACCAGTCAGTTATTAAACACAGCCATTGTTAAAATTAAAATGCATAAATTTGAATATATTAAATACATTATATTTAAAACAAAAGTAATAAACTCTCATTCAATACTCGTCAATTCTTAATTATTTTATTACATGTTACTATTATCAATGCTCTTGAGGTCATTTGTATTTTTTATATGTGGGCGGTAGAAATATTATATAATAGTGTGCTACTGTGCATCTTTTCCTAACTGTGCATTAGCTGACTTCATGTGGATAGCTTGAAACTGGCCATGAATATTTACATCTTGGAAATTGGCAAATGATACACATTAGGGCTCTCACCCTCAAAACACACAAACAAAGCCGGCTGTTAAACATTTACCTGTATACCACTGATCTTAATTCATTCCGAAAGTACGTATTTCTGGACGACATCCTAGTACTATGGCATCCGCTAGCTGGACAAAATCAAAGAACGATAAAAGTTAAATGTAAATGTGAGGTCAGAAAATCACTGAACTGCAAACCTTTAGGCCCGGCTTTATCTCTGCTCTGGCACTAACCAGCAACGTTGGTGATGTCTCCTCTCTTCAAATTTCTATCACAATTTAGATTTACCACAGTGTGGACTGTGTATTACTTATGAATCTTCTGACTAACAGATTAAACAAAATTGGTAGTAGAATAAATGTAATTGGTAATTACAAGTTGGTGAGAGAAGCCAATTTGTGCTAACTTAAGCAAAAGGAGAAATTTATCATGTGGACAAAGAGGCGTCTCATGGAATTGCAATAAGTAGCCCAGTCTCAGAAAAGAACTGGAATGTTGTCGGAACTTTCTTTCTCATTTTCTATCCTCTCCTTCTTTCCTTTTTTCTAACTTAATTCTGGCTTTCTTTCCTCCACAGATTGTGGGGCAGAAATCACCACTTTCAGGTCCTTAAACTGGCCACACTGACAATAAAATCTCTTAATCTTGATTCTAGATTCCCAGGGAAGGAGCTTATTGGCTCACTTTGCTCCAGATGCCCAGCCCTGGACCCACCAGTCAAAGTTTCTTCTTTAAAATAAGGCTGAGGAAGACATGGAAGCTAGACAGAAAAAAATGTCTTCAACTCTATGTCCATTTTTTCCTTAGGAGGAAATGTATCATTTGTGCCCAGAGTTCACTGGGTGTTGTAAACAAAGACAGCTGGGTCCTGGACCAGCCATCCAAAACTTTATAGGAGCCTTTATTGTTCTTACTCCAGCCTAAGATAAAACCAAGATATCACATATCTGTGTCATCTCTGGCAGAGAGATGAACAGCTCCAGGACATCAGGCAAACAAAATACATTAGCGTAAGTGGCAATTTGTAATTTTAATGGCCCAACTGCTTGTCATGGTGTTGCGGGAGACATTTCATCTAGTACTATTTACTGTAAGACTGAATTCCCCCCCATCATTCACTGTGAGATATCTGTGGCTGGTCAGTCTAGTCAATGTTAAGGGCTCGACTGACTTCTTAGTTCATTAACTTCTCATTGACCAGCTTGAGGTACAGAAGGAGAGCAGAGCACAAATCTGTGGACTCGAGGTGAAGCCAGAGTTAAGGCTGAGGATGGTGCACTGTTTATTATCTTTCAGTATAAGACTATATACAACTGACATCAGGATTGTCTAGGATGTAGACTCTTGATTATCTTGGCCATCTCATAATTCCTGGCATCAAGCCTCACATATATAGGACCTTGATATTTTTTTAAGAGGAAAAGATCTGTTCTCAATTTCTATACTTTATGAAACACAGAACATTGCTCAGCTCTAAGTCGCAGTAAACAGAAAGAATTTATGCAGTTACTTCTGTCCCCACTTCTGGTCAAGCAAAGGTGTATTACGTTTGTTTACTAATTACTCAGCAAATGTTTCTCGAGCACAATGAGGCAAGCCAAAGAATTATCAAGCCCTTCAAGGAGGAACTTGTGATCTGCTTGTAGGTGGTTGGTGACTAGATTTGTTATATTTAAGCTGTATTTGGATTACCACTTTTCAGGAAATTCAATAAGACCTACTTGGCTCTGAAACTGTTGGAGCCACAAATGAATGTCTTTGATGACTCAGAGGGCATATTTGTACCTTCCTTCATCTAACAGATATTCAAATATTAAGTGTCTGCTGAGTATGAGGCCCAGTTCTAGGTCTTAGAAATACAATAATAAATAAGATATGACATGCACTCTCCAGGAGCTTTCTAATTTAGTTGGAGGGATGGGCTGTCAGGGAAGAAAAGTGGGCCAATGGGGTGATGAATGGAGGATTTCAGTGCTAAAGGGACAGCACATCCATGGTGGGATTGCCCAGAGAAGGGGTGTGTCACCTAGATATTTGGATGGGGTGTGGTCCAGGAAAGTCTTCCAGAGAACGTGACATCTTTCACTGAGACCAGAAAATCAACAAGAGTTTGCAAACGGGAAAGTGGGGAGGGGATGGAAGAGCAAGATGTTCCAGGAAAGGGGAGCAGGCTGTACACAGCTGAGACACCAGAGAGCTCAGCCTCAGGGAACAGAACTGCTCTTAAAGGTCCAGTAGGGCCTCAGGGTTGTGGTTATTACCTGTGAAAGTGCTAGTTATTGTTCTTTCTGATATTACTTGTAAACCCAGACACTTGTATATTATAGTTTATTTCATCTACAATATCTTATCTAATACTCACCAGGAACCCTATGAGGTAGGTGTTGCAGCTCCAATTCACAGAAGAAGAGCCTGAGGCCGGGCATTGTCACATGGCTCAGCGAGTCCTAGGGAGTCTAGGCAGTGCTAGCCTAGCTCCTTCACTCCTCACAGCTGCCTCAGGAGAGGGGTCACCTGAAAGGGTGTCTGATATACATACCCTCATACCTCTCGGGCAAAAAGTTATCATTCCTCAGGAAACTGATAGAGGTATTAGGCACTCAATTTCTGCAATTCTGCAGAGCAATTGAGTAAGCAGGTGGTAAAGCTGACAGACCTGGCCTGAAATACCAGCTCTGCCATGCATTAGCAGCTGTATGAACTTGGACTAGAGTTATTCCAGCTTCCCTAGCAGGGGTGGTGCCTCACAGCTCCAGAGTCTCACCCAGTGCCAAGATCAGGGTGGGACTCTGGAACTGTGAGGCACCACCCCTCATCGGACATATGGTATCACCGAGACATTCATTGACCCTGCCCACATGGTTCCTTTAGGCCCAGCTAATCTCTGTTACTTTGTGCCACTTTGGGAATTTGAGCATCTCTCTTGAGTCTGTGTATAGCCACCCAGCCTAGATGCAGCCAGTAGCCATTCCTCTCTGGGAATTTACTGTCTCCTAGGAAGCAGAACCAGGGTCCCTGTTGATGGGGGAGCACCCTCACTAAGGAACCCTATTTTTGCTCCTTAGTACTATCTATACCTACGAACAGGTTTTTTCCCCTTTTCCTTTGCAAACCCTCTAATTTTCCCTCAAGCTCTTTGCGTTCCGGGGAAACAAAAGCCTGAAAGCTTTGCTTGCTTCTGCCTTCTGCTCTGCCTCCAACCTTTCTGAAGATTTCATAGTTCAGAGCTGACCCTTTGCTTGAATGGGAGGAATAGAGAGGAGCAAATATTGGAGGTGGGGGAGGACAACATATTAAAATCTCAAAATACAAAATCTAGTTACACAAATAAGAGATGATTAAGGTCTCTAAACTATAGAAATAGGGTGGAGATACAAGGGATGGATTTAAGAGATGTATAGAGGAAAGAATCATTAATTTTGCCAGCCAATTCAGGGTGAGGAGTTACAGAATTCATATCTGAAGTAGCACTACGACACAGGTCAATCAATGTCATCAGTAGTCGCCAATTTTAAGTTGACCTTTAGTTATCTGCAAGTAAACTAGGTCGATTCATCATCTGTTCACTGTACTCACTCAATTGAACACAGTAGAAATAAATATGTACATTTTAGGTAAATTAGACTAGATGATGGGTACATGAGAGTTCAACATATAATTTCTTTTGTGTATGTTTAAAATTTTGCATAACTTTAAAAAAAGTAAATAAATCTATTTTAAAAGCAACTTTTAACGATTCATATTACGACATGAAATATTTGAACTAATATTTCGGACTCAACGTGAACACTTTATTCTACTAGCTAAATGTTCTCTGTAACCCTTAGTTCTGATGTAACAAATTTGTGAAACTTGAGAAGGTCTCTTGCTAAAGAATAAAACATAAAGACCAAGAGAACAAGAAATGAGGAGAGAAAAACTAAAATTGTAAGTCATGTCTGTGTTTTCTTTAGAGGTGAAACTAAAGCCAAAAGGAAAAGGAGATTATTAGAACATGAGTGTACTTGGCTGTACCCTCAGTATCATGGATTAATGGAGAGAGAAGGGGAGCCAGACCCTGAGGGGATGGAGCTAGAGAAAATGACTCTGCCATTAGACTAGCCCCCAGGGTAGCGGCAGCGGTCCAAGACAGTGTCCAAAGGGACATGCAGTTCTCGGAGTCAGACAGGCAGAAGCACCTTTGTTCTGGGTCATCACTTGAGTCAGAACAACACTGGAGCCAGAAGTTGGGGGTTTAGAGAACCCTGTCCAGACTGACAAATGTGGGCAGAGTATTCCAGCCACATGGTCCCAGGGTCAAGCAGGAAGTGGGAAGATAATAAGAACACAAGGGAGATGCCCACCTGAGGCTCTTTCTTGTCGGATGGAGGGTAGACAACTCAGTTACTTCAACTGATTTTAAGGATGCATTGAGAAAGCTGTTTGACCTTGCTCTACTTCTTACTTTTTAACTATTATTTTCTGACTTCTGAATGGTTTCTGTGAGGCCCTGATGTCTGCTATCTCATCCCTTTTGTTCACTGTCTTCTCTGATGGTCTCTAGGCTTCCCTCTCTGTCTTAGAATGGCTTCCATAGGAAAAAGACTCCTCAATAACGCCAGCCTCAGGGTGAATGAGCACCTCAGTCCTGAAAGGGGATGTGGTGGCACACCAAAACATCCTCTACATCTTCCTTCTGACTGTCCCTTAGAATGTAGTTCTGGTAGGTACATTGGTCACTCTGCAGTAGAGAAGGTGCCTGTTTGTCAGTGTTCTCATGCTTGGCACTCTATAGACTTCCCCATTTTCTGTCTATAAAGATGACCACCACTGACTTGGGCCTAATCCTCCAACTAATCAGTTGTGGGGAGGGTTGCAGAGCTACCTGACTCAGAACAAGACAGCTTTCTCAGAAGAGCCTGTAAGAATGGCATCACATGCTACCAGTAAGACAGGTGTTAGGGAAATGTATAAGTGGTCCCCAGAGACCCCAACAAAGTTGCAGAAGCCCACTTACTCCCAAACCCACCTGCTTGAAGGATCTGTGGCTGCTAATACCCTCTCTACTATGGTCAATATTTGCCTAGATTATGTGTGGAGTTGAAGCTGCACAGGGAGGGCTGGATGATCTCCCGCTGAGAAGGCCTCAGGAAGAATTCTAACTCTGCAGTTTACTCATTTTAAGCAAGTCACTGGCCCAAGCTTAGTCAGTTGGTAAATATTTAGTTAGAACCTAGGTGCCAGGAACCGTGCCTAGCTTTGGCGAGTCCCTCTTTGGGCCTCATGTTCTTCTTCATAAAATGAATGTTAGCAGATCATGTAAATGTATTCAAATGGTGGCCATATTTTCAAAAACAAAAATCTAAGATACACTGTCTGCCAATGCCAGAATATTTGATGTTGAGTGTACCCGCAGAAAGTCCAGGGTGTATGATCCAGGGTTACACCTATAAGTGGACTCTATCTCCCCAGTCTCCCATCTTCATTTTCCCCAGACATGCCACGCAAGATGACTTGATTATTAGAAACAAGGGTGGAGGCTACATAAATTATATAGTCTTCTATCTTATTAATCTTTAAAATTATTTGTGTTTACCCTTATTTATTGAATTTTTTTTAATTTAAATGGTCTGAGTTTAAATAGTCCTGAACACATTCCTTGAACACTTATTTAAACAAAGCCCAGCCATGGTGATTACACAGTCTGGTTTTTTCTAACTTCTAGTGACATTATAACCATTTTATCCTGGGGCCGAGCCTCCTTAAGTCTTAAGTGTTTTGCATTTGAACAGTTCGTTCGTTCCTTCTTTCCTTCTTTCCTTCCTTCCTTCCTTCCTTCCTTCCTTCCTTCTTCTTCCTTCCTTCCTTCCTTCCTT
>NW_024342473.1:10739583-10866735 GCF_902729225.1 Pteropus medius | reverse complement strand
GCTAGGCAACCTAGCCTTGGTTGACCTCACAGATTGCAAGGACCTTGTCAGTTTACAATCCCTTATTTTTTATTTTTTATGCCTACAGCACCTGGTCTTCCTAGGAGATCTCCCGTCCAAGTACTAACCAGGCCCAACCCTGCTTAGCTTCTGAGATCATACGGGATCGGGCTTGTTCAGGGTGGCATGGCCGTAGACTAAATAGTCTTATAGAGGTTGGCACCAGAGCTAGTTGTCTGCAGCGGTGGTCCCCAAATTTATGGCACCAGGTACCAGTGCTCCTATGAGAATCTAATGCCTGATGATTTGAGGTGGAGCTAAGGCAGAGATGCTAACGCTAGGGAACGGCTGCAAATACAGATGAAGCTTTGCTGGTTTGCCCGCCGCTCACCTCTTGCTGTGCAGCCCATTTCCTAACAGATCATGGACAGGTACCAGTCCAGGGCCCGGAGTTTGGGGACCCCTGGTCTACAGAAATCCACAGTCTCTAGCAGTTTAGGTAGATCTGGTAAGGTGAGACAACTAGCATCACTTTAATCACATGTGCAATCTCCCCTTGGTCACAGAGCTATGAGAGATTGTGGGGGGAAGAGGGAATGGAGAGGGATGAGGATCAGAGGCCGAGTATTTGGCTTACCATTGTAAACAGTACTCCTAGTGATAAGGGGAGGGGAGGTCACAAAGGTGAATAGTGAGTGTTTAGTATGTATAAGGCACTGTCCCAAGTAAAAGATATAAAGGGAAGGGAAGGAAGATTAAACTCTTAAGTTTTTGTTTTACATTAGGCACTTGTATACATATTAACATCTAATTAATAATAACATTAATGTGCTTTGAAGTACTTACTGTGGGCTAAGCACTGTGCTGAATGCTTTATGTTTTTTTTCCTTTATTTCATTCACTCTTTCAACTTATTTGTTTTCACTATCTACTAGCTAGTCAGTTCTAGGAGACAACAGTGGACAAAAATTCCTGACCTGAAGGAGATTTCATTCTGGTGGGAAAGACAGGCACATAGATGTAGTAAATAAGTAAATGAAGTGAAGTGTTAGAAAATGACAATTACTATGGAAGAAGAATAGAGTTGGATTAGGTGAGTCAGGAGTGTGCAAATTAAGGAGATAGAGAGGGGACTTGAATATTAAATAAGTGGTCCAGACAGTCCCCTCCTAGGAAGATGACACTTGAGCCAAGATTCAATTGAAGAATGTAAAGGAGTGCACTATACAGATGCATTGGGAAGAGCATTCTAGGGTGAAGGAATAGCCAGGGCAAAGGACGTATAGGTTGGCAGAAGGCACTACAGGTTACATACACTGAGGAACCCAAGCAGATAGAGGTTGCATCTCAAGGTGTACTTCTGCAATCACCAAGGCAGAGGGAAGAAGAAGAGGAAATGATGAGTAAGCACTAGTTCTTTAAGCTTTTGCGCCAAAATGACACACGTGATTTCCTTTCACATTTTATTGACCAAATTCAGTCACATGGCCAGAATTAATTTCAAATGGAATGGGGAATCTTACATGTGCTTAGGAGGAGAGAACTAAGATATCTGTGAACAGCCATAAGGACTACTACAATCCACATTTCTGGTCACCAGATGCCTTTCTCACAATCAAAATATCCTCTCTCGCCCTTTTCCAAAGTCAATTCCAAAGTTCCATTCTGGTTGGACCTTTAATCCTGACACCTTAATCCATTCAGAGGTTTTAAACATGAATACGAGAGCAAAGCCTTGATTATATCCTTATATATCCCAGCGTTTTCAGGTTTTTAAAATCTAATTTGTATTGAGAAGCAGTCTGTTTCCCAACTCTGCATGTCTTTGAATTTCCGGACTCTTTCTTTTGCTTTTCATTCCTACTTGCAAACCAGTTTTATCTCTTTCTGTTCTCATCTCTCTCTCTCTCTCTCTCTCTGTCTCTCTCTCTCTCTCTGTCTCTCTGTCTCTCTCTGTCTCTCTGTCTCTCTCTCTGTCTCTCTCTCTCTCCTGTCTCTCTCTCTCTCTCTCTCTCAATACATTGTCAAATACAGCCAACATTATGTTTCCTTATTGCTTCTTCTAGACCTGCAAGTTCATTAGTTCATTGGTTATGTAATCTACCTTCCAAGTAATTTCAAGCAAAAGCTTTCCCACGTTTCACCATTGTGTAACATGGCTCACTATCCTTGTCACTCCCACCCTGCCACAAAGCCAAAGACATTTTTGTTAGTTTTCTTTCTGGTAGCACCTCCTATTAGGGATCGGTCACAATAAGGTAGCTCATGTTATATAACGACCCCTCAAATACCAGCCACTTAAAACAATAAAAGTTCTTGCCTGTGCTACATGTCCAGATTAGGTCAGCAGGGGCATCTATCTGCTCATTGTAGTCACTCAAGAGCCTTGGCTGATGGAAGCTCCACTTCAACATATACTTCCACAATCATCACATCAGGAGAAGGGGGACATGGCACAGATGCCTAGAAGTGACACGGCTTCCCTCTCCTAACACTTTCTTATTCAAAGCAAATCACATGAGTATACCTAAATTCAAACAGTGTGGGAGGATGTTCATCTTATCAGATTCACAGAAAAGAAACACCTGGGTATTTCTGAACAAATTTAATGACTATCACAGTTTTTTTGTGTGTGTTTGTTTCAAGGGTTTATTACAGTGAAATAGACTATAAGTAACAATAATCTTTTGCTATTCATATCTCTGGGTCTAGTTTTTTAACAAGTAGTGCTTCCACTACTCGATTTTTATGGTTCTGAGGGTAGGTTTTGAGATCACCTTCAAATAAAATTTAATTTTGCTTTAAAGCTGAATAAAATACTAAATCCTTGAAATTGATTTCCTTCCACTAAGTCACACTCAAAATATGTTAAAATCGGAATATTTCCTTATTCTATTCTCCCTTTCTTACCTGATATTTCATTCTGGAATTCTATTAAAGACCGAAAACCACAGTTAATAATGTGTTTTTCCAAGAGGGTTGAAAATTTTTAAAAGTTTGTTTTTATTAACAATAAAAGTTTTGTCTTTGTTTTTATTCAAAATAAGAAATGGCTTAATTTAGTTCACTAAAATAATGGACATTCTTAAAATGGTTATCTACTTTGTTGAATGATAGAATGTTAGTGAGAAAAAAATTGAACTTTTTTTTTTAGCAACTATAAGGTTATATAAATATCTGGCATATTTGAAAAGTTGCAACATGAGGCAGCTTTCTAATCTTTCATCCTGAAATTAGATCCTAGGCCTATCTTGAAGCTAGGCTCACTAAATACAGACTTCTTAATCATTGGTTTAAAATGTCCTGACAAGAAAGTATGTCAAGTTAAACCTTTTAGTGAAGATGGTTGATAAAAATCCTTTGTCTGTGAAACGAATAAGACAGCAAAGTAGTAAGCAAAGGAGGCATTCATTCATTCATTCATTCATTCAACTAGCATTTATCGAGTTCCTGTTATATGTCAGGCCCTGTTCTAAGTGCAAGGGATACAGTGGAAAACAAGACAGATATAAGCCCTGACCTCCTGGAGTTTATTCTTAGGTGTAGGTCATCATCAAGTAGACAAACGACAAATGAATAAAATAATTATACACTGTGATAAGTGCAATAAAAAAATGAACAAGGGAATGATGCATTATCAGGATTCTTAATTGCATGCAAAGAAATCTTCTTAAGTTTAAAAAAAAAAGAAAATTTATTGGAAGATAATTGAAAGTTCTTAAGATCAAAGGGAGCCTGGAGGAGCAGACTTGGAAAGTGAATTAAAACCTTGCAAGATCCAGAGACGGTAGCAAATCATGCTGCAGAAAGTTGTGCTTAAGGGGTCAGCAGTAAGGTTTTGCTTAGCTGGGCTTGGTTCAGACACCTGTCCCCCTGGTTGAATCATGAAACTGTTTTCCCTCAGCTTGGGGCCTCCACATTGGGTGGCTAGCTCTGAGCACGCTCCTCCCACCAAAATTCCCACAATGTGAAATTTCCTCCATGAAGTTTTTTATAATGGAGGTGACTTAGAGGTGGGTCAGCTAAAAATAAGGCAAATGTTGACTACAGGTGAAATAAACTCTACCAGGCACTGACTTTAGATAAGAAGACATCTCAAAGACAGTTATGTGTAAGCTGAGCAAATCTTGTTCCTCTCTTTCTCCCAAATTTGCCACCCTATGGTTTTGATGAGTGTTTCCCTGATGACTGATGAAGCTGGAATTTCTTTATAGATCTATTGGTCATTTGGAATATGCTCTTTAGTGAAGTGCCAATTCATGTCTCCTGTCTATTTGCTCTATTGGGTTGTCTGCTTCTTATTTTGTTAAATTGAATTGAAGGAGTTTTATAAACTTGTAATATAATATTCTAGATGAACTTTTTTGCTGAACAAATGTATTTCAAATATCTTCTCCCACTTGCCTTAGTATCTTACGATGAAGAAAAGTTTTAATTTTAACATTCTCCAACTTATTAATGTTTTCCTTTGTGATTGGCACCTTTTGTGTCCTATTTAGGAAATCTCCGACTACTTTAAGGTCATGAAAATATTCCTCTATGATAACTTACAGAGATTTATTTACTTTATGTTTCATATTTAGATTTATAATCTATCTGGAATTGCTTTCTATATATAGTTTGAGGAAGGGGTAGGATTTATTTTTTGCTATATGATATCTAACTGACCTATATCTGTTTTTGAGAGGATCATGCTTTTTCTAACTGTCTCTGAACTATTTCTTCTGTTCCTTGGTCTATTTATCTATCCTTCTGTCAATATTACAATGATTTAATCACTCTAGATTTATAATGTCTTGATATCCAGTAGTGTGAGGCTTCCACTTAGGTTGTTCCCCTTAAGACTGCATTTGCTATTTTTGAATCATTGCATTTCTATAAATATTAGAACTAGTTTATTAGTATCTACAACAAATCTACTAGGATTTTGATCTCAATTATATTGAATATGTTCCAACTAAAAATATACTAATTTGGGGAGAATTGACATCTTTACAATATTGAGTATTCAAACATATGAAAAGAGTATAATGCTGCTATTTATTTAGGTCTTATTTAATTTCAGCAAAAGTTTAATAGTTTTCAGTGTAGAAGCCCCTTTTTTAAAGATGTGTTCCAAGATTTTTTTTTATTTTAAAAATGCAATTGTAATTGGCATCTTTTTCTGAACTATATTTTCTATTTGTTTATTGCTGATATATAGAAACATAATTGTCTACGACCATGCTACCCTGAACAAGCCCGATCCTGTCTGATCTTGGAAGCTAAAGAGGATTGGGCCTGGTTAGTACTTGGATGGGAGACCACCTAGGAAGACCAGGTGCTATAGGCATAAAAAAATAAAAAAAATAAGGGATTGTAAGCTGACAAGGCAACCAAGGGTTGCCTAGCCTAAAAAAGAAAAGAAAAGAAAAGAAAAAGAACATAATTGACTTTGTTAACCTACCTTCCATACAGTGAACTTAATAAATTCACTTATTAGTTCTAATATGTAATAGTTCTTCTGAGAATTCTTTTAGATTTTTCCCATGCACAATTATGTTTCCTGTGAATGATAGTTTTATTATTTCCTTTCTAATCCTGATATTTTCTTCTACTTACCTTGTCATTTTTGTCTCATTTCCATTATCAGAGGAATATTTTCAATATTTTACCATTAACTATGTTTTCTGTAGATTTTCGGCAGAGTCTTGTACTTATACAGAAGAGTTACCTTTTATTACTAGTTCACTAAAGTTAGTATCATAAATAGGTGTTAAATTTTTATTAAATACGTTTTCTGCATCTATCAGTATGGTTTTTCTCTTCATTTCTATTAATGTGGTAAATTAAAATGGTTGGTTTTCAAACATTAAACTTTTTTGTTCCTAAAATAAGTGCCTCTTGGTTATATTCTATTATACTTTTATATATTGCTGGATTCAATTTGCTAACGTTTTGCTTAAGTTTTTTGCCTTCATTGGGTAGATTGTAAATGTCTATACTTTTTCTTTCTTGTAATATCCTTGTTAGGTTTCAAGACCCTGGCCTCAAAAAGAGTTGAGTATGTTATATCTTTTCCTATTCTTGAGAAGACTTTTTATAAGATTAGTTATCATTTCCTCCTGGAAAATTCACTAGTGAAATCATCTGTCTAGAATTTTCTTTTAAGAAGCTTTTAAATAATGGATTCAATTTCTTTAATAGATGTAGGACTATTCTCATTTTCTATTTCTTCTTCAGTTAGCTTTGGTAAAATGAAATTTGTTCATTTCATTTAAATCATCAGCTGCATTAGAATCAGGTTGTTCATAGTATCTTTTATTATCTACTTTAGTGTCTATAGTTCTATAACGTCTTTGGTGATCCTTGGTTCATTCATGATAACGATAATTTCCTTTTTTCTTTATCAGTCTTATTGGGAGCAACCCATTTTATTATAATTTTCAAATAGCCAACTTTTGTCTTTATTGATCTTCTCTATTTTATGTTTGTTTCAAATTTATTCCTGCTCTCATTTTTATTATTTTCTTATTGCTAGTTTGAGTTTGATTTGCTGATCTAATATCTTCCTGAGATGGATAGTTATATAATTGATTTTCAACTTTTTAATTTTCCTACATAGGCATATATGACAATAAATTTCTCTCTAAGTTAAATCGTTTAACTATTTTTTATTATAGTAAATTATATAATACAAAAGTTGCCACTTAAGAGTTAAACATATTCAGCAAAGGTGTAAAATACAAAATCAACACACAAAAATTAATTATATTTCTATATACCAGTAATGAACAATTTGAAAAAAATTAAGAAAATAATTTCACTTATAATAGTATAAAAAAGAATAAATTTCTTATGAATAAACTTAACCAAGGGATTCATAAGGAATATTGGTCTGCAGTTTTCTTTTCTTGAGCATCTTTGTCTGGCTCAGTATCAGTCTAATGCTGGTCTTAAAGAATGGGTTAGAAAATATATTTTCAGAAGAGTTTGATAAGGATTGGTATTAATTCTTTTTTAAATGTTTGGTAGACGTCATTAATGAAGTCATCTAGTCCTGGGATTTCTTTGTTGGGAGGATTTTTTTTACTACTGATTCAATCTCCTTACTTGGTATAGGTTTGTTCAGATTTTCTATTTCTTCATGAGTCAACTGGGTAGATTGTTTCTAGGAATTAGTCCATTTTCTCTAGGTTATACAATTTGTTAGAGTACAGTTGTTTATATTATTTTCTTACAACCCTTTTTATTTCTATGAAATTGATAGTGATAAGTATTCTTTCATTTCTGATTTTAGTAAGTTGAGACTTTTGTCCTTTTTTACTTAGTCAATCTAGCTAAAGATTCGTAAATTTTGTTGATCTCCTCAAGAAGCCAACTTCTGGTTTTGTTGATTTTTCTCTATTGTTTTTCTACTCTCTATTTCATTTATCTCCATTCTAATCTTTATTATTTCCTTTCTTCAGCTATCTTTGGGGTTAGTTTGCTCTTCCTTTTCTAGTCCATTAAGGTGTACAATTAGATTATTGATATGAAATCTTTCTCCTTTTTAAATGTATGTCTTTACAATGATAAATTTCCCAATGAGCATTCCTTTCCTTATACTCTATATTTCAGAATGTTGTGTTTTGTTTAAATTCGTCACAAGGTATTTTTAAATTTCTCTTGTGGTTTCTTCTTTGATCCACTGGCTGTTTATGAGTGTGTTGTTTAATTTCCACATATTTGTACATTTCCAGTTTTCCTTGTTATTGATTTCTAGTTTCATTCTGTTGTATTAGGAAAAGATATTTTGTATGATTTCAATATTTTTTATTTTATTAAGTCTTGTTTTGTAGCCTAACATATAGTCTGTCCTGGAGAATGGTTCATGTGTGCTTGTTTCACATATTTTGAGACTCTGTCATTAGGTATGTATATGTTTGTATATGTTATATCTTTGTTAAGTATTAAAACTTTTATCAGAATAAATGTAAATGAATTAAACTCTTCAGTTAAAAGATGGAGATTGGCAGAATGGATTTTTAAAAAACTTTTATCAATATATGATGCCCTTCTCTGTCTCTTATAATCCTTTTTGTTTTAAAATCTATTTTGTAGACCCCAAATTGCCAAAGCCATCTGAGAAAAAAGAACGAGGCTGGAGGCATCACTCTGCCCAACTTCAAATTATACTCCAAAACGACAATAATCAAAATGGCATGTTATTGGCAGAAAAACAGACACACCAATCAGTGGAACAGAATAGAGAGTTCAGAAGAAAATCCATATTTATGTGGGCAAATAGTTTTCCACAAAAAAGCCAAAAACAGTGGAGAAAGGAAAGCCTCTTCAATAAATGGTGCTGGGAAAACTGGAAGACCACCTGCAAAAGAATGACACTAGACTGTTGTTTATCACCACACACTAAAATAACACAAAATGGATTAAGGACTTGAATATAAGACATGAAACAATAAAATGCATAAAAGAAAACATAGGAACTAAACTCAAGGACCTTGGACTTAAAGAGGATTTTATGAATTTGACCTCAAAGGCAAGGGAAGTAAAAGCAAAAATAAATGAACGAGACTACATCAAACTAAAAAACTCCTGCTCAGCAAAAGAAACCATCAACAAGGTAAAGAGATAACCATCAGAATGGGAAAATATATTTGCAAGCAATGCCTTCAATGAGGGCCTAATATCCAAAATATACAAAGAACTCACACAACTCAATAACAACAAAAAAACAAACAATCCAATAAAAAATGGGCAGAGGACCTGAAAAGACACTTCTCCCTAGAGGACATACAAATGACCAACAAATATTTGAAAACATGCTCAACATTGCTAGCTATTAGGGAAATGCAAATCAAAACCACAATGAGATACCATCTCACACCTGTTAGAATAGCTATAATCAACAGGACAAGTAATAACAAATGTTGGAGAGGATGCGGAGAAAAAGGAACCCTCATACACTGCTGGTGGGACTGCAAATTGGTACAGCCACTATGGAAAGTGGTACGGAGGTTCCTCAAAAAACTAAGAATTGATCTCCCATATGATCCAGCAATCTCTCTACTGGGTATTTACCCAAAGACTTGAAAACCCATATCCTAAAAGATATTTTCACACCAATGTTCATAGCAGCATTATTCACAGTGGCCAGGACATGGAAGCAACTGAAGTGTTCTATGATAGGTGATTGGCTAAAGAAGCTGTGGTACATATATACAATGGAATATTACTCAACCATAAGAAGAGATGAAATACTGCCATTTGCAACAACATGGATGGACCTTGAGATAATCATGCTAAGCGAAATAAGCCAGATAGAAAAAGTTGAAAATCACATGATATCACTTATATGTGGGATATAAACCTAAAAGCAACAAATGAACAGGACAAACAAACAGAGACTCATGGACATGGACTATAGACTAGTAGTGGATTTTACCAGAAGGTGAGGGGGAGGAAGGGGGGGAGGTAGATGGGGAAAAGGTCAAATATGTGGTGCCAGAAAGAAATCTAACTATGGGAGGGGAACACATAGTGTAAATACATATATGCCTTATTGATAAAGTGTACAGCTGAACTTATTGGATTTCGTTAACCAATGTCACCATAAAAAAATTTTTTTTAAATAAAATAAAATAAAATAAAATCTATTTTGTCTACTAATGATATAACCTCCCCAATTTTCATTACTATTTACATAGACTAGATTCCCCATTCTTTTACTTTCAACCTCTTTTGTCTTTGTATCTAAGAAGTGTTCTTTATAGATAGCATATAAATGGATCATGTTTTTTAAATCCATCTGACATCTTTCTTTTAATTGGAGAGTTTAATCCACTTACCTTTAAAGTAACTAGTGATAAGAAAGAATTTTCTTCAGTCATTTAACTATTTTCTGTATGATTTATATACTTTTTTATTCCTCACTTCTTCTATTATTGCCTTTTTTTGTATCTGGTTGATTTTTTTAAGTAGTGTTCTCTTTTGATTCTTTACCTTCTTCTTTCCTTTTCTGTATATGTTTTAGTGATTCTCCAACCCAATCTAAATAATACAAACTAAATTTCAATAATATACAAACACTCTGCTCTCATACATCTCTGTCTCTTCTTAATAGTTATTGTCACAGATTGCATCCTTATACATTATGTGCCCATTAACATAGATTTATTATTTTGTGCATTTGTCTCATAGAAAAACTACAAACCAAAAGTACAATAATACTGACTTTTATATTTACTTATGTAGTTACTTTTACCAGTGTTCTACGTTTCTTCATATGGCTTCATGTTACTGGTTACTGCCCTTTCATTTCAGCCTAAAGGATTCTCTTAGCACTTCTTCTAGGGCAGGCTTATTAGTAACACACTCTCTTAGCTTTAATTTATCTTGGAATGTCTTACATTCTCATTCATTTCTGAAGGATAGTTTTGCCAAATTCCTATTTGGCAGAACTTAAATGTTATCCCATTGCTTTCTATCCTCTATGTTTTCTGACATTTGAATATTATAATGTGTTAACTCTGGAAATCAAATTTTTTTCCCTTCCTCGGGGTTTGCTGTTCTTGATTGTTGAAGCCTTAGCTTGCGTTCAGTCAGTATTTTTACTGAGATTTTCTTGAACACTGGGAACTTAAAAACAAAACAAAACAAAAACAAAAAAACCTTTCCTACTTTTTGCAAATTGGCTCTGGGTGGGAGTGTTCCTTTAACATTTAGCCAGCCATTTAAAATTCTTCTTTGGCCTTCTCTTCCTAGTTGCACTGTATATTCTATTGTGTATTTACCACCCAAAGTCCAATTTCCTTCAGCTACCATATATTTGATCCCCTTTATCTACTTCACTCTCCCCCTACTCCCCTATATTTGACCCCTTTTACCCCATTGACCTCTCCCCTCCCCTCAACCCCTACCCTCTGGTAACCACTAGTCTATAGTCCATGTCCATGAGTCTCTGTCCTGTTCCTGTGTTGCTTTTAGGTTTATATCCCACATATAAGTGATATCATGTGATTTTCAACTTTTTCCATTGATAGCTCCCATCCAGACCCAGACTTCATTAGGAGCCCCACCCTGAGTCATCTAATTAGCACAGAATCAGGTGTGTTGAAAAGGGGCTCATTACGAATAACAAAAGATGATCCTATGGGGAAATATCTAGGGTTTTAGGAGCTTTGTGCCAGAAACCAGGGACAAAGTTGAATTATACTTTTTATCATACCACAGTCTCTAAAAGGCAAGAGTGTCTAAGTCCTATCAGTTGAGTAGCCCTCCCAGCAGTCCTTTTGTAAAATTATGGCAGTTTGAGTAGGGTGATTTGTAGTGGAGGCTCAGTGAAATGGAAAGGCTTGGAATATGTTTTAGAGGCACAGTCGGCTGGACTGGCTGACAGATTGGATGCGAGAGGTGAATGAAAGAGAGGAACCGAGTATGATTTCTAGATTTTGGCTTGAACAACTAGGTGGATGATGGTTCCAGCCACTGAAAATAACTGGAAATAAGCAGGATTGGGATAAAATCAAGGCTCTTTGACATGATGAGAAGGATTGGGCGTAAAATCAAGGCTCTCTTTGAGAAAACTGAATCACGAAGTAGAGATATTAAGTAGCTAGTTGTATTTGTGAATCTAGGTTTTGGTGGAGAGGTCTGGGCTGGACAGAAATTTTGAAAATCATCGGTTTATACACTTAAAGTCAAGGAGTTGGATGACATCACTTGGAGAGAGTTCACATAGAGAAAAGTAGAGGGTAAGAACTGAGCTCTGGAACACAGCAACATTTAATGATTGAGCCAAAGGGGAGAAATCAAAGGAATTTGAAAAGGAGTCTCTCTGAGAGAACAGGATAATCCTGATAGTTAGATGTTGAGAAAGTTAGGGGATAAAGTGTTTCAAAGTAAGGAAACTTGTCACTTGTTTGCAGTTCTGCTGAGAGGTCAATTTAGATAAGAATAGAGAATTGGTGATTGGCTTTGGAAACACGGAGATCATTAGTGATCTTTATGAGGGAAATCAAAACTGCATTAGAGTAGGCAGAGAAATGAATGTGAAGTGAGAAAGTGAGGAAGTGGGAACAAGCACTGTAGATAGATTTTTCTGAGAATTTATGCAGTAGAGCAAAGAAATAGGGCAGTTTTGGAGGTAATTTTGGAGTCAAGGGAGGTTTGTTTAAGATGGGAGGAATTTCACTATGTTTTTATGCTCATAGGGGTACTCTAATGGGGGAGGGCGGGGAGTAATGATGATGGAGGGTGAGGTAATTGCAGGAGTAAAATCCTTAAGAATGTGGGAGTGAAAGGAATCCAGGTCACTGGTGGAGGGACTGGCCTTCACAGGCACAGTTCATTCATAGTAATCCAAATGTTACTAATGTCTATGAGAGTAGTTTTGATGGTCAAAAGATAAGGGAGTTCTTTCTCTCTCTCTCTCTCTTTTTTTTTTTTTGGCATGAGATATGAGCAGCAAAAAGTGAGGATTGGGGAGGATATATAGGAGGCTTTTAGTAGAGAAGAAAAGGTGTGAAATAATTCTTTCATCATGTCTAGTTAAATGTTACTTTAGTGGAGAAAGCCCTCCCAGGATTAAATACATCTCCTCTCAATCCTTTTTTTCCCTCACTGGACCATTTGCTCTTTTCTGGTACTGATCACCACTTGTAATTGTACCATTATTGGTTCACTATAGGTGGGGCAGGAACTTGTTGGATTTAATTTCCCAATATACATATAGCCCTTAGAAACAGCGCCGGCACATAGTCACTAAATAATGACTTGCTGAAACAAAGAAGTTAATGAATTAACGTCTTCAGAATTTTGTCTTAGGCGACCTCTGTTAAGTGCTTATTTGGGCAGGTCACCTGCTTGTTTGGCAGGTCACCTTTTCTGAGCTTTCACTTCTGAATGTATACCTCGGGAATTGTAATCTCTTCCCTGCCTACCTCACTGGGCTATCATGAGAAGAATCTAAGCTAATAAACCTAGTTATGCTTCATTAAGTGATACTTAAATATAACAGATTGTTATTTTTAGCCACGCGTAGCCTCGCAGGTAGCAGGTGCTGAAAAGGGCTTGCCGATTGGGGAGGGGGACATTATAGTTTCATGTGACCGTGCAGCCATCGAAGCTTTGCAGAAGGGGTTCTGCAGGCCGCAGAGGGGCAGGGCTCAGGCCAGCAGCCCTCTCGCTACGGCCTTTCTCTGGAGGCCCTAGCCAGGCCAGGATGGGGGGCGGGGAGGCCGAGGGGGGAGTAACTGTCAAACCTCCCCGCTTGGCGCCATTATTTAAATGGTACGTGTCCGTTTCGCAGCTGTACGTGCCCGGGGCGGGGCTTAGAGCTTCAGGAGCTGGGCGGAGGCCGGGGGCGGGCCGGGGAGGTGGAGGGACGAGAGGGGAAGGGCCAGGGCGGGGCCAGGCTGGCTAGAGGGGCGGGTCTAGCGGCGGCCCCTGGCGAGGTTCAGTGCGCTTGCGCTGACAGACGCAAGATGGCGGACAGTGCGGAACTAAAGGTAAAGCGCAGCTCGAATTCACTTCTAATATTCGGCCGCGGAGACGGCGCCGCTGGTGCCTGGGGGGATGGGTCCGACCCTGGGGGGCTGCTCGGGCCAGACTCTACCCGGGTCTGGAGTTGTAGGGGAGATCGGCGCGCCCGGCCCCAGCTAAGGGGGCCCGGCAGCGACGGGCCGCGGGCCCCGGGTGCCTCGGGGGCGCTGACGGGTTGTCCCCGGCGTGTTATTGTTGTGTGCGCCTCTGGCGGGGGTGGCGGGGGAAGAGATCGGGAGTGAGGAGGTGGGGGCTGCGGCTGCCCCTGGGGCTCGGCTTCTTCCCTGTCCAGTCAGTCTCCCCGCCCCCCATGGGGAGCGGGGGCTGGGGCAGTGTGTACAAGTAGGGGGGATTGGGAAAGCTCCCCACCGCCTCTTCCTCTTCCTCCTTTGCAGTCCCGGGCTCCTGTCAGGCGCTCTCTTCAGACCCCCGGGAACTTGGCTCCGGCCGCCCCGCCCCTCCGTGGCTCCCTATTGCCCCCGCCCCGGACTCGGCTCTCTCCGGCTGCCCGCCTGTCAGGAGGCACCCGGGGTGCCCCGCTTGTGGGCAGCGCGATCCTGGGGCGATGGGGTAGGGATGTGGGGAGAAGCTCCACTAAAGTTTAGTGAGCTCAGGGCCGGCGTTGGGGTTCGGTTGAGGGTTAGCGGGGGAGTCTGCCTGGGCGGGACGTTGCGCTCTCTCTCATTCTGGGCAACCATAGGGAGAAAGCCCTATTTGGAAGCAGTAGTGGGTGGTGGGAAGCACCTCTCTTTCCTTCTCTTCCTTCAGCTGGTGTGCAGGGTGAGAGGAGCCTTTGGGGGTCTCTGCACACACCATGATGGCGATGCTATAGCTGATGGAGGTGAATGGTTTGTGTTTATATCCCCCCGTTGCCTTTTGTTTGTAGGGACATCTTGCTGGCCATATTGATTTGAACGAAATTCTCCCCTCATCGTACTTCAACCCCCAATAAATAGAACGTTCCTCCGTCCCTCTCAACTGTACCAATTACTCACGCCTCGCGAAATTGGATGAAAGGGTGCCCCCTTTTCCCCGCTTTTTCTGCCACCCCAGTCTTCTTTACCTGATGATGGCTTCTTTACCGAAGCAAATATACCACTACACAAGCAGTTGGGGGAGGGGGGTGGAACCCTTATGATCGGATTGTGACAAATGGGGCTCTGCTTGAATAATTTTGGTTTAGTAGCAGGCAGTTTTTAACTAACGCATATTATTTAAAGGCTCTGAACGCGATATTCCCTTCTCTGTGGCTTCCTGTGTGAGACCAAGCAGCTGGTTATATTCTGACCTAGAGAACTGACATCTCTATCAGTGAAGATTGGGATATACAGTTTTAAATCTTCGAGGGGTCCTCTTTTTATAATTAATAAAAATCATTAAATTTTTTTTCTCCTTTATAATGAAACGACAACTTCTAGAACAACCAAACACCAGATTTGTTTCTGGAGAGTTTTTCTGTGGAAAAAGCTTTGCTGGAAAGATCATTTCCCCCAATAATTTTGCAATGTTAACATTCCAAAATTTGTCTATTAAGGCGCCGTCTTTGAGTGTCATTCTTTTTAAATTTACTTCTAATTACAAATTAAGGGAGAGCAGATTTAGAATGGTTAGTTTCGTTTTTTCCAGTTTCAAACTATTGACTGAAATGCAAAAGCCTTAGGAATTTGAATATTTGGAGGTAACTAACTCTTTAAATAAAGAGTACATAACTTTAAGATACTGTTTTCTATAGTTTTAAAATGTAGTCACTATGCGATCTTTAGCCTTCTAAGATTTATTTTGCTAGAAATCCTTTCGAACGATAGCTAATCAGTTCTGTTATACATGGACCGCAGAGTAAAGCTGAAAAGCTTGTGCTGGCTATATTGTCATTCTTGATGCTGTCCAAAGAAACTGGTATGGAAAGCACATGCTGGGAGATTTCCTCCTTTGTTCTTTCTCATTTTAAGAAAGTGCCTTTGGTGATAGATCAGATCCCTGGTGTGAGTCTTGTTAGCTAAAGTTTCTCGTTACAAAAATGAACTTGTATCAGATAAACCTAAACACTTGGGAGAAACATTTTTGGAAAATCGATCTCCTTTCTTGCTCCCTCCAAAATCTACTTGAGTTTTTCCAGAGAAGTTGTTTTCTACTTTTATGTTCTCGTTGTACAATTTTTTCAAATTATAATAACTGTTTTGATATACTGGTCTGTCATTGTGTGTGCCCAGTACTTTGAGGAGCTGTGATAAATTGCTTAGTTGGTGATAGATGTATTAAGATTTTTAATACGTGATTGTGGCTAGATTTGCTATTCTTATTTTTGGAGGAGGGAGATGATCTTAGGAATGCCTACCATCGTTATTTTAGAATGTGTATATATAATTTTTGGTGCAGTAAGCTTTGGAAGTGTCTCCTTTTGGAAATTATATTTTCTCATTTGTGTGTATGTGGTTTTGGAAGTAAATAGCATTTATTTCTAATAAGATAGAAAGAGACAGATTTTTTCAAAGTTTTAGGTGAAAATATGGTACCTCCAATGGATTTCCACCTCTGAGGCTTTGAGTAAATGCAGTGACTTTTTTCTTATCTTAATTCACAATCCACATCATTTTGCTGTGGATTGTATTTATAATTATTTTCATCATGGCCCATTTTAGTGAGTCCTTCTAAATCTATAACAATTTTACAAAGATCAGATGAGAAAAATGGATAGATCTGTATCTCTTGTAGGGATAGTGTAAGTTGCAACACATAAAGATTCTGCCAATGAAAATTGGATTGTGAGTTATACATATCAAAAAGAGTTCTCTGCACATTTGTTTATGAAAGGTTTTCTTTTTCATTAGGGGAATACCCATAAATGACATTTGTGAGAATGTAGAGTGAGTATTTTATTATCTTTAGGAACTTAAAAACCAGGAGGGTGTGATGGCCAGATGATTTTAGAAGTTAATAATCTGACAGTTTCATGTAGCTCCTCTTACAGTTTCCTGTAGCTCCTCTTACAGTGCTTCTTTTTTAAATTACAAATGTTTTTTGCATTAAAACTCATATCAAGTTATATAGCTAACAGGAGGAATAGTGGGAAGTAAGAATCATTGTCAATTTAGTGGAGTAAATAATGGAATTCAATGGAAAGAGACTCCATAGTTTTAAAACCATAGTTTTAAAAGTCTCAATAAGTCTGTCAGTGAATTCTGTTGTCATATTCTGCCTCTTAATTTTCGAGAACTAGCCACTCAATTTTGATCTTTGTGGTGTAATTTGTCTGCATTATTTCAGATAGAAGCAAGTAAATCTGACAGTTTATTCACGGATTTGATTTGGATCTCTTCAACTTGCTTTTTTAGATGGCTTTTGTTTTAAGTCACCATTTCTATGAACAGTATTTAAAAACAATTTATAAAACACTTTAGTTTTTAAGTATTCCATATAATTGTTTTGAAATGCTGCCTTTTCCTGGGTGATTATATTGTCTTTCTTTAAAAAGAGTATCTTGTAATCCCTGTTGATTGCTGTAATGCTTACTGGTGAGTCCATAGCTGATTAACCTTGGGTTTCTCCTGGTGAATTCCAACATGCTGCTCCAGGGTTCTTGCTGAGGCTTTAGGGTTTAGTATAATTCGTATCTTCTTTCTGGTAGCCAGGGATAAAAAATAAAATGGCCCATGGTTGTAGTGGGAACTGGGATGAAGAATCTAAGTTCCTGAAAAACTTCGTGTTTATAATGAAGATGTAGCCTTTAAGAACAGATGAAACCCCTGGTTCATTACTTCACAGAATTGGTTGGGGTGTTTTCTGAAGTATTCTGCTCTGGCATTGAGCACCTTTTTTTTTTTTTTTTTGGTAATTTTAAAAAATATTTGAATAATATATAATACTTTGCAGTACATAATGTATCACTTTATTTCACTTGATCTTTCTAAAAGTTCTTTGTCATAGGAAAGACAGGTAATACCTCTCTTTTATTGATAAGAGCTGGGAAAAGATAAGTGACTAGCCCAAGGTCATATAAATAAAAGTGGCAAGGTCATGAATGTAGGTCTTGTGATTTCAGAACCCTGTACTGTATAGGCTGTTAGAGGTGCCATGTTAGTCCTGCAGCCCTCTCTGGTGCCTCCCTCACTGAGAATTCTAGTTATGTTATTGCTGATACTTTCCCTTTTGCTCTATGCCAAGGTATTTTGGGGTATAACTTGGGTTTTTTGCAAGGAAGATTTTGGAGTTTGTTACTTTGAATCATAGATGTCAATTCTTGCAAATATCATTTTGCTTGGGAAAATTTCAGAGAATACTGAAGAGTAGGCAGAAAAATAAACAACACCTGTAATCCTAGCACTTAGAAATATCATGGTTAACATCTCAGTATCTATCCATTAGACTTTCTCTCTGGGAGTATATTTGTTTGTATATTCATCACAAAAAGAGATCACACTAGTAATTTGTGTTCTGCTGTTTTCGAGGCTGCCTTTCCAGGCTAGTAAATACAGGTCTATATGATCATTAGAAAGGTAACATTGTATTTTATTCAGCTAGTCCCTTATCATTGGACAATTAGATTATTTCTCCTTTTTTGCTATTTTAAATAATGTCTTGATATAGGTTTGTAAATGTTTTATCCTAACTAAATATATTAATATGACAGACCTTTTGGTGCTTTAGGGAGCAAAGCTAATGATATTTTGATTAGATGAAGTGTGAGCGAAATAAGTAATTCTTTATTTGTTCATTATCTATACCTTTATTGTTTCTGTTTCTATAAACCTGTCAGATAAGATTATTAAATGATAGCAGAGACAGATTTTTATAAAATGTAAGTAAACATTGCTTCTGAATCGGAACATTTGATAAAGCATGAAATAGATTACAAAATAGAATGTATAATTTATGTCAAGTATGTTTGATTTTGGAAATTATCACAGTAATCAGATATTGCAAGATTATGTGTCTTGTTTAGATGCTCATCTTTTTTTAACTGGCATTTTAAAACAAGCAGTGCTGAACATTAATGCAGAGAAAGTGGAAATGAGAATTTGCCTTACTCATAATTTTAATCTCAAAATGTTGCCATAGTATTAGATTGGTAGGTAATATTGTTTCCAGGAGGCTGCTATAGAAAGGAGGTTACATAAGCAATGAAAATATTTTTCTGTATTAAGAAGGAATCTTTATGAGTGAAATCAGTTAATAAATGTATGTGAATTGAGTTAAGTTTATTATTTATGCAGTATCTGAAAAGTACTTCATTATAGAAGTAACAGTCAGTGAAATTAAGGGTGAAATTTATCACACTTAAATTTTGATATGTCATATTTGGTCCTCACCTAAACCTGCATTTATGTAACAAATTTTGTCATTAGCATCTTTTTTTTGAAATAGGTGGTAGAGAAATTTCAAAGTACTTAGTTCTCCTCTACTATCAATTTTATTCGTACTAATTGCCATGAACTTTTTGCTGCTCTAACTACAAAATGTTACTCCTTCCATGTTAAAAACTGTGGAACTCCCATTGCTTTTGATTGCCTCTGCTCTTGGTTTTAGTGCAATCACATGAAAAGGTAACTGCCCAAATCCCACTTCCCTTCAGAATTTTTTGGTAAACTTTCATTCTTTACTGTGCACTTCTAAAATTCATCAAAATAAGAAATCACCTTTTTTCATTTTCTGCTTCGCTTTCGATCAAGCAAACAAAACAAACATAAACTCTTTAAAATTTTTTAAATAAATTTTTTTATATTTAAATTGCAGTTGGCATATGATATGTTAGTTTCAGGTGTACAACATAGTGATTAGATATTTATATTACAGAGTGACAAACATAAACTCTTTGAACATTAATTAGTAACTTTGAAGTATCACTAATACAGGACTGTTGTAGATGTTCTGTTTTTTAAAACTGCATCTTTTTCTTTTCTGGCATTCTCTGCTTTCAGTTTCCCTTCTTTCGTTGCCAGGTTAATTTCACCCAAACACTCCTTTCATCCTGTCACTCCAATGGCTTTCCATCAAAAATGGGATAAAGTCTTAGCTCTCAATTTGGTATTCAAGATTTTCAATAGTCTGACCCCAGTCCACTTTGTGTGTGTGTGTTTTGTCTCCTATATAGCGAAAGTACTTAACTTAAAGCCAGAGCGGTTAGTTTGCTTCTTTTTGTTGACTAGTGTTCTGCTTTGTATACCACTCCATCTCTTCCCTGTGGAACACAGTAGGTGCTTAAGATATGTTTGTCAAATGAACAAAAATTACATTCAAGATTTTTGTTAGGGAGCTGATGCACATGTCTATTTGTCTAAATTTTAAATGTTCTGAGATAGGTTGAATAACATTAAATCCACAATAATTTCTGTTCTACGTTTATTTACATTTCTTTATCTTATATAGATAATAAATGATTACATTTCTCATTGTAATGATAAGTAGCAGTAAATAGTGTAAAATTTTAGCAGCCTTCATCATCTTCACGCCTCTCCCCTTGCAGACACTTTAGTATCGGTTCTTTTTGGGCATGTGGGGGAGAGCATAACAGCTTTATTGAGATAAAATTTACATACCATATAGTTCATCCATATATAGTGCACAATTAAATAGTTTTTAATGTGTTTACAAGTTGTACAGCCATCATCACAACCGATTTTAGAATATTTTTCTTACTCCCAAAGAAAATCGTGCACACTTCAGCTATCACCTCCATTGCATATTTGCCTATTTTGGACATTTCATATAAATGGAATCATATATATAGCTTTTTATGTCTGAGCTATTCATTTTTATTTGTGGATATTTAATTATGCGTGTCTGTATAATATTTTTAACTTATTGTATGTGTATATATCTAGATGCAGAACAAACTAGGCACATAGAAGGAACTCAATATTTATTAAATGAATGTACGTGTACTTAAGTATATTTTCTAAAAACATAAATGAGATCATACTATACATAGTATCTTTTGACTTGCTTTTTTTTACTTCACAATGTATATTAAAGATCTTTCCATGACCTGTTCCAAAATGAGATGGTCTCATTCTTTGTAACAATGTGGATATTTCAAATGTGTTTATAGAAGTTTACCTTTTGAACTTATCAGTGTGTATGTCTAAAAGTTCTTGTTTTGATGGTTTTGTTATACTGTTTTTTAACAGTTGCTTCATTTAATGTAACCTTATATTATTAATATTGGAGTTTCACTTAAAAATAGGAATGAGTATTATAGTATAAGGGTTGTTTGGTTTAAGGAAAAATGGAATATATAGACTCTTTATAGGGTTCTGGCAGGACATAGCCAAAGCAGTTCATTTTGTATTTGGGTTTCTGAATGTGAGCATGCCTGTTTTTAGCTTCATCGCATAGTGCTTAAAATAGAATCTAACATGCTATCTTATGCTTTGGTGAATTTTAAGACTTTTTCTTACAGTCATGTAGGTTTAATCTTAAAGATCGGAAAGATTTCAGGATAAATATTTTTCTAATTTTAAAAATCATCATTCCGTGGGCTTCTGGAAGTTACCCAAGAAATGGAATGTAGAGGCACCTAGCTCAGAGCCTAGCTTATGATAGGTACTTGGTAATTATTTGTTATTTATTCAAGAAGGATCCATCATACTCTGTCATTCATTATATGTTTGAGTTCTGACAGTGTGTGAGGTACCAAACTATCAGTGGTTTGAGTATTTTACTAAGTATGTGTGTATTTTAACACTCTTGTTACAATGGAATATTTACTAACAATTAACTTTTTCAATCATACAAATAACATCAGCTGTTACAGTGGTTCTCAAAGTCTATTTCCCAGTCTCGTGGTGGTTCTCCAGACTCTTTCTGATGGGTCTTCCAGGTCAAAGTTATTTTCCCAATCATAGTAAAGCATTATTTGCTATATTGACATTTGCCAACTCAGTGGTGAGTAAAATTGCTGATGCCTTGGAATTAAGACAGTGACACTAAACTGTACAAGTTAGTGCATCACCTTGCATTTGAAATTAAAATATGAACGCCAGTTACTTAATGTCCTTGATGAAACAAAAAACTTAATTTTATTATGTCTCAATCATTGAATACATTTTAAAATATATTTTGTGTGATGAAATGGAAAGTACCTGTAAAACATTTGTACTGAATACCAAATCCAGTGGTTAACTCAAGGAAAAGAACTTTTGCAGCTGTTGGAGTTACATGCTGAACTAGCTGCTTTTTTAATGGAATACCATTTTTTCTTGACATGATTATATATGTGAAGTTCAATAAAAGAATGTTTTTACCGGCTACCTTTTTTCTGGCCATTAATATTTGTTTTATTTAGTTATTATTATTTAAAAGAATTTTGTCATATGGACGAGAGGAGTGTTGAAAACAGTCAGGACAGTGGAGCCTAAGGAGACCATGACAACTAAATGCAATGTGATATCTTGGATGGAATCTTGGAACAGAAGAAAAGATGTTAGATAAAAACTAAGGAAATCTGAATAAAGTAGACTTTAATAATATTGTATTGATATGATTCATTGTTTAACATGTATATTATACTAACAAAATATTAATAATAGGGAGTTTGGGTGTGTAGTATATGGGAACTTTCGATGCCTATAAATCTAAAACAGTAAGTTTACTAAAAAATAAAAAGGTCAGCTCCTGAATGAAATATGCTGGGTACATCATTTCTTCAGATAACTATAACCTTAGTTTTGATATTTGCCAATCCTAGGGGTCTTCTACAGTCCCTTCCAGTGACTCTGTGTCTTCATGTCTCCTTGTAGTTCCTCCTCCAATACCTCCTCAAGGCTATCAGCCACTGAGTTATGATTTATCTTGTTTTCTCAGTTTCTTTCTTCTAATCCAGCACTTAGAAAATGTGGTTAGTAGACCCTTGTTAATTCCCAAAACCATTTCAAAGGGTCTGTCAGAACTATTTTCTAATAACTCCAAGACATTATTTGCTTTTTCCCCTAGAATGACAGTTGCACTGATGGTGCAAAAACAATGAGGGGTAAAAACTGCTGGCACATTAGCACAGGTTAAGGCAGTAGCACCAGACCATATTGGTAGTCATTGCATTCTTCACCACTATGCACTCAACAAACAACAACACAAAAAAATAGATTCGCTTAAGAATGTCCTTCATGAAATAATAAAAATATTAATTTTGTTAAATCTTGACCCTTGAGTACCTGTCTGTATGATGAAATGGAAAGTATGAGTAAAGCACTTCTAAAAATTACTGAAGAACAATGGTTGCCTCAAGGAGAAGTGTTTGTATAATTGTTTTGAGTTGTAAACTGAATTCCCCACATTTTGCTGAAACATTTTTACTTGAAAGCTCTCAAGACTGACAAAAGTGTGGTCATTCAGACTTGGGTATTCCGCAGACACTCTTTACTTTCTCAAAAGTAAAGAAAGTGAGCCTGTCAATGCAAGAAAAACAACTGACTACATTTGTTGCTAATAATAAAATTTAAGTTTTCGAGCAAAAATGGAATTCCGGAAGACTTATATATGCTATTGTGAGCTTGACAGCTTCCCAGTACTTGACCTTGATAAAATCAGTGATAGTAGTAATGAGTGTGATACATTGAAATTGTGTAGAGAAAGTGTCAACATTTGAAAGAACTTTGTAACTCAGTAAATCAGTATTTTCTAAATAACCAATGCATGACGTTACAAAATTATACATAAGTAAAAAGAGCCATGAAAATGGAAGCTAGACAAATGCATTTCAGTATGTGTGAGTAAGAAATGTTCATAGATAGGGTTTCAGATTCCATATTGCAACAGCCTTTAAGAAACTGCCATTTGTTGAGTTTCGGTGAAGGATCAAAGAATATCCACAGTTATCTGCAAAGGCTATTGAAATACTCTATCTTTTTCCAACATATCTGCAGGAGGCGGAATATGGTACTTCAATCAAAACAACCTAATGCAGCAGATTGAATGTGAAAGCGGATATGAGAATCAGGCTCTCTTTCTCAAGCCAGGCAGTAAAGAGATTTGCAAAAATATAAAACAATGACAGTTTTCTTGCTAATACTTTGTTTTAGAATATAGGTTTTTAAAATTTGATATGTGATTTAGGTCATCAAGTAATGAATTTATTTTTAAATGATAATGTCTTTAAAGATTTCTCAGTTTTAATTTCTAATACAGTAAATATGAATAGATTCAATCAACAGTGTTTTGGAGGGTACACCATTTTCAAGACTAAAAGAATCCAGAGAGCAAAAACTTTGAGAACCTGAACACTCTTTTTAAATAATATTTACAGTACAGGAGTATTTAGTTTAAATTGGTAATATCTCTTTTACCTTCTCACCCATGGTATTATAATTTAAAAGAAAAAATAGTTTGCTTATAGATAGTAGTGATCCATTTAAAAGGCAAGTTTGGTAAGTAGAAGCTGCTTAATTGTATCTTGCATCTCTGTAGTAAAAACGCTAAACGGTAATGCCTTCATTGAATGACTGTGCTCCAAATACTTTAAATCAGTAATGGTGTGGAAATGGAATAACTTTTTCTTTTCTTGAGGTTATGTCTCAATTTTTGGTTGCCTTTTTTTCCTGTAGTAGGAGATGGAAATGGCTTGGATAAATGAAAAATCTGCATAGATGTCCTCCAACTTAATTTTAGCTCATAGTTTCCTCTTCAGATCCTATTAGCTCTTACCAAATACATAAGATGATTGATTTACATTTGACCTATTTTGTTTTCTTCCTTTCCGTTTTATGGGATTAACATGAGACATAGAGATTATAGGATGTAGCGATTATAAGACTGAATGCTTTTCATTTTTTTTCTACCTTTCTTTAGAGTTGTATTTGAAAAATTTCAGCCTCTATTCCTCAAGCGTCTTTCCTCAGAATATCAAAATAAGGCTGGAAAAGGAAGATTTTTGTTGCGGAAGTTACTCTAATGTGTGATTTCAAAATAAAGTGTCATCTTAAACATGAAAGATCTTTTTTTTTTTATGTATAGTATTTTATGTCTAATTGAATCATTAGGGAAGAGAACGTGAATTTTAGGGTTGCCATTAGTTTTCACTCCTGAGTTTAGCTATCCCAGGAGTAGTTCATACTAATGTAAAGATGAACAATGAAAATTAATAACCCTTTAATTCCAGATTGTGTTTACAAAGTTATTTCTTGGTGTATATGGCAAGTATTTTAAAGTTTTTCCAAGTGGCAACCCTGTTATGCTTAATGGAAAGGATATTAGAGAAGACTCATTTTTAATTAGTAGCAACATCTGCATTTAAACAAAATGTGTTATAAGTATTTAATAGTTTATTCTGTTGAGTACGTTCAACTTTGCTACTTATAGGTTGGTTGATAATTGTTTAGAACATACTTGCTTATATGTAAGTACTTCATACTTCATTGAGTTATTACTTTGGAATCTGCTGATCTTAACAGGTGATTCTGTTGAATGTGGAGGGTGATACTGAACATTTTGTTTTGCAAACAGATTTATTTGTAGATTTAGTAAAAGTGGCCCTTTTTTGTTGTTTAAACATCTGTCATTCTAACTGAATTACTAATTTGAAGGAATGGGGATCTGAGGGTGATGTGTGTTTGTGTGTGTAGGGTGGTGGTTGTGGTGGTAGTTAGGATGCTGTGAATGCTATTGGAATTCAAAATAAAGTTAACCAAGAGAGAAAGCGATACTGATGTGAAGTGCAAATAGATAAACTCAAGCTCTTACTAATCAGGGTATTTGACCGAAGAAGTAAATTATACCTTATGAATATGAAAGTAATTTTTTTCATTTGATTTAAAATTTTTTGATCCTTTGTTTCCCTTTTATAATATTAGCTCATTAAAACATGGTATTAAAGCGAACTTGTTTTACTTTCTACAGAGGGTTTTTCATGCATTCATTTATTCAGTAAATATTCGAGTGTATACTGTGTACCTGGTACTGTGCTTGTTGTCAGTATACAAAGAAAATTAAAGCATAATTACTGATAGAAAGGAATTCAGTCTGGTAGACAGATAGACACTGTCAGTGGACAGATAGATACTATCTTTCATCATCATTATCTGCTTTAAGACCAACAGTAATATGTGTAGTTGATCTGTACTTTTTGCTTAACTTTGAATCTCTAAATTCGTGAATCGTTATACTTAATTAAATTAACTATTCCTCCTTACCTTGCACATGTGAATGTTTTAGATTCATTGAAAAATTAGTTACCATACTTCATTCTTTAGAAAAACTTACATGAAGTCTTTTGTTCTGAGATTCTTGTTTCTTGCCCAGCTACCTGTCCCCCTACCTACTCTCCCATGTTCCCACCCCACTTCCTGACCCATGCTTTTAAAAATAATCATTTTTAGGTTATTTCGTCAAACTAAATTCAGGTAACACAAAACTACTAAAAGCAGAAGGAGTTTAAATAAAGATAACATTGAACTTTAATGATGACCTTACTCAAAGTTAATTTGTTCAGTTTTGACAAGTCTTAGCTCCTCAGAAAATTTTTTCTAAAGGTGAGTTTTATCTCATGAATGAAACTCTAGACAGTTTGAAGTATGGTATAATTTCGAACAGTTGTAAGATTGTTTTTAAGCCATCACTTCTCATTAAACTGTTTAATTATATCATAGTCTTATAAATTACCAAATTTGATATAGCAGTTTTTGAAGAGGAAGATTTTATAGGTGAAGGTAGAGAGGAAAGTTTTGGAGATCTCATCTTGAAAATATGCATAACTGTGGCAAATATAAATGCCCATAGAATCTAGCAATTATGTCTAATGATGTTTGGGGAAGAGGGGACTTAAAGTTAATTATCATAGTGATCTACACTTGATTAAATCTTGAAAAGTGCTTAGATTTATGTGTCCATGCTGTAATCCAAGAAGTAGAATCAGAGTTATTGGAAAAGTCTAGCTTTTTGGCGGAAGCATAAACCATTAAAATGTATTACATTTTATATATTTTTGTCCATTATTTTGTTTGATATATTTAAAAAAGTTTTATGTAAAGTTAAAAAGAATTATTCCTTTACTGGGCTATATATGTTCTGGACTAAATCTTAAAAACAAATAAGCATTCTTTCTTCCTTCCCTCTTCCTTTTTGCCTATTTCATGTTTGGCCTTTCATATCACAGTTGCTTAAAGCAGGGTTCTTAGTCATTCCAAAAATAAAAATAGCTGGTTTATGTGCCAGATACTGCATTAGATGGGGAATGAAATAGATTGAGTCTTTACCCTTGTAAAACTTACATTCTAGTATTCCGATGAGTATATGAAAAATAGTTTGGTTCTCTTGCACCTGTCTGTATCTGAATTTTTTAAGAGCACATATTTTTATAATTAGCAAAAAATGCTGTTTTTTAATTTTAGAAGTTATTTTTGAATATCAAATTACAATGTGGAATGCATTGTTAAAGTTGAATAGTCATTTGTTTTATGCATGCTTTTTAAAGGTAGTTTTTGGAGGGAGGAGTTGTGGGAGGAGCAAAGAAAAGATCTGAAATAATAACCGTGAGGATTTTGATTGCTGGCTTATTGAAAAATCTAGTGGGATGCCTGTGCCCATTGAGATAAATGATTATGGATGCATAGTAACATCTGTTTGCCTGTATGTATTCATTCTTCTGTCTGCCGAGTTGTAAAGTTGGAACCATTTGAGTGCGCCAGGCATAGAAGGGGGAGGGAATTTTGCAAAGGACTGTTTTATGATGTACCATGGAATCTTACTAATCTGAATCTGAAGAGGGCTGGTGGATAGCGAGTGATAGCATCAGTGAATGGGAGATACTTATGAAGTCGAAGTGTTGCAGTAGAGATACTTAAGCAAATAAAAGTAGGAGTTGGTAGTTGGAGAATGGAGTGTATGAATTAGTGATTTTGGAGGTGATGCAGATCTGATGGAAAGGTCTAAGATGTGGCCATGGGAGTGAGTGGCTAAGGGTGGAGAGTAATAAGGAGTTAAGAAATATAGCCCAGGGTATTGGAGTGGAGCCTGGGTAATTGAGGCGGGTGCTAAAACCTTCAGTGAATGACAGGGATGTTGTTAAAGAGCTGCACTGTCTAGTACTTTAGCCACTAGTCATGTAGGCATTGAGCTTTTGAAATGTGGCTAGTTGGAATTGAAATGTGCTGTAAGTGTAAAATATACACTGGATTTCAAAGATATATAAAAAAAAGAATGGAAAACATCTCAGTAATTTATATTGATTATGTGTTGGAATGATAATATTTTGGCTATACTGGATTGAGTAAAATATATTATTAATTTTACCTGTTTCTTTTTACTTTTTTAAATGTGGCTAGTAGAAAATTTTAAATTATATGTGTGGCTCACATTTGTAAGCTTGCATTATATTTCTTTTGGTCATTGATTTTTCTGGAAATGTTGTCACCAATAAATTGCATGAGAATTAGGAGGGAAGACATGTATAGGAGTCTGTAGAACCAGTATAAGAATCCTTTGGGAGAAGGAGTGGATATCTCTTAAACTCATTTACATTGAATTTTCTGGTGCTTTCTCTTCTGCTGTTATTTGTGCTTAGAATTCCCTTTTATTTAGCCCATTCACATCTACCTCTGATTCCTCTGCCCCACAGCTGACCTCAAGGAGTATTCCTCATTCTTGTGGAGGAGAGAAATGTCTAGAATAGCTATAATAGAAAGCATTATAAAAAAGTAGCCATGTAAACAAAGTATTCATAAGAGAAAAAGTAGTCACTTCTCGCTAAGCTTATTTCAAACTGGGTCTTAAAGAGAAGACTTTTGATAGTGATTACAGGGAGGTTATTTCAAGCAGAGGGAACAGCATAAACAAAGGTAATGAAGAGAGGAAAACACTGAAGTATGTTTATGGAACACCCAGTAGATCCATGCATGGAGAGCTATATAAGAGTAGTGCACATTCTGGGAAGTTGGGGACAAATTGTTATCAGAACTTTTCACATCAAAATTATGAGAGTCTGAAACTGTACTAAGTTCTGTAAAGCAAAAGGGCAAAATTCTATAAGCACACGTAACAAGGATACCTGCCTAGTTTGGGTGCTCAAGGAAGGCTTCTCTATTTCTGAACCATTTGAACTACAAACTTCCTCCACTTCCAAATCTTGTCAAATCTTTCTAAATGTTATGTCTTCCTTTCCTTCCCACCTTCCACCCTCATGATTTCATAGTTTCATATTAGTATTAATCAACCTACATTGATCTCATATTAATTTCCCTTTTCAATTCATTTACTCCAGTCAGATTGACTGGTTGGTTATCTCAGTCTCTTCTCCACCCCTGTATTTCCTGCAGTTTGAAAACTTTTTGTAACTTCTTATTTATTCTTTGAAGGATTAAGAATAAAATTCTTTAATTTAGCTGACCAAACTAAGTAAATTATTGTTTGGATACCAATAACAGGCTGGGTAGGCACTGGGCAGAATTACATAATGTCCTTATTCGTGAGAGGTAATACACACCATTTCTAATAGGTTTGCATTACCAATATGGTTCATAATAATTAAGAGAGATGCCATACCATCATTACTCATATTCATTGATAGTGAACAAGATATAGTCTGTATAGACAGAGCTTATTGTTTGGTAGAGAACAGGTAAAGTAAACTGGGCCTCCCTAACATGTAGGATAAGGGCTGTATTAGGTCAAACTGGGAAGCACATAAGAGGGTAAATGTACTGATGTTGGGGGTAGCTTAAGGAAGGTATTCCAAAGGTAATGACATCTATGTTGAGACCTGACGAGTTGACAATAACTAGAAAAATTTTGGGATGAGAGAGGGGAAGAGTGTCACTTGCTGAAAGAATACCATGTATGTAATAGTTCTGGAGCATGGAGAGCTGGTTAAGGGGCTTAGTGGCTATGGCTGAGACTGGACCATGAAGTATATCTTAGGCCATGCTAAGAAGTTTGGCCTTTATCCTGAGCGCAGTGTGTAATCATGAAAGTTTTAAGCAGTGACAGGATCAGACAAATATTTTATAAAGATTGCTAGTGTGAAGAATGGCGTGGATTGGATATTACTGGAGATAGGGAGAATAGTTGACTCTTGTAGACATCTAGGGAAGAGATCGTGATAGTCTGAATTAAAGTGGTAGGGGCATTTTAAAATGGTAGGATTGACATGACTAGATGTGAGTAAAGGAGAAGGTGGCATAAAAGTTTCTGGCTTGGACAGCTGGTGAAGTGGATGGAAGGTTTGTGAGAAATTTGATGTTAGGTGTAGATATGTTGAGTACTTCAGAGACATAGAGGTGTTTACAGAAGTGTATTTGTAATTTGGAAGACAAAGGCTGGAAATAAAGATTTGGGAATTATTAACTTAGAAATGGCATTTCGAAGCCATTTGATGTATGAGGTCACCCAGCAAGACTGGGCTGAATGAAAATAGAGTCAGGAATCCTGGGGAACTCTCACAAAGCCTGGAATAATTTTTTTAATTATGTTTTAAAACTTTAAACATCTTTAATGGACTGTTTTAATGTTTTAAGAGTTGTCCTTTCCTTACAATTAGATATAATGAACTCCTTTAAATTATGCAATTACAGATGTCTTTTACTATCTAAATCTATTTGGTTTGTAAGTTTAGTTTGCAAGAATTCAGTAGTCCAGAGTATTTTGAAAATATATGTAGGATTGCTAGTGGAAAATTCTTTCAGAAGTTTGGGAAAACAAATGAAGATTAATTATCATCTACATAAGATTTTAACTGTATGCAGTAAGATGTCAGATGTTAATTTGACATTTGGTAAAGGTAGTTCACATGTTTTATAGCATTGTTTAGAGTATTAATTTTAGGGTGACCATATAATTTATCATCTAAAGTGAGACACTTAAGAGTGGAAGGGAGTGCTTTTTATAATTTTACTAGAACAACAGGCATAAAATGGAACTCCTGGAAAACTTGAAGATCTTGTAGTTTTTTCTGGAATTATTCTTTTGTGAAGTGCTAAGAAATGAGAACAGATTAAACAATGATAATAATAAGGAAAGGTTTTATGGCCAAGTAAATTTGCAAAGTGTTAGATATAAAGTTAACATTTTTTTCTGCTGGACTTCTTGGAATCTTTAATGTGTCAATATGATTTGAGAAGGGAGAGCATAGTGGGAAATTATAGAATTTTGAATTTCCTGAACTTGTTTTGCCATAGAACCCTATTTCTCTGAATATCTATTAACACTATGAACCTAGTTTGGAAAATGCTGATTGAGAGTTCCTATCATTTATATCAGAACTCTTTAATATGAAGCCCAGTCAGATTGCTTCTTAGTTGTAAGTTTTATTTTGGGATTTTGATTAGTGATGTCTAGGCAGCTAACTATTGAAATAAGTAAAATTTACAAGTTCAAAAAAGATAATCTTAATTACATTTTCCAGAAAAACATTGCAGTTTTGTTATTGGGGAACTTTGAGAATTGAATACTAATTTATCGAACAGATTTTTAAAAGGCCTTTTCTTTGTTACTTCGTCCAGACTAGGCAATATGCTTATATTTATTTCTTCCTTCTTAGCATTTTAGACTTAGGATGCAGTGATAGGTTTTAAGTTTCTACTTATTCTTTTTGATTGATTATGATAAGCTCATATTTTATTTCACTTTCTAATGGCAACAAAAGCTAAAACACTCTTTTAGCATAACCATAGTACATTTTTTTCTTTTGTTGGCTAGTTTATAAATTATCCTTTAGATTTAACAGCAAAACATTTTTTTCCTATTTCTGTGCTTTAAAAAAATTACTTCTTTTTTTTTTTTTGTCAGTAACTTTGGCATTGCTTTTTGTTACTGTTAATATTCTGGATATACTAAAATGAATGCTGTTAGAGTTTTTGGTGTCAGGTTTGTGACTAACTCATCTTCCTTTTCCTTCATAAATTTCGGGACGAGTGTGTAGTATGTTTTCATGGTCCTCACCTTGAAATGTATTTTCATACACAGTAATGGAATTTTTTCTAAAGAGAATAAGAGCATTTTCTTAAACTTGCTTTCACTACTGTAAAATCTTTGCATGTAAATATTAATCATAATCATTTGTTATGAAGATAATGATCTGTGTAAGTTTTATAGTAGGTTATCAATTTTACTTTATGTAGAATAGCGGATTTTTTTGGTGAGGTTTCTCTTATTTATAACTAGTAGAATAATTGGGTGAAAGTGTTCTGTGTAGAAGACGAAGGAGTTTTATCATTAATAGGTTTCTGATGGGATTTTAAGGACTATTTAGGCAAGCTGTGATTGCACGTTGTTCAAAAGCTTGAACAACTTTTTCATGTAACCTATTTTTTTTTCTTTTTAATATTTCTCTGTAGTGTGTGAAGAATCATTCCCAGGGCTTTAGAACATTTGTGTACATCTTTTTCTAAACTTGTTTTTCTCTGAAATTTACAAATCAAGACTGAAGTGTGATAACCTTAATTATTTTTCTTGTGCACTCTAGACAGTATTTATTGATCACCTTAAGATTGAGGAATCCTGAGGAAAAAGTTACATGAATCCTAAGTAGTTGACTAATCTTATTTGTAATTTTAAACGCCATTGTTATCTGGAGGGAATTCTCTTATGATGTTCCACAGGACTTTATAGTCTTTACCCTATTATATCTCAAGTTTTAAGGATGACCTGTATGACTGTTTAAGAGGTAAAATTCTCAGATTCTATAGATGGCACAAAACTATAAAGAATATGTTAGATGACAGAATCAAGGGGAATTAGTTGGTCATCATCATCTCTTGGACATTTACTAGGTGTCATGTACTATACTTAGTGTAGGTGATACAGAGATAAGTGCTTGTCCTTGAAAAGCTGAAAGTCTAGAGGGAGGACATAGACTAGAAAATAAACGATTTATAATACTATGTGACAACCGCTGTAACCTTCAAAAGGGTTATGAAAAATTAGAATGAACTGGAAAAAAATGCAATAAAGATTTAACGGCACTAAATATAAAGTTCTACTTTTAAATTTAAAAAGTTTATATTAGAGGATGAGGAGATTTGACTTAATAGCAGTTCATGTGAAAAAAATTGAATAAAAGTTTTAGTTAACTTCAGGCTTATTATGAACAACATATGATGTGGATGCTAGTCTCTCTTCCTGCTGAAACAAAAGCAAAATACATACCACATCCTTCCCCTTGCCCAAATAAAACAAACCAGTCAGCCTAAAATGCAAATGCCTTTTTAGGTTACATAGGTAGAAATACTGTGTTCATAGTAAGAGCAGTGGTAATACTGTTATGCCTAAGATTAGTCAGACTGCTATCTGGATTATTTCATTCACTGAGTAGAATGGACTGCAGAATGTTTAGAGAACAATGATCAAAGTGAGAAGGAGTCTAGAAACCAGGCTAGTTGAAGGAAAAGAGCCCTCTTAACACATACTAAAAATAGACTCTGGTGCACCAATAGGACAAACTTTTAGAACCATTAGGTGGAAGTTAATGGAAAATGTTGATTTGTAGACTTTTCAGTAATGTAGCCTGCTATAAAATTAGGGTTTTGAACTCTTAAAAGTGTTTAAGCAGAGACTGGGAGACCATCAATTAAGGAGGTTACAGATGGAGAATTGGACAAGATTTCTGAAGTTCTATTTTATGTTAAGATCCTATGCTTCTCCTATTTCCAAAAATCATCACTTTTTCAAATTATCTAATAGTGTCTGTTATTGTCAGTACTCTGTAGCATTGTGTGGACTTCAGCATTTTGAGTCTGAGCTCCAGTATTTGCTAGCTCTGTAACCTTGAGTAGGTTACACCTGTTACTCTGAAATACTTCTCTTGATTCTTTCTCTCTAGGCTTTTCCTTATTGTTTTTCTGGGACCCAGTTTGAAGGCTGCGATTTAAAGATTTCGTTTAGTTATAGAATGCATTTTTTCTCTCAATTTTTGTTTTGTTAATATTTGTCTCTTTTCCTTTTTGGCTTCTTTGTCTCAGAGTATACTATTTCTTTCATTGCTTATCTTGTGTGATACTTAGATTACATGAGATGGTATCTCCAATTGCAACTGCAGATTTTGTTTGTTTTTGGTTGGGGGGGTTGGGAAAGAGTACTCTTTTATAATTTGATAAACTTAAAATTTCTTAAAGCTCTGCTTATTATTCTTTAATTCGAGATTTCATTTGAGAACTGAGTGGGTTTTCTTGTCTATAGGACACTTTTTTCCTCCATACAATGGGAATAATTATGATCTATCTCCAGAGTTCATGTGAGGAGATTTAAATAAGATAATCCTGTTTACTGTAATTTGTATGTAATTTGCAGAGTGTAAACTTTTAACATATATTAAGTTTATCACTATTTTTACTCTATCAACCCAAGTAAACGACACTTAAAATTTTGATTGAAAGCATTGATAATGTAGAAAAATTATACTGGCTATTTGGATTGTTTGTATTTCTTCAACTAAAAAAGAGTAGAAGAACAAGAAGAAAGATTTCATTTAATAGTTATATCATTATAGAATTTAAACATTTTAAGGAACTGTTGAGAACCTCTATTTAATCTCTTCATTGTTCGAAGTGAGACAACAGACTCCGAAAGATTGTGATTTAGTAAATTAGTGGCTGTCAGTACTAGAATCCAAATTTTATGTATACTAATATCATATTATGTACATTACGTAGAACATAGTAGGTGTTCAGTATCTTTCGAGAACTGAATTATAATTATATGTGTCTGTCTCTGAAGACTAGCACATCTCTGTTTGTTCATTGTTCATATATTCTATCTTTCTGCGTACTCATTTAGGACCCATGTGTTGGTCCAAAAAGCATTTATCAAACATCTGTTTGCAGAACAGCTTTTTACTTAAAAGTCATATTTTTCTACCTCTGCACAAGAAGTTTGGTGATGTGTTACATTTTTAAACTCTAAATTTTAAGATTAAGTTAAACTGTTTTTTTATTAGAAAAATTTTATCCAAATTTTAAAATCTTCTTAGTTGGGTTAGTGTTCAAATAATCATTTAGAAGGAGCCTTTTGAAGGATATATCCATATGTTTCATCAGATGTGATTGTACGTAAATGGAGATAATGTTTAAATTATCAAAAATTGAAGCCATGGTACACCATTTCCACAGTGTTAAGTTTATTTATACTTTGTGTGAAGGAGAATGGGATCTCCATATTTTGTCATGTGGGAGCTGAATGCATCCAGTAGGATGGAATAGACCAGGAAAGGAGGAAGATGATCAGTTAGAGGAGTAGGAACTACAGGTCATTTTTCAGTCATCTTATATTAAGAAAAAATAAGAGAAATTGGGTGGAACAAGATTATGGAGAAGTACATAGCCAGCCTGATTTGCTGCTTTAGTAGAAACTGTATAACTAGGTTTTCTGGTTGAACTGGGCATTGTTGACAAATTGCTAATCTAACAGCTGCTTATTAACTATTTAAATTAGAGAAATAATCCAGAAGTCAGTTTCATTGAATGAAGAATCTGACTCTGAAAATAATGAATAAAATACTTTAGTTTACTGTATGTAGTACAGGCTGTGCTGTATGCAATTATAGAATTTTTGATGATGTTTTTGCTTTTGTGGATAGAAAGAAAAAGTATAAATAAAACATTATGACATTGTTAAATGCCTATTTTGTCTATCTTTAGAATTCATTTCGGTTTACAATTGGTCATAAATTGATATACCAGATAAAGATTCAGAGTATAGAGTCTGCTTGATGACTAATCCTTTAAACCACAGCAGTGGGATATGTGAATGAGAGTAATTATGTTGTTTAACAGGAAGTATCTAATTCTTATTCACAATTTAGATACGACCTTTAATGATGTAAGGTCATAGCTAATGAGACAGTAAAACCTGAACTTTCTATTTAATCGCAAAAGACACTCTGTCTACTATACTTGTTGATATTACTTGAATATTGACTTGTATTTATCTCAGAATAAGGTTTCTGCTTATGTAGTTGGAATAGTGTTCTTGTGTATGTGTGTGTGTGTATGTGTTTGTAAAATTTTACATATCTAAAAAGGAGCTTAAGCGAAGCATCTTCTTATTGAATTGTGAGCACCTTCCCCTTCTTTCTCCCCATTCCCTTACTTTGTCTTGAGAACACTGGAAGCCAGCCTTATACTGCCAAAGAAGGAGATTGGAAGATTCCTCTATCAAAAGTGATTAGACAAAAGGGAACAAAAAGGAATCCTCGAAACAGGATTATTCTAGAATGAAGTACCCTGGTCTGCTCTGTGAGATCTTCTGATCATCTTTTTAATGTCCTACTCTAAGATACAAATGTACAACTGAAGATTCTCTCATATTTGAGGAAAATGTCAAGCATAAAAGGCAGAGACCAAAGCAAATAGCAAAAAAGAACCCAGGGATACAGAGACAGTGCAGGGAGCAGAAGAAAACAACAGCATCAAACACCGAATTTATTTATATCCCCAGAGAGAAAAGAAGATACTGCATTCACGGAAAATAAAAACAAGACATAGAGGAATGAGATAAGAAATAGAAATATGCAACAAACAGAGAAGAGTTCATGGAAATTAAAAATTTTAAAAAAGAGTTAGAAGATAAAGTTGAAGAGATGTCCCAGAAAACAGCTAAAAGACAGATATAAAATGCAAGAGGAAAAAGAAAATAGAGTAAAGGAAAATTGGAGAGGCAATCTAAGAAGGCCAGTATCTAAATATAGGTGGTTCCCGACTTAGGATGATTTAGCTTAGATTTTTTTTTTTGACTTCATAATGATGCCAAAGGCATATACACATTGATCTTTTCCCAGGCTAGTGATATGTGGTTAAGATACTTTATCATGATCCTGGGTGGTAGCAGTGAGCTACAGCTCCCAGTCAGACCCGAGGTCATGCGGGTAAACAATCAATACTCTTCAGTGTACTGTGTTGTCAGCCTTTTTTAGATAGTGTGTTCTGAGCATGTTTAAGGTAAGATAGGTGTAGCTATGATGTCCAGTAAGTTCGATGTATTAAATGCATTTTCGACTTATAATATTTTCAATTTATGATGGGTTTATCAGGAAGATAAGGAACATCTGTAATAGGCATAGGAGAAAGAGGCTAGAAGAAAGTCTAAGGAAGATTATTGTAAGAAAATGTCCCAGAATTGAAGGACGTGCATCTCTAAATCTAAATGACCCAGCAAACAATTGAAAAACAAAAACAAAAAGATTAACCCAACCCAAAGACATACTGTACAATTTCAGAGCACATAAAGAGAAGCTTCTGTAAGCTTCTCTGAGAGGGATATACAGGTGACCATGAAGGACTGGGGACCAGAATGGTGCCAGCCTTCTTAACAGCAACACTAGAAGCCAGAAGACAATGAGGAAAGGCCTTCAGAATTCAGATAGAACATGTTATTCTGTCAAGAATTATAAACTGAGTCAATTTCAGTTAAGTACGGGTAAGTGAAGATATTTTTAAACAATGTAGGGCATAAAAAAAATGTACCTCCCATGACCCATTTTCAGGAAGGTACTGGTGGAAATACCCTACTAAAAAGAGAAAATCAATGAAGAGGAAGAAGTGAGATCAAGGAAAAAAGGGATTATTATGGAAGAGAGACAAGGGAATTCCCAGGATAAATTAAAGGGAAGTTCTATGACCATAGTTGTGTACCAGGCCTAGAGAGCAAGCAGTCCAAGTTGGAACCTGATGGAGGGGTACAGGAGGAATATTTTTAAGAAAGAAATTTACTCGATGTATTTGAATATGTTAAGAGGAAAGACGTTTTTAGCAAGAATTTGTAGATGAATTAGAAAACTAAGCAAATGCAAAAATGGTGCAGTTATTAACTATAAGGAAAGTAAGGTTAATACAAATAAGGAAGAGTAATGATGATATACTTCTGTCTCAGCTGTGAATATTTACAGCACCAACAATTGATTCAGCCAAAATTTATGAGGGGAAAATGGGGATAAAAGAGATGTAACAGAGCTGAACCATTATCTTTTATAATAGGAAGTCACTTTATTCTTGTTACACTCTTACCATAGAAAAAAATTAAAAATAGCTATGTAGACCTACTATATAGAAGAATATAGTGAAAAATGCCAGAATAAATAGCTAAAAAGACTTGAAAGTGCTTGTCTCAGGGGTGTGAAAATGTGGGTGGGGCAAGGGACATCTGTTTTTCTTGTAAAACTATTTGACTTTTTAAACTGCATGTCTGTCTGGTTTTTAAAATTAATTTTAAAAAGATGCCTCTCACAAAATGCTTTTTCCACAGAACATATACACCTCTCAGGCATTCTTAATTCCCTGGGATTCTGAGAACGACATCATGTGGGGATGTAGAGTCAGCAGAATGCTGTCAGAGTAGGTAATGATTTCTTGTGGTAGCAGTGGTTGATGTTATCCTTAGTTATAAATATTCATTTCGTTGTAGTGCTAACAAATGAACATTTTAAACACATGACAGATTAAAATATATTACATTTCAACATCTCAGATATGTTTAGTTTTCCTATATGTTGTCAATATACAACTTTACATTGTATATTGACTGCTCCATGATTCTCTGAAGCTTTTCATTTGAGGGATGCTTCAGATGTTTGTTTTTTCTGCCCCACTCTTATTTAGCTTTTAAAAATACTGCATGTTTTTATTACAGTCCTTAAGAGTATGCTACAACTGCTTCAATAATAGTAATAGGTAGCACCTCATCTTTTAATATACCTGATTATAAGGTGCAGTGGTTAATTGGAATCTAGATGCATTCTTTTCTTAACCACCAGTTTTTTAAAAGCCAAAATGTTGAAGCTAGAAATGGAGATTGAATGTTAAATAAATTAATCTCGTGAAAGGTTTTTCTGTTTCCTGGTTAAAAGGCATGTGGTTTGTATCATTGTGTAAAAGCACAACATTTGGAGTAGAACTAGTTGTGCAACGTTCAACAAATTTCTTAACTTTCCTGGGCCTCAGCTTTCCTATTTGTAAAATGAGCACAGTACCTACCTCAAAATTGTGATTAATTGTGTATCCCATAAAACAAAAACAAACACTGTACCTATGTCATTACCCTTTTTTTGACCATCAAGCAAGAGATTTTATTTTATGTGAATTGTCAGCATGTTCTTCCATAAAAATAGAGTAATAATACATTTCTGCTGCATTTAAATCCTCACGTACCCATAGAATAAGGACAAAGCTGTCACCAATGAAGAGTTTATGGTAATCACTGAATTTCAGTTTTTGTTTGTATTTGACTTAGGAGAATGGAGATAAATTGAAATGGAAAGACATTCTTCTCTTTCTAAAATTTATAGATTTCTCTGTGAAATGAAGTACATTTGACCAATGCCAGCTCAAATTTATTTTTAACCTATAATCTTTGAAATATGTCTATTTCTCTAAAAGCAGAAGCTTATTTCTTAATATATTGTTTTTCTGTTGAAGTTCTTGTTCCATTTAAAATAAGTAATAAAAATCTTTATTTTGCACTCTGAGGACATTTGGATAGTAGGGAGGAATATCTTGCTGACATAGTAATTAGTGATCTCTGATAACATTATTTTTAAAAAAAACTTACAGGATTTTGGGGTAGACTTTGTTTTGAAATCTATCCCAAATCTATTATATCTTTGCATGCCTCCTAGAGAAGAACCTAACAGTTTGAGAGTTAATTAGCATTTATGTTATAGTCATATGTATAACTTATCTCTGTTGATTTCACTCCCACCCTTTTTTCTGGTATGACTTTCTTATCTGTTGAGTCTGTCTGTCTCTCTCCCACTCCCTCCCTTCAGGCATTTGAGGAGTTTCTGGCTGTTGTCAGGCCCTAGTGTTAGATGCTGAGGGTAATTTAGCCTTGTGCCCTAGAGCCAGGGGTTCCCCACCCACTGGCAGGAATAGGGCCACACAGCAGGAGGTAAGAGGCTAGTAAGCAAAGCTTTATCTGTGTTTGCAGCTGCTCCCCAGAACTAGCATTACCACCTCAGTTCCACCTCAGACCATCAGGCATTAGATTCTCATAGAAGCACTGGTCCCTGGTGTCAAAAAGGTTGGGGACCGCTGCCCTAGAGGACCTCAATCTGGTAATGGAATAACTTGTATAAACAGAAAATTATAATACAGCAAGATAAGTGCTAAAATAAAGATAGGAAAAATGGTCAGCAAAAGTAGTGAAGGAGAGAGTCATTTGTTTTGCTAGGCCTAAAGGGCAAAAGTTGGACTTTGAGGAAACAAAGCATTTTCCGGGCCAGAGAAGAAGGGCTCATATTTCTTTGATTAGACAGCTATACTGCATTTAAAGCTCTTTATACATTTTTTTCTCACTATTTCCACCCCCTTTATTGTTTTGCAGTCTGCAAAGAACTTCTAGAGGATTGGCTGGGAGAGGGTGTCATCTCAGGAAGTCGTAGGGAATTAGGGAAGGCAATTTCATTTTTATGGTATTTGGTATGAAGTGAGGGGATAAAACACTTGGGGAAATAACAAATGGTAAGCTTATGTGTGTCTGCTATCCAAACATTTCCCTGTCAGTGGTGGTAAAGTCAGGAATCTGCTGTTAATAGATCTGTGCTCTTGGGTAAGCCATTTCTTTTCTATGGATTCCATTTTCCTCCACTTTAAAAAAAGAGGCTTGATATAGATGGACATTTCCTGTTGATAGTCTCTTAGTAGTTGGGAGGAAAAGGAGAAACTGAAGAAATAAGTTTGGGAACACAGAGTTAAACAAAGTTAAATAGATTTTTTTACTACAGCCTTACATATGTGGATTGAATTCCTGGACTTTACCTGGCCTTGCCAGTGGAGTGAGTCAGTATGTTTCTAGCTCTGTCTTTTTCCTAATGGTTTAGTGGAATGAGCATGGGCTTTAGAATTATACATATGTGGGTTTGAATCCTCACTGCTACTTAGTAGCTCTGTGGACTTGGGTAAGTTATTGAAACCTTCTTAACTAGTTTCTTCATAGTAAAAAAAGAAAGACAATACCTTATGGAGTTGTAAAGATTTAGTGACAACCCATGTGAAAATATCACATGTATTTTGCATATAATGGGTCCAAAAAGGTATAGTTTAAATCCTACAAATTCCAGAGTTAGTATAGAATGCAATACTTCATATTTATATCCTGCATACACTGGTGTTTGAGGTGGGCTGTTTACGTGTTTCACATATTCTTATATAATTTACCCCCAAGAAAATGAATGTTCTTGAGGGCTCATTATTATCTTTTGCCATCCACATAGCACTCAGCATTCTCCTGGAGACTCAAGTAAGTGCTTGATAAATACCCGACAATTTCATCAAAACAATGGAATGAGGTGAGATGTGGTTATCTTACATCTTTCATAATCCTGGGCAGAAGTCAGTGAATTTATTAATATTAATTTTTTTTAGTTAAATGCTTAAACTTTAAGTTTGAAATAACTAGAAAAGACTGTAAATAGTCTTTTAAGCAAACAATAAGGAAAAAGTGTTATTTACAATTGTAAATTAGATTATTGGAATACTAATGTTTTACATTTTGTTTTGTCTCTAAGCAAATGGTTATGAGCCTTAGAGTTTCTGAACTACAAGTATTGTTGGGCTACGCCGGGAGAAACAAGCACGGACGCAAACACGAACTTCTCACAAAAGCCCTGCATTTGCTAAAGGCTGGCTGCAGTCCTGCTGTACAAATGAAAATTAAAGAACTCTATAGGCGGAGGTTCCCCCAGAAAATCATGACGCCCGCGGACTTATCCATCCCCAACGTACATTCAGGTCCTATGCCAGCAACTTTGTCTCCATCTACCATTCCACAACTCACTTATGATGGTCACCCTGCATCATCACCGTTACTCCCTGTTTCTCTTCTGGGACCTAAACATGAACTGGAACTCCCACATCTTACATCAGCTCTTCACCCAGTCCATCCGGATATAAAACTTCAAAAATTACCATTTTATGATTTACTGGATGAACTGATAAAACCCACCAGTCTAGGTAAGAATTTTCTATAATGGTTATTTGGTTAATTTGGGGGGATACATTTTCATTTTAGAGTTTTAATTTGATCCAGTTTATTATTTATAAGGAAATTTACATTTGGTAATAGCATCCAGATGATGATGTTTCAATTTTAGACAGAATCAAATATATTAAAAGCTATCTTTTAGACAAAGAAAAAGGTATAGTCAACTTTCCAGTGACGGTTGCTTACACAGCAAATATTAAAAAGTTTCTAAGAAGACAAACTTTTATACTTTAATATTTTAGATTGCTGATTAATGTTTTACAATAACCCTTACAAATTAAAAAATTAAAACCTAGTAATTATTACCAGCTTCTGAATTCAGTTCTTAATTTCCAGGTGTTGATGACATCTAAAACAAATGACAAACTAGTTTTGGTTATGTAAATGAGTCAGTGGTTTTAATTATTATAAAGGAGATTTGAGCTTTGATGTGTAGTATTGCAATTTCATCCCACTTTTTAAAGTGGAAATGCGTGCTTTTTAGGTGCACACATGATCATGATTATATAATATGAATATTTGAAATTTCATTTACTTTGTTTTCCCATCATTTGGATTAATGTCTAGCATGTTAATAGAATTTAATGTTTTAATCAACTTGTAATTTTAATTGCCATAATGCAACCTTACTTTAATTAATTAAAAATAAAACTGACCCTATTGTGATCTCTGATGCCTTTGGTATAATTTATTTAAAATATCAGAATACCAGATACTGGTTTGTTGTTATAAATCAATGGTTGGCAAACTGTGGCCAGCAAGGCAAATCTAGCCTGTAGCCTGTTTTTGTGAATTCAGCTCAGTTTTAAAAACATACATGTATACATAAAATATTCCTAAAGGGTTATAAAAGAAAACAAAAACAAGATTATGCAAAAGAGCCCACATATGTCTGCAAAACCTAAAATATTTACTGTCTGGCCCTTACAGAAAAACTTTGCCAACTCCTGTTACAAATAAGTAGATATTTCGGTTTGGGAGATTGTTGAGTATTGAATTTTGAGAACATTTACTAAAATCATTTGAACTGGGAAATGTTTGTTATTAATTATATTTTGCAGAATTTACATGAATAAATTAAAATTTAGGAGTCATTTTCAAACAACATGAATATTATATCACATTATTTTATTTTTAAAATAGCCATAACAAGATAACACTTGTTGAGAACCCACTTATGCTTATGAAACTTACACATGCTAATCTAAAAAATGTCCCTTCCTCATTAGCAGTTTAGTGCTTATGCATGTTTGTGGTGACTTTATAGAACACAAGTAGTAAAAATCAACTACACATTTAAAGTATAATTTGATTTGAATACCAGTTTTCATGAATCAATTCATTGTGATATACACACAACATGAATGGGTGGTATAGAATTGCCGGGTGGTTTGTAAATTTCTAATTTCTTATTGTTATCATAGAATTAAAATAAAGCAAACATTTTGGTTATGCATAAAAAGGTCTTACCAAAAAGTAAATATTTGGCGTAAGAGAATGCTCAGTGAATCTGAAAAAGATTTATTGAAAAAAGATTCTGAGTAATGTGCAGAGTTTAGGATGAATTTTAAGCTTCTTCTATTTTATAAAAAAAAAAAAAAAGAATCTATAAGATTTTTTAATGTTATTAAAAGGTTATCTCTGTACTTCATTAATTGAAGTGACTACTTCATCACTTTAGAATTTAGTTTTCTAAAGGATTATTTTTTCCAGTAGATTATTTATTTTAAATCTAGTAAAACAATATTTTCTTAAAAAAATTAAATGACTTCTAGCATTCTCTGTTTCTAAAACATACATTTAAAATCATTACAAGCTCTTAAGAGTTTAATTTTGACCTATAGCTAGCTATTTCATTACAGTTATCACTTGAGTCCAGAATGTGACAGGTAAATTTAATTTTTCATTTCCCCCCCCTTCCTTTTTAGCCTTAAACACTAGATTTAAACAGATTTCGAGATATTCTGATGTAAGCTGAATGTTTTAATGCATGGTTCATGTTTCTAAAAAATTTAATTGTTTTGTTATCTCCCATTTTATTAGATAATTCTTATCCATTCTTATAATCAATTTATTATTATCTCTTTAACAGTAAGTAATTGTAAGGTCTATTCATTTTGGAACCACATATTAAAGAGAATTTTTTTCATTGTCCATAGTTAACTAGGAAAATTGGGAGATGAAATAAAGGTGGTCGTAAAGAAAAATGCTTCATTTATTGTGTACTTTTGCCTGTCGATATTAAAAGCCTGTTTGTTCTGTGAGGCCCATTTCAAATGCTTTTTAAAACCTTCTGCATTAATCTTTCTAAGATTCCCCCACTTACATATGTCTATTCCTTCTTCCATCCAGAGTTCATTTCACTTTCTTGCATGCTATTATAACATTTTTTTAATTAATTTCTTAAAATGGTAAGGGCTCTGCTGTATTCATCTGTATATTCCATAGCTAGCTATGAACCTATTACATGGTGGTTGTTCAGTAAATATATATTATTTCTCCAATTCATTTAAATACAGTAGGTCGTCTTTTACTTTAATTCAGTGAATTTTAACCATTTTACCATCCAAACACAACTGAGGCATACCACGTATCATAAACAGTGACTTATGATAGAGATGGGAAATAGAATAGGGAAAAAAGGGGTAATATGCTTCCCTTTATTTTTCCCATCCCCACTCTGATTTCTACAGTTAATTGATAACTTGAGTATTTAATATACTCTATTAAAATTTTTTTCATAATTCAGAGATATCACATCTTTAATGTAGAATCCATTGACACTACTCACTTTAGAGATAAGTTTTAAAAATATTCTTATTGTGTTCTTCTAGTCAATCATTGTGTTTGTTTGTTTATTTCTGCCTTAATGAAGAGGAAAGCCTCAAATACTAACTGATATAACCCAGCAGAATTAGCCACAGGTATTATGGATCCATAAAATAAAGAGGCACAGAAAAATTTTAATATTCATGATGTATTGAGCACCATACCATATGTTAGGGTGTACTTTGAAATATCTTATTAGCTTAGCGTGCCACTATTGGTGTTAAGGAGCTATGAAATTTATAAAATTATGAAAGTCAAAAGGACAAATGATTTTGGAATAAAATATTTTGTTATGCCCATTCAGAGGCAAGATAGTTCCCCTCAGTCCTTTAATATTCTGTTTAGAATAATAAAATTGCTTATAATATTGTTGTTTATATTTACTATTTAAGTTGGCCTAAGTTAGAGCACAGTGTTTAAGTTGGCCTATGTTAGAGCATAATGGGAAAAACAAAATATTTTCATAGTGACTGAAGGAATAATTCTTTAGGATGAAGTATTTGATTTGATTCAGAATTGAATAAACAAATCCATTAATACTCAGTTTTATATTTGCTACAATTTAGTTATTTTATCTTGATTCAGATAAATTTTCAAAGAAATACATTTTTTAACATAGTACTTTTAAATGTTGGTAATAGTTTTAATAATTTCAAAGGCTAACATGTAGAGAACAGACAACTTTGCATTCATTTGGAGTAGTCATGTGAAAAGTTTGGTGAATCATCTCAAGGTTTGTTTTTTATCAAATTTAAACCAAATTATATCTTCCTTTTCAGGTTTTTAAAAATCTTAGGCAGTACATCTGAATTAAGTTCACATCATGTATCCATGGATTAGTTTTCTCATAGATTGGTATGAGAAATAATAATTGTTGACATTGAGTGTTATTTCTAATATTCTAAATACAGTGTTCTTCTAGTTGATTGCTGAAGGATACAGTATCCCCTCTTATCCCAATTGGAACCAATAGTTAATTGATAAAAGTGATGAATGATAAAAAGAATACGTGATAAACATCTTTAATGTAAAACATGTTAATGTATATTTACTTGCCAATCTTTTGATGCAGGTGAAGGCCTTTTCTTTGAGACTGCTGATTTCTCAATTTTAGATTCTTTAAAGCAGAGAGAGTTAAAGAGAGAGTTAAAGACCTTTGTGAGCACTTTGAGTCCAGAATCTGTTACTCACTTAATTCCATTGTATTTTTTAAAGCAACTTGCTTTTATTGGGTCTTTGCAGAGCATTCAACTTAGTTTTCATGAAAACAGCAATTCTTTCTTTTTGTGCTTATAGTTCATTGATCTTGTAACATTTAAGTTTGATAATTACAAGTGGAACTGTTTTAAACAGGTTTGAGAATAAACACCTCTGGTTCTTGGTAAGCACTCAAGTGGTGTGAGCAAAAATGCACAAAACTTGTAGTGAGTAGTCTACTGGCACAAGCAGTCAATTTGCTATAGCATCAGTCAGGATGTTTTGTAGAGGCAGTGGAGAACATCAGTTAATCAGCTTAAGAGGGTTTCTCTTGATTTTCTTTTGCACCGTTCTTAACTCTCCAAAGACAATGAAATTAGAAGTTTATTTGTTCTCTTGCCTGAGAATAAGTTAAGTGGTTTCTTCTCTGGAGGAACCACGTGATCATACTTTTTATGGGTTTTTTTTTTTTTAAAGAAACCTACTTTTAGTTCTCTGTCACCTCTTTGGGTAGGTTATAAAGGGGGAAGGATTGGGAGAATTAGAGAAGTAAGCAAATTAAATAGTTTTATAGTTGTAGTCTTTTAAAACTCATTACAGCTTAATCCTTTTCTCATTGAAGACATTGACAGTAAATAACAAGGATAAAATGAAACAGTTCATAGGCATCTTCTCTTCAATTAATTTTTTTACTAAAAATTATCACAAAAAATTAGAAATTATCTGTGAAGATGATCTCTTCTTTTCCTCCTAATTCTAAATGTGTACTAATATTTTTTGGAAAATGTTTGGGTGCTACAGACTAAAGAATCTGAAACACTGAGACATATTTTAATCACATGGATGCCATTTTTCAATTTGCAATTAAACAAGTCACTTGTTTTATCTTTTTTTTTAAGTCTTAGTAGGTGGCTTCTATTTAAGTTTAATGTTTGTCAAACAGTTTTTTTTCCCATAAAACACAACGAATATCTGTTGTCTGGGTTACGTTTAGTATTTGGATTCCCAAGCTATGTTACAAGTTCTAACTTGATGTGAGACAATATACCAATACTTCCTAGGGAATACTAACCAACTACTTAGTTGTACTGGGTTTATAGTCTCAGTATTTTAGAAAGCTAGGTTGGTTGCTTTCTCTATTAAAGTAGAATATATCTATGTAGAAAATTAAAATTATTTTAGGCTTGGGAGATGTATAAAAATTTATAGGAGGGCTTTCAGTTTATATATATAAATAAAACTTGGGTTTTGCCTTAGCAAAAAATAAGTGTGGTTGCTTTAGCAGTCCTAAATAGTTAAATTGATCCATCTTTTGGGCAGTGCAGGTGAGGCTTCTGCTACATCTTAATAACATTGGTTACCAGTGTTTTCTGCCAAGAGCTCCTCTGGCATTGGATTATATTTCACAGTTTCCTTTTCTCATTTTTTATAATTTAATTTGCCTTCCTCCACATGCTTAATAGCCAGTGCTTGGAGATCAGGTGATGCAAATTCAAGGACACGAGCTCTGATAAATATTAGAAAGGGCATTCAAAGGTTTTATGATTCACTCTGCTCTGCTTTTAGAAAATTTGCCTTCTAACAATTCAACACAAACTATGCTTTTCTGGACTTGAATTTTGGAAAGTCAAAAGCACTAATATTTTCCATAGGTGGGTTTCTTTCCTAGAAACCTTTTTTTTTCCTAATTTGGCAGCACTGGTTTCTGACTTTTAAAATAAAAACTAAGGTTTACCTTCTAAATCTACACTCCTTTGTAGATAACATTCTTTTTATCTGGTAAATTTAATAATTTTACTACTGTTTACATTTAGTGGCCTAGCAGCCCAAAGGAATCTAATGTGTTTTTAATAAATGGGTGCCTGTATTCTTGTTATCTTGGGAACTAAGAATGATAGACTTTTGGTTGGAAAGGAATCTTAACAATCAGAATCAGAGGAACTGAGCTGGGCTGTTGAAGACAGGACATTGTGGACATCATTCATTCATAGGGTTTCCCGGAGTCTGAGCAGACCCAGTGGCATATAACACACACGTAACAGTAAATGCCAAATAGAAAAATATTTGAATCAAATATAAGCCTAAGAAAAGAACTCACAAATCAATATGGAGGGAGGGTACTAAGACTCTATTAGGCAAAATGTCTGAATAGGTAAGTTATTAAAGGGGAAATGAAACTGGGAAACATGAAAAGATAGTTAACACTAGTTCTTAAAAATAATTTAAAATAACGAGGTTTTAAATCTTGTCTATAGTATTAGATTTAAATAATATATATTTCTATTCAGTATCGATGACATTAAAATGTATGTTTACTGCTGGTGCTAATATAAATTATAATACAGCTCTTTGGGAATACAGTTTGGCAATGTGTCGCAAGAGCTTAGAAAAACCTTTTGATTTATTCCACCTTTGGGGAACCCAAAACCTTAGAACATTCATTGCAACATTATTTCTAGTATAAAAATTAGAAATAACTTAAATATCCAATAATAGAATAATAACCTGTGAAAAATGTACTATGTGGAATATTTTAAGGCTTATTTAAAAATGATTATCATGAAGTCTTTAATTCATGAGTTGGGGAAAATATGGAATACACAACAAAAAGTTATCGTGCATCTTCTCTGACAGGCAGTAAACTAGGAGCTTTATATCTGTTATTTAACCCTTCAAACAACTTTGGAAGCTTTAGACCAATAGCCTAAATTTTATGAAAGAGAGGTAGCTCAGACCTGAAGAAGGTAATTCATAAAACTTAAGTAAAGGGATCAGAATTTGAACCCAAGTAATTTTGCTTCCAAAACCAATACTCTTCCTATTATATAGCATATAAAAAGATTTTAAAATTGTTTAAAGTAATTTAGCAAATTTATAACATCTTTTCCTCTCATTTGTATTTAGAAAAATCTTGATTTTTTTCCGATAGAATTCATTGGATTTACAAACGGTGGGATCACTTTGTTGAAATTTACTTTATAGAAAATTACTGAAGGTCTTTTTATTTCATACATACATTGAAAGAGAGTTTGAGAGTTTAATTTTACATGATAATCTTTACCAGTACATACTGTAAATGAAACTGAGTTTTATTTCAGCAGATCAGTTTGGACCTATATGAAATTCTGACTTGTTAGTCTCTGGATTTTTTTAAAAAGTGTGTTATGTTAAAATTATAGACCTTTTGTAACTCAATACCTAAATATTTTAAAGAAAAACTCAATTTTTTTTTTCAATCTAAGTTTCTGCTAAGATTCATTCTGTTGACATGACATCTGTATGTAGTTAATGTCAAAATCTCCCTGGTGATTCTCTAATATTTAGGGGGAGCAAAACATTTTTTGCCTTAAAATAATTTATTTTCTAAGATATAGAGAGACCTTAAAAATAAGATGAAGATTGTAAGTATCCTCAAAAAAAAGTGAAAAAGTTAAGTAAAATTTTAAGTTCTAAAATTACTTAAAAGAGAAATATAAAATGAGTTTACAGAGGGTTCATTATTTTGTTTATTTTCTTCCTTCATTTATTCCTTTTTTGCTGATTTTTATCCTTTCTATATGGATCAAGCCACTATAAAACATTCCAAAAGGACAAAAATCTTAATGAAGCATGTTATTTTTATGTAAATAACCAATGGTCTCAGAGGTAGAATTTCCTCCATCCCTTCCGTCTATGAGATTTGTGACTTTTAAACAACATAAATATAAAAATAACTTATTTTTTATTTTTAAAAAGTTTATTCATTCAACTAATATTATGTGCTTTTTGTGCCAAGCACCTTTCTAATTGCTGGGAAAGAATAAGACATTCAAGGAGTTCTAGTGGAGTCAAACATAACACGAGTTAGTCTTAAAAAATACAAGGTAAAAAAAAAGAAAGGAAACACAAGGTAGAATAAACTAAAAAGGTATAACCTAGGGATAAAAACGAAAGAGATTATATTTACCAGGGAGCATGAATTTAACATTTTTGTCTTGTGGAGTGTCAAATCAGAATTACTGAGAGTGCTTATTAAAAATAGAGATTTTCCACACTCTACGTCTTCTGAATTGAATTTAACATCATAGGATATTATATACACCTTCTCACATAGATCACTTCATTTCTTTGAACTCCTACAGAATGTATCATAGTATAATCATAAATTTTCTCCTTTCCATGAACATATAGGTTGTTTCCATTTTTTTGCTACTATACCAGTGAGCATCCTTATATATAACAATATATATTTTTGTAGTTATGTGAGTATTTCTTTAAATCCAAAGTAGTTTTGCTAGGTCAGAGGACATGCATACTCCTAATTTGCTATTAGATTGCATCCTCCCCCAATACCAACAAAGTTTACACTTCTACCAGTATTTTTATGAGAGTACTCATTACCCACAGTTTTAGCAATTATTTAAAAATTTTATAAACTGATAAAATGAAAATGTCTTGTTTTAATTTACATACCTTTGCTTATGGCTGAAGTTGAACACTGTTATTATTAACCATTTATAGTCTGTGAATTGCTTGTTCCTATTCCTTGTTCATTTTCCTAGTCTGTATTTTTCTTCTTACTGGTTTATACTTTGTATATAATGTATACTAGCCAGCCTTCTATTATATGTTGTAAATATTTTATCTTGGCCTGTCACTTTTCTTGTTATGTAATTTATAATATCTTTCATTACATGGACGTTGAAAACAATGAAGCTGTTACTACTTTTATGGTGTTTGGGTTTTTAAAACAACAGCTTCATTGAGATCTAATTCACATACTTTAAAATTTACCTTATTAAAGTGCACAATTTAGTGATATTTAGTATATTCATGGAGTCATGTGTATATCATCACTAGTCAAAAAATTTTCATCACCCCAAAAAGAAACACTGTACTGATTAGCAGTCACTCCCATTTCTCCCTCCTCCCAGCCCCTGAAAACTACTAATCATCTTTCTGTCTCTATGGATTTGCCTCTTCTGGATATTATAGAAATGGAATCATATAATATATGGCCTTTTTTAACTGGCTTCTTTCACTTAGTATATAATGTTTTCAGGGTTCACCTATGTTATAGCAAACATCAGTGCTTCATTTTTGTGGGGGAGGTGAATATATATTTGTAATGGATTGTGTCTAAATTTCCTTTTATGGAGTCATTGTGGTAAAAAAAAAAAATTACCTTCTTAATCATTTTTAAGTGTACAGTTCAGTAGTGTTAAGTATATTCACATTCTTGTGCGAGGACCTGTAGAACTTTTTTATCTTGCAGAACTGAAACTTTATCCATTAAATCACTCTCCATTTTCCCCTCTTCCCCAGCCCCTGGTAACACCTTACACTTTCTGTTTCTAAGAATTTAACTATTTTAGGTATGTCATATAAATGGAATCATACAATATTCTTTTTCTGACTGGCTATTTCATTTAACACAGTGCCCTCAAGCATTATTGTAGCATTTCCTTCCTTTCTAAGGCTGATTGATATTCCATTATATGTATATACCACATTTGGTTAACCATTCATCTGTAGATTGACATTGAGGTTGCTTCTTTTTCTCAGCTATTATGATATCCTGCTTTCAGTTTTTTAGGATATATATCCAAAAGTGAGAGTGCTATGTCATGTCAAATCTATTTTTAATTTTTTGAGGAACCACCATACTGTTTGCAAAGCACCTGCACCGTTTTAAATTCCCACTAACAATGACAGGAGTTCCAGCTTTTCTGCATCCCCATCACCACTAATTTTCTGGGTTTTTGTTGTTGTTTGTTTTTGTTTGTTTTATAGTGGCCATCCTAAAGGGTCTGAAGTATGGTTTCTCATTGTGGTATTTGACTTGCATTTCTGTAATGATTCATGATGTTGAGTATTTTTTATGTGCTTGTGGGCCATTTGTATATCTTTGGAGAAATGTATCTTCAAGTCCTTTGCCCATTTTTTTGTTACTTGGGTTTTTTTTTTTAATATTGTTGAATTATAGGAATCCTTTATTCTGAATATTAACCCCTGATTAGATACCCAATTTCCAGTTATTTTCTGTCATTACATAGGTTTCTGTTTCACTCTGTTGAATGTTTCCTTTGATGCACAGAATTTTTTTTAAGTTTGGTGTTGTCTCAAGTGTCTAGTTTTGCTTTTGTTTCCTGTGCTTTTGGTGTCATATCTAAGAAATCATTGCCAAATCCAGTATCATGAAGCATCATCTACTTATATGTTTTCTTCTAGAAGTTTTGTGGTTTCAGGTCTTTAATCCATTTTGAGTTTTTGTTTATGCTGTAAGAGGAGACTCCAACTTCACTATTTTGTATGTGGATATCCAGTTTTTCCAGAGCTGTTTGTTCAAGAGACTGTTCTTTCCTCATTGCGTGGTCTTGGCACACTTGTCAAAGATTATTTGACCTTTTATGCGAGGGTTTATTTGGGGCTCTTTTTTGTTTTATTGATCTATATATCTGTCGTTATGCCAGTACCACCAGACTGTTTCGATTACTATAGCTTTTGTTACGTTACGTGTTTTGACATTAGGAAACATGAGTCCTCTGACTTCTTTTTTTTTTAAGTGGACTTGGCTCCCCCAAGTCCCTTGAGATTCCATTTGAATTTTGAGATGATTTTGAAACTCATACTGGGATTTTATTAGAGATTACATTGAATCTGTAGATCACTTTGGTTAGTATGGACATTTTAACAATATTATTAAGCCTTCCCATCTATATTTCCATTTATTTGTATAAATTTCTTTCAGCAATGCTTTGTAATTTTCAGCATACAAGGTTAAGTATTTCTAAGTATTTCATCCTTTTTGATGCTATAAAAATGAGATTGTTCATTTCCTTTTCAGATTGGTCATTTTTAGTATATAGAAATTCAACTTTCCTGGATTCTAATAGTTTTTTTTGTGGAATCTCTAGGATTTTCTACATATAAGTCATGTTGGCTGTGAACACATAATTTTACTGCCTTTCAAATTAGGATGCCTTTTATTGCTTTTTCTGGCTATAACTAATTATTCTGGCTATGCCTTCTAGTATGATATTGAACAGAAAGTTGCCTTTTTCCTGATCTTAGGGGGAAAGTTTTCAGTCTTTTACCGTTGAGTGTGATATTAGTTGAGTTTTTCATATATGGCCTTTATTATGTTGAGATAATTTTCTTCTAGTCTAGTTTATTGAGTATTTTTATCATGAAAGGGTTGTTGAATTTGTCAAATGCTCTTTCTGCATTAATGAGAATGATTATATGTTTTTTTCCCCCTTTTATTCTGTTAATGTATGTGTTTAATTATCAGTGGTATATTACACTGATAATTTTCATATTTTGAACCATCCTTGCATTTCACAAATAAACCCTACTTGGTCATGGTGTATAATCCTTTTTATATGCTGTTGAATTTGAAGAGCGGACATTGTTATCTTGCTCTTTAGAGGGAAAGCATCTAGTCTCTTTGCCATTGAGTATGATGTTAGCTGGAGATTTTTTTCATAGATGCCCATTTTGTTGAATTTTTTTTTTAATCACAAAAGTGTTTTGGAATTTAATTAAATGCTTTTCCTCTATTGAGATAATGCTGTGGTTTTTGTTTTTTATTCTATTAATATGGTCTGTTACATCGATTGCTTTTCGTATAGTAAACAGGCTTTTGGATTTTGTCTTTGTTTTGATGACCTAATTTCCCAGATGAGTAAATTAGAAATCCCCTACGTTTGCCATTTCTGACATTTGTGGTTTTTTAAAAATCAATTTTGGATTTTATTTTTATTTGTATGAGAGTAAGGCTTTTATTTCTCCAAAACATTTTTTGAATGAATATTTTTCTGGACCTTACTTTATTCTGCTGATCAGTTTATATAATTCTCTACTAACATAGAATTATTGTATTTAATTTTTTGATTGTCTTAAAATTTTTGAATAGGCAATATATTTCATTTGATAAAAAAATCAAAATACCAAAGGGTTTATCATGGAAAGGAAGTCCCTCTCCTACTTTTAGTTCAGCCACAGGTGTTACTTTCAGTTCTTTTCTTGTCTTTCCAGAGAGTTCTCTGCATATACAGACATACTTGTCTCATTCTTTTTTAGCATCTACTGAGTATGCGATCGATTGGACTATGCTTTATTAAATATTCTTCTCTTGATTGACATTTAGGTATTTTCCTCCTATTAAAAACAGATAATGTTCTGTGATATATATCACTATACACATGTCTAAATATAATATTTTTATAAGATAAATTCCTAGACGTAGAATGTGCATTTAAATTTTTTTTTAAATTAAGTTTATTGGGGTAACATTGGTTAATACAATTATATAATTTTTAGGTGTGCATTATAATTTGATATCTGTATATTCTATTGTATGTTTACCGCCCAAAATCCAATTTCTTTCAGCTACCATATATTTGATCCCCTTTACCCACTTCACCTTCCCCCTATCCCCCTATATTTGACTCCCTTTACCCCTGTCTACCTCCCTCCTCCTCCCCCACCCCTTTACCCTCTGGTAACCACTAGTCTGTAGTTTATGTCCATGAGTTTCTTTTTGTTTGTCCTGTTCATTTGTTGCTTTTAGGTTTATATCCCACATATGAGTGATAACATGTGATTTTCAACTTTTCTGTCTGGCTTATTTCGCTTTAGCATGATTATCTCGAAGTCCATCCATGTTGTCGCAAATGGCAGTATTTCATCTCTTCTTATGGCTGAGTAATATTCCATTGTATATATATATATACCACAGCTTCTTTATCCAATCAGCTATCGTAGGACACTTTGGTTGCTGTCCTGGCCACTGTGAATAATGCTGCCATGATCATCGGTGTGCACATTTAAATTTTTAATAGATGTTGCCAAATTTCTCTCTGGAGAAGATTTGTGTTAATTTATAATCCTACTTGCTATGCAGAGAGTGTTTTATTCCCTATGCCTTCAGCAATTGTGTGTTGAACTTTTTGATCATTTCAAATTAATAGATGAATATTTGTAACTCATAGTTTTAACTTGTATTTCTCTTAAGTGTGAGGGTGAAGTTTTGTTTTTTATGTTTGAGATGATTGTATTTCTTTTTTTTTGAACAGTTCATGAATTGTGCCCATTTAAAAATTGGATTATTGGACTTTTTTTCTCTTTGACTTGTGGAATTAAGGAATTTAGCACTTTGTGATGTAAGTCACAACTGTTTTTTCCAATGTGATATCTTTTGACTTTATTTGTGATTGGTGTTGGAATTTACCATCCATTCATTTTTATTGCTAAGTAGTATTTCATAGTATGGCTATATCACAGTTTCTCTGCCTTTTCACCTATTGAAGAGCATTTTGGCTGTTTCCAGTTTTTGTCTATCACAAATTATGTTATAAGCATTCACGTACAGGTTTTTGTATGGAAATAAGTTTCCTTTTTTCTAGATGCATACCCAGGACTGAGGTTGTTGAGTCATATGTATAAATGTATGTGTAGTTTTTTGAGAAAATACCAAGCTGTTTTCCAAAGTATCTGTATCATTTTACATTTCCACTCTCAATGTCTGAGAGATCCAGGTTTTCTGCATTCTTGCCAGCATATTTGTTATTGTAACTTTTTTTTTAGGTGTTTAAATAGGTATATAGGGACATCTCATTGTGTTCTTAATTTGCATTTCTCTGATGGCTAATGATGTTGAATATCTTTCCACGTACTTATTTGCCATTTCTATATCCTTCTTGGTGAAATGCTTGTGCACATCTTTCATATTTTTAAATTACATTGTTTTTATACCGTTGAATATTGAGAATTGCTTTATACATTGTAGATACTAGTCCTTTGTCAGATATGTTGTTTGGAAATATTTTCTTCCAGTCTGTGTAGCTTGTTTCTTTTTTAAAACATTTTATTTTGAAATAATTATAGATTTATAGGACGTCACAAAGAAGTGAACAGGAAGGATTGTCCTGTGTACTCTTCACCTAGCGTCCCCATTGTCAGCATCTATCCTAACTACAGTGCAATATCTAAACCAGGAAATTGACATTGATATAATTCACAGAACTTATCTAAATTTTACCAGTTATTTAATGCACTCATCTGTGTCTGGGTAGGTGGGGGGGAGTTTTATGCAATTTCGTCACATGTGTAGCTTCTTGTAACTACCACCACAATCAAAATATTTAATTTTAATAACACCGTAAGACTACTTGCTACCCTTTCATAGCCTCTTTCACCCACTTCTATTGCTAGCTCATGGCAACCACTAATCAGTTCTCTAGCTCTAAATTATGTTATTTCACCAATGTCATATAAAAGGAAACGTGCCTTATATGTCCTTTGAAGATCGGCTTTTTTCACTAGCATAATTTCTTTGAGGTTTGTCCAAATCGTTGTTTATATCAGTAATTTTTTGGGGGGGTGGTAAGTACATTCCATCATACTACCATTCGTTTAACCATTTTGCCCAGTGAAGAATATTTAGTTAGTTTTCAGTGTTTGGCTATTATGAGTAAAGTTGTTACGACCATTTATTTATTTCCACAAGTTTCTATGTGGAAATAAATTTTAATTTCTTTGGAATAAATGCCCAAGAGTTCAACTGCTGGGCCATATAGTAAGTTCCTTTTTATTTTTAAAAGGAACTGTGAAATCATTTTCCACAATGATTTTACCATTTTACATCCCTACTGGCCACGTGTAAGTGATCCAGTTTCTCTGCATCCTTGGCTAGCATTTGATATTATCACCAGTTTTTATTTTAGCCATCTCATAGCTTTGTAGTAATATCTCATTGTTTTAATGGCTAATGAAGTTGAACATTTTTTTATTTGCTTATTTACCATCTGAAAATCCTCTTCAGTGATATTTCTCCTTTTTGTCCGTTTTCTAATCAGTGTTTGTTATTTTGGCTATTGAGTTTTCAGAGTTCTTTATATATTTTAGGTACTAATCCTTTGTTAAGTTTTTTGCAGATATTTTCTCCTACTTTGTAGTTTTTTTTTTTAATCCTCTTAATAAGAGTCTTGTGCAAAGCAAAATTAAAACTTTTTTTATAAACTGTTTTGTTGTCAAGTCTAAGATCTCCTTGCCTAACCTTATATCTATAAGATTTTTCTCCAGTGCTTTTTTCCTAAAGATTTATATTTTTATGATTTACATTTAAATTTATGGCCCATTCGTTGTTATTTTTATATAAGGTGAGGTCTATTTTATATAAGATGAGGTTCATTTATGGATGTCTGATTGCTCCAGTACCACTTGTTGAAAAAGGCTATGTTTTCTCCATTGAATTGCTTTTGCACCTTTGTCAAAAATCAGTTGTCCATACTTTTGTGGGTCTATTTCTGGGTCCTTCGTTCTATTCCATTGATCTATGTGTCCCACTTAATTACATGATCTCGATATATAAGAAGTCATAAAATTGAGTAATTTCTATAACTGTATTCTTTTGTTTGAAAGGTGTTTTAATTTTAGCTATTCTAGTTCCTTTGCCTTTCCATACAGATTGTAGAATTATCTTGTTTATCTTTACAAAAAAATCTGAGATTTTGGTAGGAATTGCATTAAACCTGCATTTCAATTTAGGGATAATTAATAATTTGTCTATATTGAGTCTTCCAGTATATGAACATGATATGTCTCTGCATTTATTTAGATCTTTTATTTTGTTCATCAGCATTTTGTAGTCTTCAGTATACAAGTATTGCACTTATTTGTTAGAGCTATATACCTAAGCATTTTACTTTTTTGAGTGATTATAGATGGTATTTTATTTTAAATTTTGATTTTAATGTTTGTTGCTGTTATGTAGATGTACAGTTGATTTTTTTGTTATTGATTTTGTATTTTGCGACCTTGCTAAACTCACTTCTTGGTTCTAGGAAGTTCGTTGTAAATTTTGGGGATTTTTGACATTGGCTAAAATGTCATCTGCAAATAAGAACAATTTTATTACTTCCCCCATCTATATAATGCCTTTACTTACCTTGCCTTATTGCAGTAGTTGGGCTTCCAGTATAGTATTGAATAATAGCAGTAAGAATGAACATCCTTTCTTTGTTTTCAGTCTTACCAGGAATTCTTCAAGGTAAACTGATTATTTTCTGTTTCCACACCTTTTCCCTTGAAACCAACCTTGTTTTGTAGTTTTTTATTTTTAAGCTTCCTTTTCGTTAGCATTTTCCTGGTAGAAACTTTGTTCTTTGTTTTTTTCAAACTTTTGTGGCTTTTTTTAAGGGTGTCCTTTGTGTTTTAAATAATAGCTTTATTGATTATACATCACTGGTTTTAGTATATTCACAGAGTTGTGCAACTATCACCAGTATCAGTTTTAGAACGTTTCATCAGCCCAGAAAGAGACCCTGTATCAGTAACTCCCCATTTCCACTTTCTGCAACCCTTGGAGCTACCAGTGTAGTTTCTACCTCTGGGTTTGCTTATTCTGGATTTTATGTAAGTGATATCAAATAACATGTGGCCTTTTGTGACTGGCTTCTATCACTTAACATGTTTTCAAGGTTCATCCACGTTGTAGCATGTATCAGGACTTCTTTCCTTTTTATGGTGAAATTATATTCTACTGCATAAATATTACCACATTTTATTTATCCATTCATCAGTTGATGGATATTTGGGTTGTTTCTACTTTTTGGCTTCTATGAATAATGCTGTGAAGTTTGTGTACAAGTTTTTGCATGGACACATGTTTTCGTTTATATTGGGTGTATACTTAGGAGTGGAATTGCTAGGTCCTATGGTAACTCTATGTTTAACGTTTAAGGAATGGCCAGACTGTTTTCCAAAGCAGCCACACCATTTTACATTATCACCGGTAATGTATGAGGGTTCCTGTTTTTCCATATCCTTGCCAACACTTGATATTGTGTGTCTTTTTGATTATAGCCAACCTAGTGGTTGTGAACTGTTACCTCATTGTAATACGTTTCTCTCTTATAGTCATGTAGCTTGCTTTTAAAATACTCAATCTAAAAATGTGACATATTCTCATTTTTATATTATCACTGTTATATTTGGTCTTTGTTCGGCCATCTTTTTCTTTTGCCATTTATTTTTCTTTCCTGACCTCAGTGAGATAAATTGTCCTTTCTTTGTTTCCTTTTCATTTTCTAGTGATTTGGAAATTCTGCCTTCTATTGCTATTATATAAGTAGCTACTATTTAAAATTTACCAAACACTTTTAAACCTAAGTTTTCCTCTCAACATCAATAATTTTTCAGTGTAATCAATGTGTCTTGCTTCTCTTTTCCTCTTAATTAATTTATTCATTTATTTTATCAGGAATGTATTGATGGCTAGTTTCTCAAAATTTATTTTAACAAGTAATGTTTTCATCAGAGTCATTGACAGAGGAACCATTTTCCCTCATTGTATGGTGAACATCAAAATCTAAATAAATTAATAATTATGATTATGAAAGAATTGCTGTCGGATGGAGAAATATCCATTCATCTTTGTGCTTTACTTCTGATTATTTTGAGAGGACTTTATTTTGAATTCTGGTGCATAGAATCTAAAAGCTAAGAAGTTGTCGTTTGATTCAAGGTAAGTGGTGTAGGCATAAGAAAGTTTGATGAATACGTTAAGAATTGAGTTAAAGCTAAACCAAGAGAGTGACACTGTAACAATATTTAAAACGTCACACAGTTTAAAAAAATGATAATTACCAGTCTAATTCAGTTCTTCAACTGAGTGTCATTGCAAAGTATACTTCTTTTTCTGTATAGTGAACTACACTTTAGATATTCAATTAAAGTCGATATTTTCTAGTTGATTTTTGTATACTCTACTTTGTGTTTTCATGCATTTGCATATGTGAATATGTATGTATAAGACACAGAGTGCATTCATTTGCACCCAGAGTTGGAGAGAGGAAGAGAAAAAAATGAGAATGTATATATTAAAGATATTCAACTATTAGTATTCCCCTTTCTCCTTCATCAAGGCTAAAACTGATGATTAAACACCTGTCTGTGTTCACGAAGAAAGTAACCTTTGCCTCTAGACTTTCTAGATTCTCTGAATGGAGGGTTTTGTGGTACAGGAAGGTAAACTTTAAGAGCAGAAAGAAATTATTCTCCCACCCTGTATGCAGAACTGGACTATGCCAAATTTCATTGGGAAGTTGTCTTTGGCATCTTCCCATTTGTCTTTCTTCATTTTCTCCCACCTACTGCTGCCCCTACTACTTTGGCATCTAGTGTCTTTAGCTCCTCACTGGCATTTTTCCCCCCGGCCCTGCAGGTTAACCATTAACTGCCATTAACCCCCACAAAACTCCTCCATTTTCCTTCTAATACTATTTGTCAAATAGAAGAAAACAATCTGATCTATAGAGTGAAGGGAGTTGGTTCTGAAACTCAACATATTAGTCTGACTGCTGAAAATCCCTGAAATTTTAAATCACAGTATTGTACTATATTTAAATAGATATACAGCACTTAAGCTTTCCTCCAGCATCGGGTCAGACTGCTGTTTTTTTTTTTGTCTGAACCCAGATGAGATTGGCTTATGTTTAGGGCATGTCGTGTGAAAAAAAAAAATATTCCTAGATCTTTAAAAGACTAGTATTGTACTCAGCATGGCGAGATGCTCTTGTTACGAGAGATACAGAGAAACAGAATGACTGAGAGAACCACATTCTTCTTACCTGGGGACTGTGGTCAGCCAGAATGTCTGTTATTATTTATGGTTATTTGGTACTGTAGGGGAAAGAGGGTTTTGAGCAGTGAGCTAAATCTAAGAAACCCACTTCTGCTTGAGCATTCTTCTGGTTCAGCTCCATTAAATTAATTTCAATATTTATAATATTTCTACTTTTGAAACTACAAGTTCTCTAATTAGGGATGGGAATCCAGGATAGTAGTAGCTATTTGTACGTGTTTGCTTATTTGCAACTTAGGTGTTTGTCAAAGATTATTCAGTAACTTACAGTTATTTACCTTCTGATCACTGTTCATAGTAAGTATGCTTGGGTATGGGCTCACTTGCCACCACCTTCACCTCTTAAGTCCTTTTAATCCTTATCAGAAGGAAATTCCATTTCTTCCTGAGGGAAAGTAAACATACTAGCTTGTAAGGTCGAATTCTCTTAACCAGTATATTTCAGAAATATAAGTCAGTATTTACTTGAATGCCTGGAATGGTTAGTTCATCTGTTGTAAATATAAAAAGTCAGTTATGGGTAAATGTTATTAAATGCCTAATATTTACATTGGGTCCTTTTCTGAGTTCACAATTTTAAGCTGATTCTCAGATTTTAATATTTTATTCTTATACTTCATTTAAGAGAGTGTAAAATGGATTTGAAAATGGCTATTAAATAATACTAAGTGCAATTATACAACTAATAGTAATGTATGATGAAAGATAAAATGGCCAACATTTATAAACAGGAAAAAAAGTTGAAGATAAATACTTTATCTATACTTAGCAAGAGGAAAGACACATTTAAGGAAAAACTAAGTGCACAGTCATTTCATTTCAGTCTATACTATACCAGGTAGACAGCGAAATATTTAAAATAATTTCCCTTTCTAGTCTAGAGTTGTAGTGTAGCCAGAAACTTCAAGCTACTTTTGTACAAGAACTCTTGTACCAAAAAAACTACTAGAAAATCAACTGTGAGGAACTGTTAGAACTAATTGAGGGTTCAGCATGAAAGCTAATTAAAAGTTAATGTGAAAAATAATCAGTATTCTTTTTATTGCAAATGATAGAAAATTCACCTAAAACTGGCATAAACACAAAAGGTAATCCATTAGTTTATATAAGCAAATAATGAAAGGCTTGATGCTGATCACAAGTAAACATTACTAAGATCCTTTTCTTGAACGCCACCCTCACCCCACTTCCCCTGCCAGCTTCTACCCCATTGCTTTGCTCCATGTTGTGGCAAAATTCCATGAGCTGCAATCAAACCATTGAAACCTCCCTTGTGAAGAAAATCTGTGATGGCAAAGCCCACAGTCCCTTCTCAGTCCCCAGCTTATTTGATCTGTTAGCAGCATTTGACACAGTCCTCCTACTTGCAGCACTTTGTCACTTCCAGGACACTCCTCTCTCTTGATTTTCCTTCTGTGTCACTGTTCTTTTCTTCTTAGACTTCTTTGCTTGTTCCTCTTCTTCTCCCAGACCTCTTTTCTGTTTATATTTACTTTTTTTTGGTGATTTTACTGTTTAAAGCCTTGATAATTAAACATTGATAACCCTAAATTTGTACCTCTAAGACCCGAATTGCAGAGTCTTATCCAACTACCTATATAAAATCACCATTCAAGTATCTGTCTCAAACTTAATATGTCCAGAAGTGAAGATTTGTTCTTTCTTCCAAAACAAATTCTACCCACAACCTTTTCCTTCTTGGTTAAGGATATCTTAATTTTTCTAGTTGCTCAGGCTAAAATCTTTTGAGTCATTATGGATTTTTCTCCTTTATTATGTCCCAACCCAATTAATTAGGAAATCCTGTTGGCTCTATCTTTAAAATATCCAGAATCTGACCACTTCTCATAACTTTCAACTGCTGCTACTCTGATATGAACCACCATTATCTCTCATCTGGATTATTACATTGGTCTGTGCTTCTGCCTTTGCCCTCCTTTATAATCTCAATTTGCAGACAGAGTGATTCTTTTAAATGTATGCTAATCATATTACTTCTTTGTTTAAAACTCTCCATTGGCCTCCCATGTGACTCAAGGTAAAATACAAAATTCTTATGATCTAGCCCTCTCTTCATTTTCTGTCTGATTTCTCATCATCTACCAGTATTCTCTTTGTTAGCTTGGCTGTAACCACACTGTCTTTCTTGCTATTTCTCACATACACTCTATGCCCTTATGTCTTGGCATGGGTGTTTTCTTTATCTGGAATGCTCTTCCCATAGATATTCCCCAGTCTATCTTCTTTATCTCCTTTAACTCAAGATATTGATATTTTTTAATGAGACTTACCCAAACTACCCTATTTAAAATTCCAACTCATTCTTTTGAATCCCCATCACCCTGCCTTATTTTAGTCTATGTTTATCACCTTCTAAAGTACTTTATTTATTACGATATTGTTTATTTTTCTTTTCCCATTAGAACGTAAGTACTGTAGGGCAGAGGTTTTAGTCTTTTGTTCATTGATTATCCTAATCACCTAGAATAATATCTTATACATATCAGATGCTCAATAAATATTTGTTGATTGAATGTATAACAGATTTGTTTCATCTTATGAAACATTTTGTGATTCTGCTTCCTTGATGTCGGTTCCAGTTTTTTAGGCATTATGTAGTTCCCAGCAGTTCCTGGAATCCTTCCAGGTTCAAACCTAGCCAAAAAGAGAAAAAGTCTTTGACCCAACATTTCCAGGAAAAGTCCTAATGTTCACTATGATTGAACTGCTTTAAATGCCGTGTCCAGCCCTTGACCAATCAGTCTTGGCAGGGAGATGAAGCCTAGACTTTGGTCATATACTCCATTCTGAGACTGGACGTAAAGCCACACACAAAAAATGTCTGTTGGGGGAATAGAAACTGCTTATTAGGTATACAAGAAGCGTCTACTAGCTTATGTATCACTGTTTTTATAAAATGTGATCCTTGGATACTGGTTCCATGGGATCCCAATAGATGTTCTATTAAGTATAGGAACTTAAATTTAAATAAGCTTTGTTACTGCAGAATTTCTCAGGGTTTTAAATATGATATTGTGCTCAATGAATATCTAAGTGGGAGATGGTCTATGCAACAACTTCCCAAAATTCTTTGAACATAGAACCTTTTCAGATCACCTCAAAGTATTTTCTCATGGACCACATTCTGAGAAATATTGATGTTTGCTAAGAAAATTGAAGAAAAATCACATATAAGAACAACAAAAAATACTCATCAAATGTACAGGACCTATTTGAAGGAAAAAAAAAATGTTTACAGACCCACAAAACTTGTAAAGAAAGACACAGTCCTTTGGAAGATATCTGTTTTCAATAATTTAGTGTAGTTGTAATTACAAATTCAATTTAATAGGGAGGTGAAGAGAAGAGGATAGCTTTATCAAATTCTAAAATTCCTTTGGGTTGTAGGTTTTTTTGATTGCAAGGAAAGCTAATACCTCAGGTCACCTAAGAAAAATTTATTGTAAGAAATATGAGAATTAAAACCAGAATCAGAAAGCTATGATTATGTACTTTGGTTATGTACATTCTCTCTCTCTCTGTGACACCTCTGTATCTTTCTAAGCTTCTATTTTGTTTGTGACTACAAAGAGCTCTTGAAGATACTCCACATTGTATACTCTAAATCCTGGAAGAAGCTAGTTTGAATTGATTTTAGTTAATAAGTTGCTAATGGATGGATCCCTTCAGGCCTAGTCATTTAATGTGTTGCCCAGAAGTCAGTGGATAGGCCAGGCCAGCCTTGGGAAAATTATGCTCCGTGGTCCTATCATTGGCTGTTCACTACAGAAAGCAGCCTAGAGCTACTTCCCTGGTAGGAAATGTGGGCTGGCAAGATTCATTTGGAAGAGGAATTTGGATGTGGTGTTACCATGACTAAAATGTCCAGTATAATTTAGAAGAAAAAATGAGAATAGACAGGAATTCTAAAAGAAGGGTATCTGCCATACTACATGTAAAATATACTATATGTATGGCAAAGGTACAGTAATTCACAGTGTGGAACTGGTGCCTGAATAAGCAGTTAATGAAATAGAAAAAGTGAAATTTCTAATTGATGGCTTGAATTGAGTATTAAATGTTTAGGAATACCTAATTAACCATTAAAAAGTAAGATTCCTACTATGTAATTTATCAGAATAATATCAAAATTGTTTAAAGATTTAAATGCTTAAAATGAAACTAAATATCAGGAAATACTGGTCGCATTTAAATAAATGCCTAAGTCATGCATAAATAATATTCAAATAATATTGGGGCAAGGAAAGAATTTTCCCTAAGAAAAGAAAACAAGATTCTATCGTAAGTACTCAAAAGAACTTTATTACATTAAATAGCAAAATAAACCAAGGAAAAGTATATGGCCATATCATGTATCTTTAATGTATGAAAGGCTGTTAGAAATAATTTGTGAATAAGAGTACTTTAATCCTACCTAGCCGTCAGACGATACCTAGTTCATAAACTCTCTCACTTTTCTAGATGACTATTTCGTCTTATTTTTACCCAACACATTTTGTTCTCTCACAAACAATCTTTCACTCTCTTTCCCTACAACTTTGCTTATTTCTTATTCAATGAGAAAGTGGGACCAATCAAAAATTAACTTCTAAAAGTTCCCACCATCAAAAAAGCATTTTATACTCACCTACCTACATGGCTGACAATATGTTGTAAATATTTTATTCTGTGACTTTGTATGAAATCTTTGGTCTCTGGGGTAAAGCCAATCCTTGCTTACACTTGTGCATTAGATCCCATTCACTTTCTTATTCAAGAATATTGCTTAGTAATTAATTCTTCCTCCTCCTACATCATCAGTTTTTTGCCTCTTTACTAGCCTATTCCCACTAATGTACAACTTTGTTAACTTTCTCATCTTGAAAAACAAACTATTCTCCTAATTTCCCTCCAGCTGTACCTCCATTTTTTTTTCCTTCACCACAGAATTCCTTGCCCAGGGTGTGTTGGTTCATTGTTCCTGGTTTCTTTCCTCCTCTTCTCTTGTGAACCTTTTTCCAAGTAGGTTTTCATCTACCCATGCCAAAGAAACTGCTGTTATTTAGGTCATCATTGTCAGTAAAAACAGAGGTCATTTCTCAGTTTTGAAGCATCAAAAGAAAAAAATAATTAAAAGATGGCTAATATAGCAGAATGGAATGATTCACAACACAAAACCAATAAGGGTATGAAAAGTAGTCCACTTATAAAGTAGCCAAAGAAATGCAAATTTAAGACAATAAGAACATTTTTTATCTACTGCCCAGTGTTGGCAAGGAAATCTAGAACTCTCCTATACCACTTACTCAAGTAAACAACATTTCTGGAAACAATTTGGCAATTTGTACAAAAGCTTTAAAAATGTGTATATTTTTTGACCCACCCATTCCTTTTCTAAGAGGATGTCTTAAGGAAATAAAGATCATACAAAAATACACAACAGACCCAGGGAGAGAGGAAAGGATTCATTAAGGGGTTCTGGAAGGAAATTTTCAAAATAACCTAAATATCTAGCAATAGAGTGGTTAGATTATAGCACATCTATATAATAGAATACCATGTAGCCAATTAAAATAGAAAGAAATGTTTATTGACATGGAAAGATTTTTATTACAGGTTTTTAATTGAGAAAACTATTCTGTGCAACTTTATGGGAAACTGTGTATATTATACTTACGTTGTATGTATGTATAGGAAAATGCCTATACATACTGGAAGAATAAATACCAAAATGTTGTTTAGCTGCTATCATTAAGTAGCAGAATTTTAGATTTTTTTTTTCTAACTTGGAATGGTTGTATTACCAACAACAAAAAAAGAAAAAAGACATTTTTGCAAAAGAAAGAAAACTAACTTTTACCAATTATAGTCTGCTTCCTTTTTTCTATTTTTGCATTTGAACATTGATCATCAGACTTGATTCGTAACTGGCTGGCTTAGTTTGACCTAGTCTTGTTTCTTAACCTCACTGGACTTAAAATAGCCTGATAGTCTGCCAGCTGTGAGAGAATAAATGGGCCAAATAAAATATTTACCATACTTTTAGCTTTAATGTTGCCCAGGGGTCTATAGGCTTATTTGATGAATTCTATCAAAAGACCAGCTACTGACTCAGTAAAATGAGAAATAAAGACAAAGTAAATAGGACAGGTGGAGTTAAACTCCAGAGGAGAGAGATGATAAAAAGCATAGGCAAGTTTACTGAAAATGAGTTTATTAATAACCTGTGATTAAAGTGTGATAAAATGAAATCGAAGGATTTTATAACACTGGAGTCCAATAATATTGCATGCGATCATTGTTATTTCCTATTTCTTAGTATTGGTAATTTTTGTTTTTTTATAAGTGGAAACATGTAACAAGATATGTAAAACAAAAAGTATAAAAGCAATATGTGCTCAATGTGAAGAACTTTAAAAGTAAAATTATAAAGAAATGAGTTTTTGATGCCTCTTATTGATCTTTTAATGCATATATATAAATATGCTGTACATTTCAAGTTTATATCTTGCCTTTTTCCCCTTAATATTATAACTGTTCTCATTCTTTTGAATATAGTTTGCTTTTAAAAAACTTCCCCTTTTTAAAAATTAAGTAGTTAAAGCATCGTGAATTTGTTGATAATTCAGTATATGCCTTTTATTGGAGGAAACGTTTTCTGCAACCTTCTGCCTTAATAGTTGTTAGCAGTCTATTTTATGAAACTATATCATTACAGCTGTGCTTTAAAAAATTACATAGCTGTTCAAGTTTTTGTTTGTTTGTGTGAATAAACCAAAGAGCTCATTAAAGATTTTAAGGCTTACATTTGTAGATAGGTATTTTAGTTTCACTTTCCCCAAGATAGCAAGAAATATTCTATATCAGAAAGATGACTATTTTTAGCCTTTCTTTCTGCTGGTGAGGTGGAATAGTGAATATTTTTAGAGCAGTTGAAAGTACAGTCACTTAGATTAGCTCAGTGTTTCATCAGAATCTCAATAACCTTGTTTATTTTATGTATCCAGGTTTTACCTTCCAATGTTTTGAATTTATGTAAATCGCAACATGATTCCTCTTTCTCATTTTAGCCTACTTTATCTCTCTGGAACAAAATGTAGAACGAGATAAAATTTCTAAAACCTTAACTTTCTCTCAGCATATTTTATATATTTTGAATTATAATCTTATCCTAGTTATCGTGGGCAGTGCTCTTGTTTCTTACAGAAGAAATGTTAGTAATTAATACTTACAAGGGGATAGCTTTTGAAAATCTTCTTCCATGAGCAAAATAAGCCCTTAATACCTCACAAGAGGTATCCCCATGACCTTTGTGAGTATCTTCAATTATGAACAACACTAGAACATTTTATCTTTTCTCTAAAATGGAGCATAGGAAGTGAAAATCTGAGTGACTTCCTTTTTATGTTCAATGAGAGCTACTGACAAGTGTACAATTCAGGTCACACTGGGAGGCTGAGGTGCTACCTGAAGGACACTCATCCTATATCCCCAAAACAGCCAAACTCCTGTCTGAGCAAAATTTCAAATTACTATACATTGTAGAACTTGGAGACTTTCAAGATTGATTACAGTGATTCAAAAACAGTATGGTAATTAATTCACAAATCTGAGATATTAGTATGATTTCCTATTGCAGATAGGAAAACAAAGATTTCATATTTAAGTGTTAAGATCAATGACTTAACAAATCATTCACATCTGAACTCATTGCAGTCTGTCTTTTGCTTCTACCATGCCACTGAAAGAGGTCCAGCTAAGATCACCTGTGACTTGCTAGTTGTTAAGTCCAGTTCTCAATTCTTAACTGACCTCTGAGCATTTCACTGTCCACACTTGCTTTGAAATTGTCTTCCTTAGGTATCAAGGATACCATTTTTCTCTACTTTTCTTTCTGAATTTTTAGCTGTTTCTTCCTTGAACCTTAAATGCTGGTACCAGTTTCCCAGGTTTTGTTGTTCATCCCCTCTCACCCTCTGTCTTTTTTTTTCCATTTTACTTTAATCACTTTTTCTTCAAACAACTTTATTGAAATATCCTTGACATGCCATAAACTGCACGTTTAAAGTGTACAAACACATTTTGACTATGTGACATTATCACAATCAAAACAGTGAACATCCATCACTCTGCAAAGTTTTCTCATCTCACTAGTAATTCTTCCCTGTTACCCTTTCCATTCTCACCAAATCCCTAGATTGAATGTGCTTTCTGTCACTATAGATTGGTTTGCATTTTCTAAAATTTTATAATGGAAACATGGAATATATACTCTTTGGGGGTGAAGGGAGGTCTAGCTTCTTTTACTTTTAAGATTGTAGTCTAAGATTTATCTATGTTGTGTGTATCAGTAGTTTGTTCCTCTTTATTGCTGAGTAGTATTTCATTGTATGGATATAACACTATTTTTTCATTCACCTATTAGTAGACATTTGGGTTGTTTCCAGTTTGGGGCTGTTGAAAACAAAGCTGCTGTGAGAATTTGGGCCCAAATCTTTCTATGGTTATATGCTTATATTTTTCTTGGGTAAATTACTTAGAAATGTAATAAGTGTGTCATATGATTGATGCAGGTATAACTTTTTAACCAACTGCTAAACTTTTTGACAGTGTTGGGCTTTTTTACTTTCCCACTACCAGCGTATCAGCTTTCCAGTTGCTCTACATCTTTGTCAGCATTTGATATTGTCACTAAAAAAATTTTAGACATTCCAAAGGTATGTATCTCATTGTGGTTTTAATTTGTATATCCCACAGACTAAAGTTGTAGAACATCTTTTAATGATGTTCTGTAATGATTAATGATGTTGAGCATCTTTTTATGTGTTTAGTTGGCCTTTTGTATATATTATTTAGAGAGATATGTATTCGGCTTCTTTGCCCATTTTTAAATTGGGTTGTCTTTTTGTTGTTGAATTACAGTTGTCTTTTTACTCTCTTTTTAGTATCCTTTGAAGCACAAATAATTTTAATGAAGTCTAGTTTATCTATACTTCTTTTGCTTGTGCCTTTGGTGTTGTATTGAAGAAACTATCACAAAATCCAAGGTCATGAAGATTGTTTCCTTCTAAGATTTTTATATTTTAGCTCTTAAATTTAGTCTTTGATCTATTTTTGGTTAATTTTTATATATTATATAAGTTAGGGGTGTACATAACTTCATTCTTTTGCCTGCGGATATCTAGTTTTGTGTATGGTGTACTATATGATTCAAGCTCTTTTTTTCCTTGCATATAGGTATCCAGTTACTCCAGCATCATTCATTGAAAAGACTATTCACCAGAAACTTACATGTTATAAATCAGTGTTACCTTAATTTAGAAAAGAAGAAAGAAAGGACTTCTTTTCAACTAAATTACCTTTGCACCTTTGTCAAAATCAGTTGTTCGTATATACGTGGGCCTATTTCAAGACTCTGTTGTGTTCTGCAGATCTGTTTTTCTATCTTGACACCAACATCACACTGTCGTATTTACTGTAGTTTATAAGAAGTCTTGAAATCAGTTAGTGTTACCTCTCCAGCTTTGTTCTTTTTCAAAGTTGTTTTGGCTCTTCCAATTTCTAAATCTGAAAAAGAAACAAACCTTTTCTTCATGATTTTTGTGTAGATTAACAGTATTAGATGGTAGTTGTTGATAAAAGTACTGTTCTAGTCACATTATATCTGGAATTATATCTGGAATTATATATCAATTATATTTATATAAGCAACCATAAATCCCAATGGCAAACAACTAAGGTTTATTTCTTACTTGTGTTATTACTATGGGTATCCTCTATGTTGTCTTCACTCTAGAATCAAAGCAGACTGTAAAGAAAGATGGCTCTTATAATCATCTTTTTGGAAGTTGTACACTTCTACTCATATTTCGTTGGCCAAAGCTAATGTCAGTGGCACAGGATGTGTAATTCTCCCATAGAGATGGGCCAATACAGAAGGGCTGCAAATATTTTGAACAACTTACATATGCTATCACAGAGTGCATCCAGTTGTGGCTATCATTTTAATGGTATGACAACCTGGAGGTATGCCCATAGGAAAAAGATCAGAATGGTGAGTAATTCTGAAATCTTGCCTGAAATATAGTGGGAAGAGTCAATAGATAGAGCGGGGCACATTACTACTGTTTAAAACATTTGAGGAATGGATGTTACTGGATATGCTTCATGATATCTGTGGGTGAAAGTTACAGCATAATATATATTTTGATTCAGTATAAGGGCATAAGAAGGAAAGGGGACAGTAAACAAAACTTGGTTGTTTTAAATACCTTACTGCATTTATATTCTTCAAAATAACCCTATTAAGGTTCATGTTAATATGTGTGTTTATATTATTATATCGAAGGAAACAGACTCAGAATGGATAAGTACCTCAGGTCATATGGCAAATATGTGGCAAAACCAGTTTGGAATCTAGGCCCATGTGATCTCATCTCTTTCCAGTAAACTTTGCTGCTCTCTAAAGGGCTGCAAACTTCTTACAGTTAAACTGTTCATCACCAGCCATCTTCTCTTCTTGACAGGGTAATGGCCACTCTTCCCCATCTCTAAAAGGGTTCAAACAAAATATGAACGGAAGGATTGAAAGGAAGTTTGAACTCCACATCAATGGCCTACAAACTTATTTGATCACATGCACCTCTCAGCAAAATAATTTAGCATATACCGTACACATTATATATTAAACAATTATTGTATATGTTATAAAACAAAAAAGTTAAGATTTTATATAATATTTTAGATATTTTTATAAGTTAGATTTATGTAAAATCTCCTTTTTAAAACTGCTGTTTTACAGGTAGATAGTTTTTACTGTGTCTCTATAGATTGCCACTGAGATGCATACCTCTTTGTGATTGTTTTAGATGATTTCTAAGACTCCCTTTTCAGCATGACTTTTCTATCATTCTGTTTGGCCCAAATTTTTCTGAAAAGGATAATGATAGCTTAATTCACTTTCAGAAAAGTTTTTAGTTTGCTATCTAAGACCCAAACTATAAATTCTTTACTGGCGTTCATAGCAGAAATTAAGCCTGAAAACTACATAGTATAAAAAGATACTTTTTTCAGATAAATAGTAGTAACTCTATGAGTGTTATAATCTATATATAAGAGAATTAAATAAGGGTTATTATTAAGTAATAAACCTGATTGTATGTGTGGTACAAGAAACAGACTCATTATTTTAGTCATATCTTCTTTATCTAAATCTGCATGCACATGTCCAAAACTTACTGTATTCATATATTCCAAATTGAATCTGAAATTTTGCCTAGAGAGCAATATGAATTTTTGTATTTGGGAAATTACTTTAGCACTGTCTTAGAATGAAGCCAGAATTCTAAATTATGCTAAGCTTACTGGACTAAATTTAATATTTATAGAGATATATATTCTAAAAAGCAAAGGAGTTACTTGCCTTGCCTGACAGAAAACTGTCCGATTTTCTACATTCTGGTCCTTGGTTATCAGCCATTTGCCAGGTTGATACTTTACAATTAAGATAACTTTCTGGTTGGTAACTATTTCTTGGGGATAGATTCTGTGAGAAAAAAACCTTCCCATGTCACAAAAAAAGCAGAAACAAATCTAGCCTTTAAAAGATAATCCTGTATTGAGATGAAAGGGCAGCAGTACTCTTTTCCATTTTTTCCTCATAGCAATACATTTGTGCAGATTTTTCAGCATTACATAACTGCAGTTTGGTGGTGGTGTAGTGGAAGTGTTGCTTGCAAGTAGGATCAAACCCAGTTTAAACAAGAGATGGCCAAGTTCAGCTATTTTTCCTACACAGGTTTAAGTGGCCCACAGGCCAAGAGTTCCTTGGTAATAACTTCTAGGGATCCTTTTGTTCTAGAAAACTACCCTGGAAAAGTACAGTTTAAATAGTTTAATGAGGTATTTCTTGAATTTTCATTTTCTTTTGCTCATTCAACAGTCATTCAGTGCTCCTTTCTGCCAAGCACTAAGGAAACAGTGAACAAGAGGAATATTTTTATTTATTTTTTATTTTTCAAATACAGTTGACATTCAGTGTTATTTTCTATTAGTTTCAGGTTTATTTTTCAAATACAATTGACATTCAGTGTTTTTTCTATTAGTTTCAGGTGTACAGCATAGTGGTTAGACATAATTTACGAAGTGATTCCTTTGATAAGTTTAGTATTCACCTGGCACCATACATAGTTATTACAATATTATTGACTGTCTTCCTAGTGCTGTATTTTACATCCTTGTGACTATTTTGTAACTGCAGATTTGTACATCTTAATCCCTTGACCTTTTTCACCCAGCTCTCCAACCCACCTCCCATCTGGCAACCATCAGTTTGTTCTTTGTGTCTATGACTCTGTTTCTGTTTTGTTTGTTCATTTATTTTGCTTTTTAGATTCCACATATAAGTGAAATCATATGGTATTTGTGTTTCTCTGACATTTCACTTAGCATAATACCCTCTAGGTCCATCCATGTTGTCACAAATGATAAGATTTCATTCTTATAGCTGAGTAACATTCCATTGTATATATGTATACCACATCTTTATCCAGCTGTGTATTGATGGACACTTGGATTGCTTTCGTATCTGAGCTATTGTAAATAATGCTGCAATGAAAATAGGGATACATATATGTTTTTGAATTAGTGTTTTGGATTTCTTGGGATAAATACCCAGAAGTGGAATTGCTAGGAACAAAATGGATATTGACCATTGATATTTTTTTCATATATATAACGTGTATTCAAATCTAGTAGAACTGTTGTTGCTCACAGCAGCGTACTGTAGGAATCCTTTCTCTACACTGACTTGTGCTTGCCTACCTGCCTTCTTGTTCTTTTTTTCTTCCCACCTACCTTGTCCTCCCTCCTTTCTTCTCTTTATTCCCTTCCTTCCTTCTGGTAACTCTTTCCATTTTTGAGAGCGTCCACAGGCAGTTTCTCACATCAAGTCATCTAAGCATAGAATAAACTACATATGGTATGTATTGGATAAAACTTGCATGGTATAGTTAGAGGGGAGATGATAAAATTCTTAATTTTCTTTAAAGACTAAGTGTCATCTCACCTGTGCAGATCTCAAGGTGAGTATGTTACTTAGTTCAAAAACAATATGCTGTATCTTTAAATGGGTTTCTGTTCTCTTTTAAATAAAATTAATATCAGCATTTTTTTTACAAGTGTGCTTTTTAGATGCAAATATTTATATGATTAGATAATTTTTTATTAATGTTTCTCCGATTATGTATTTTCTGAATCTGAATCCTGATGTTAGCCATTTTTGTGCCTGTCTCTGTTATATTACAACTGACACATTTCTTATTTTTCAGTGCTTTAATTGCCTTGTTACCTAAACTCAAATACATCCTAGTTAATTAAAGGCATGCGATTGGTTATTTTGTTGTTGTTGTTGTGTTCTCTATTGATGAATTTGAATGTAATTAAAAGTATAATTCTTTTTTTCTTTAGCATCAGACAACAGTCAGCGCTTTCGAGAAACCTGTTTTGCATTTGCATTGACACCACAACAAGTGCAGCAAATCAGTAGTTCAATGTAAGTTGTCTTTAAGTATAACTAGCAGGTTTGCCTTTAAATCCAGTGTTTTCTATAGTAAGTGATTTTTTAAAACAGTGTGTTGCATGAGTATTAGTGTCATGCAAATACTAATATTGGAAATACTATTGTAGTGTTAGTTGCCCTATAAACAGTTATATTTCTGATCATTTGAAAAGCTTTCTGGTTTAACAGTATCTTTGAATCAGCTTTCATGTGCATATTTAAAATATAACTGTAGTTCTTACTCTGTCTTTTCTAGGGATATTTCTGGGACCAAATGTGACTTCACAGTTCAGGTCCAGTTAAGGTACAGTGTTGACTACAGTGTATATCCAAAGTTTAAAAGTTAATATTCCTTAAGATTCTTTTAAAAAGCCACCTAATTTTCAATAAGTAATTGAAAGTATTGGGTTTAGATATTTGGGTGAAGTAAAACTTTCTGTTATAAAATATCCTAATTTTTATCCAGTTTAGATTTTAATATATCAAGTCATGTACCATATATCTAACCACATTTCTTCATTTTGGTTGCCCTCAGTTGATTAGAAGCTCCAGCTAATGATATTTTTAAATATTGTAGTGTCAGTTCTTTAGATATTCCAGGTTTTATAAAAGCAAAGGCCTTATTTCAAAGATAGGAGTATTCTTAACATATAACTCAAAGGTCATGTGAACATTCCTAAAGGTGAAATGAGCCTCAGCTGTTATATTGGGAATAAGAAAGTAATTAAGAACATGTCATTAAATGAAATATCTAGTTTTAATAGTTATTTCGTTATTAAGTTTGGCCATCTTTTAGAGTAGCTATTGAACAAAAATATTAATAATGAGGTCATCATTTAATAAAGCAAATTAAACTTGTTTTTTATTGTTTAGGTTTTGTTTATCAGAAACCAGCTGTCCACAAGAAGATCACTTCCCACCCAATCTTTGTGTGAAAGTGAATACAAAACCTTGCAGCCTTCCAGTAAGTCCGGAAAGCTATTTTTTAAATGCATGCCAACATAACTATCAAATAAGTCATCACAGCTGTTGTTAATTATAGTTTTTTATTAAGAAATCATCTTTATTTTGGATATATATTCATGTGACTGAGTGAAACACTTGTACCAACTATGTACAATTAACAGCTGTGACATTAGCTATAGAGACCAAGTCTAAGACTTGGAGTTGGGTGTGGTAGCTTTAGTATTGTACTGGGTTTGGGAGAAAAAAATTGTTTCAACAAAACCTCAACTGTATTCATGTGAATATGGAAGCCTGTGGTAGAATAGAGACTTGAAGAATGCTGTGCCTTACGCAGACAGGGCAAAAGTGGGGACTGTAGTTGGTCACCTTGCAAAAATTCCTTATATACTTATTTGAGCTTTTTAATAATTCATCTTGATTCTTAAAATTTAGAGATTTTTAAGTTCTGTTACCTGAATTTTTCTCAGGCTTACTAAAATGAGTCTGTTTTGTTTGGAAAAACACATTGGAAACTCTTGTAAATGTTTGCTTCTCTACTTTTTAATGGAAATATTCGTATTTTCTGTACATAGTTCATAAGGTTTTTTAAAAATGGAAGTTGAAATGATTGTGGAAATAATAAGTAGAAATAAATTATATTTCATCCTTAGGGTTATCTTCCACCTACTAAAAATGGTGTGGAACCAAAGCGACCCAGCCGACCAATTAATATCACCTCACTTGTCCGATTGTCCACAACAGTACCAAACACCATTGTTGTTTCTTGGACTGCAGAAATTGGAAGAGTAAGTAAATCTTTGTTTCTACCAGGTTTTTGTATTATAAGGAAGGGTTAATATCCATGGCTGAGTTTATATGTAAATAATATTGTAAAATGATTGCAAAGGGATTTATTTTGTCTCACAATGAGTTTTCAGCATGTTCCCATTTAAAAAATGAGATCGTGAAGTATATAGTATTTTATAACCTGATACTTTCACTCAGCAATTTATCATAAATGTCTTCCTATGTCGTTACATAATCATCTACATGATTTTAAATGGCTACATCATATTCCAATATGAGTATGCTATTATTTAGCTTATTCCCTATTGTTGAGCACTTATTTGATTTATTGATTGATTAATTCATTGCTATTTCAAAGAACATTTTAAAGACCATCCTAGTATCTATAGTTTTGCATACATACATGATAATTTCCTTAAATTCCTAGAAGTGAATTGCTGAGTCAAAGAGCATGCACAATTTTAAGAGATATCGTGTACATTGACAGTCGCCTTACCAAAAGATGTACAAATTTATCCTCTGACTTTCAGTGTTTATGTACCTGTTGATTCATAACCCTGTCAACACTGAGTTTTATCTTCTTTAAAACCTTTACTAATTTTAATAGATAATAATGGCACCACATTGCTTTAATTAGTACTCCTGTTATTATTACTGAGATTTAACATTTTATGTTTGTGATCATTTACATTTTAAAATCATATTCATTTTTATTTCTATATTCATGTTTTTCTTATTGATTTGTGAGTTTTTAATATATTCAGACTTAACTCTCCTTCACATGTTACAAATGTTTGTTTCCAGTTTGTTTGCATTTTATTTTTATTTATGTGGTTATCTAATGTGTAGAAGATTTAAATTATTATGGAGCCAAATCTTAACCAGTATTTTTTCCTTTATAGTTTTTACCCATTCAGCTCCCATCAATGCTTGGTCTGTCTGCCCTTCCCAAGATTACATAAATATTTGTTTATATTTTTTTCTAGATGTTTGAGATTTCTTGTTTTACCTTTAAATATGTAATCCATCATAAATTTATGTGTGGTATGAAATAAAAATTTTATTTTTTAAATAGCCAGTTGTTCTAATACCATTAAATGAATAAATGCTGAAATCAGAAGCCACCATTATTGTATATTTGATTTTTATTTATGCTGAGTGTGTTTCTGAACTTTTTTATTATTGTTTCTTAGTCTAGCATTCTTTTTCCAGGACAGTTTCAGAATTTTTTTGATTATTGCAGCTTTATGAAATGAACTATTTATTAATTCACTTGAAATTTATTGAATGCTTACTGTATGCCATGCACTATGCTGAAAACTGGTAGTACCATAGTAAGAAAAAAAATTCTTGCTGTTTTAGAGGTTGAGATCCAGGGGCCAGGTGGTCACAAACAAAAATGTAAACTTATTTATCTTAAGTACTATAAAGGAAAGGTGTGATTTTTAGAGGATATTAAAGGGCACTTTGAACTAGGGAGAGGTCAGGCAGGGCTTCCCTGATGAAATAGTGACTGAGCCAAGAACTGAGAGAAGGGTAAAAGGAATCAGAAGAAAGGGTCAGAGAAAACAGCCTGCACAACAACTCCTGGGCAGCAACTGAAAGGGAGCCCCTGTGGCTAGAGTGTAGAGACTGGGGAAGAGCAATATACAAGATGAGGCTGGAGAAGTAAGAAAGCGCCAAACCATGCAAGGCTTTGCTATTGCTAAAATATTGGTGAGACAGATGATATATTAGCAGTGAGTATGGAGGTGAGTAGGTGGATCTGTAGGGCTAAGTGATAAACTGGAAGTAGGGGCTAAGAGAAAGGGAGATGTCAAGGATGACTCCTTGGTGTCCGACTTGAGTAACAATGTAAATGATAATATTACTGAGATAGAGGAAACAATGAAAAAGGAGTGAGTTTGGGTGTGTTGTTTTGCTTAGGAGGAAGGAGTGTTAGAGGACTAGATGGAGAAAATCATGAGTTCACTTTTTAAGCTTCTGACTTTGAAATACCTTTGAGACATTCTGAATAGGCAGTTGGGTATATAGGCTCAGAGGATTAGTTTGTGCTGGAGAAATAAAAACTTGAGTCATCTGCATATTGGTGGTTATTGGGGCCACACAAGCAAAGGTGATGTTATTTAGGGGAAATGTATCAAGTAGGAAGAGGAAAGTGCCTAAGACTTACTCTTGAGGAACTATGACATTTAATACTTGATTGAAGAGAATGAAGCTGCAGAAGACATGGGAAAATAATGCCAGAGGGGTGGGGAAGAATAGAGTGTGGGTATGAGAAGCCAACGGAAGAGTTTCAAAAGGATGGTGATGGTAAACAGTATTTAACAGATGTTGAGAAGTCAAATATGTTGAAGTCTAAAAAAATACCCCCTTTGGATTAGGAATGCGAAGGTGACTTTAGCATGAGCCATTTTGGTGGATGGTGGGAGGAGAAGCCAAATGGTGACCAGTGGAGGCAAAGCAGCAGAGATAGTGAGTTATAGAAGTGCGGCTTTGGGAAGAGATAATGATAAGCTGGAGGGAAATGTGAGTTATTTGTTTATTTTAATGGGAGAGTCTTTAACATGTGTTAAAGATGATGGCGGGTATCTTCTTGAGAGGAAGAGCTTAACTAGACAAGAGATAGAGATGGAAAAAATAATAGTGAACTGCATAGTAATGCAGAATAGCTAGGAGAGACAGCATCTATTTAATGGAAGAAGAAAAGAAATGTATAAGTGTATATGATTGATACTGGACATTTGAGTAAGTTCTGATCTGACTTATGTCTGTGAGATAGGAAGTGAGGTAAGTCTGAGAGTGAGGGAAGCAATAGGGGGCTTTGAGGAGAGTGGACATGTTAGAAAAGTAAATACATAGAGTGAGACATGTTCCCCTGCATTACTCCCCCAAATATTTCTGGGAATTTAGATGAGATTACTTTAAATTTGTGTGTTAAATGAAGGATGATTAACTTATTTACAATATTTAATGTTTCCATTCCAGGAACTGTATCTTTCTCTATTTACTGAAATTCTCTTTTATGTACCTCAGTAATTTAATAAATTTCTTATAAATCTTCCATATTTTTTATTAGTTCCTGTGTTATTATTATTATTGCTATTATAGATATTTTTATTATATTTTCTGAAGAATTTATTGTTGATTTATTTAAAAGCCAGACACTACTGAATATTTACTTAATACCTAAATTTATATATTGGTTCCAATAACTTTTTAGTTGGTTTCCTGATATTTCCAGGTAGGCAGTTTTGAGTTTGAGATATATCATTATACAGACAATGATAACCCTAATACTTATGCCATAATTTGCTGGCTAGAACCTTCAAAACAATGTTAAATAACATGAGTAACAGTGGACATATCTGACTTGTTCTTTATGTTAATGAGAATACTACCGTGTCCCAACATTAGGTCTTATAATGACTATTAATTTTCAATAGAATTTAATTACATCAATGATATTGTTGTATTCCTCTTAATGACTGTCTTTGCGAGAAATGGATTTTGAATTTTATCAAAATACTTTTTGACATCTATCAAGGTTATATTTGTTTCCTTTGCCTGATTAATGTCATAATTAGGTTTTCTGAATCCTTTTTAATGTTTCCCTTCTAGTGTACCTTGGGGTTCCTCATTTTTGTCCCCCTATTTGAAGACGGTGTTGAAAATTTTTGGTTTTTGTCTCTGTGAAAAGTTTAGCCTACTAGGGAAGTATGATAAACACCAGGGTGTTTAGAGTGAACTATGAACAAGTCTGAAACTGTGGGAAAGGAGAGAAATGTTGCTGATATATAGCACTAGAGGAGGGGGAGATACTCTTCCCAAGGGAAGCCTTCTATACCTCAGAAAGAAGACAGTATCTTCAGTGATTTGAAGGTCTACCAGGTAAGGGAAGATCTTTGTGTCAACTCCATCTACAAGTTGGAGACCTTCATTTTGAAATAAAACATTGAAAGAAAAAAAGTTTTTTTTCTAAGCCCAAAGGATCATTTATTAGGTTGTTTTTTTAATCACTTTTAATTCAGCTTGTAGATACACTGAATAGTTTGTGTAGAATATCTTGTTTTGCAGATTAATTTATCTTATTAGCTGCCATCAAGAAATCTTAGAAATGTCTTCAAAAGAAATAAAAGGAAGAGCTAGTAATTAGCTAAAGCTATGGTGGTAATTATAGCACAGTTTACAAATATATCAAATCAACACATTGTATACCTTAAATTTATGCAGTGTTATAAGTCAGTTATATCATAATCTAAAAAAAAGAAAAAAATAATATGAAAAAGAATAGCTAGTACAGGAAATAAGTGAATTATATTATAATTTCTTATCCTACCTCAAGTAGTCACTGCATGTAGTAAATGCTCATTTTAGAGAAGTTATTTAGTTACTGGTTTAAAGGACACTAACAAGCAGATTATATCCTAATTATGGAGAAAATGTCCTATGAACTTGATAGACAGTTTTGAAGACTTTTGATAAAAACATCAGTGTAATGCAGTATATATCAATCATTGGAGTTAGGTAGTACTTTGAAAGGCTGGTAGGAATAATATAATATCATTTACCTAGAAGAGATACTGTACCGCTGGTAAGTTTTGTTTTTTGGGGTTTTTTTTGTTTTTTGTTTTGTTTCGTTTCGTTTTGTTTGGATACTGAATCTCTTTCATGAGATAGAAGATTTAGTTGCATGTTATCAGTACAAGTGGCATTTGTTAATATCTGACTTTTTTTGCTGCTGCTGCTGTTTCTTTTTTTCTTATTTGGTTACATGTTTCAACTAGAGTGAACATACCTTTTCACTGAACTTGTAGTTGTGGCTTCCACTTGATCTTTCTTTAAAATTTTATATAAAAGCCTTAGGGTAATTCCTAGTTCTGAAGAGTCAAGCTGTCACTACATAATTTCACAGTGTTAATTAGCATTTCTCCAGTCTCTGTTGTATTTGAAGCATTAGTCAAATAAATAATAAAGGTGAATAAGGTTTCCCTCCCCCCAAAAGAAGCTTTTTTGTTTTATATTAGATTGGTATGTCATATGCTCTAAAATTTAGACAAGTTTTAAGATTACTTGTTCCTTTAACAATTTATTAATGAAAGTAAATTAGCTTTGACACTTCATTTTTTTCCCCCAGAAAATGTGTAACATGTGAACATGGATAGGTTTCTGAACTCTAAATGAAAAATTGACCTTGCAAAGGGTATTGTAGGATATTTTCTCCTGTTGCCAAAAGAAGAGAATGCATTTTTAACACATTTTCCATTTAGGAAAAAAAAAGTGCAGCTCGCTGTCGGCATTAATTTAATTTTACATAAACATGCTCTTTGAGGCTGAAGCAAATCTGACTGGTTTTCAATGTGAAAATAAAATATAAAAACTGTACTTGGAGTTATTTCTAAACAGAACTTGTCTCTAATCCTAATGAAACAAATGTATACATAAATCAGATTCATCAAGTGAATCTTTGGCTAACTGTTCGAGAATGATGTTAACATCACGTGTAGGAATGCTACGTTTTCTAGGATTTGACGTTTTTAGTGGTCAAGAATTACTATATTTTGTAAATGGAATCACCACTACTAAAAACAGAATGCTAAATAGAATGATGTCATTTGTTTCCAAAGACTATCAATATACTAGAGCAATGTGAAAATAATAATAAAAGCAAGAATTTCATGGCACACTTTGGGAGTAAGGTTAGGACTGTAATCTGCAAGTTATCTTGGAGTAAACGCTGCAGCCACAAGCACTGCCAGCAAGTATTCTCTCAGTGAAAGTAACAAAGTTGAAATGTACATTGAGCTAGGTTAGGAGGGTGGAAGCAAATAGGGTGTGTGAAAGCAAGAACTGTAGAGAACTACACTGGCGTTGGCCATTAAATCCATTATCCTAACATCCCTACTCTTTACTCTTGGTTTCTAGTCCTGGCTCTATCACCAAGCAGATGCATGGTCATGAGCAGATTACATATCATTTTGTGCTTCCATTTTATCAGCCCTTCACTTAGAAAAATATTTATCCTACCTATCACTTACAGGCCTTCTGTGAAGTTTAAATGAAGTAGGTAGTATATGTCGAGTGCTTCAAAAACTGTATGTAGCTGTAAGAAGATGGCAGTAATTATTTTTCCTTTGGCTTCTTTCCAGATCTCTTGATCTTCCTCTTGATCCCAGCACCAAATGGAAAGTGGGCCTTCTCCATTTAGATCTCTTACCTTCATAAGCTCGAGCCCTCTTTTCTTCCTTCCCCTCCCCCCGCCCCATCCCCGCTTCCCCACTCAGCCCCAGTCTCCCGGCTTTTTTCTTCCTCTTATCTAATCATGTACCCTTTACTCTGCCTTGGCTTGTTAATTAACTATTTTCTTTGTCCCCTTCTCCTTCTACTATCTCGTAGTCCCTCCACTAGTAATAGATATTCATCTATTCATTTGCCAAACTAGCAGCTTCTCTTTGAAAATCTTTAATATTCCCTCTGATTGTTGTGATAACGGCCCAAGTAGGGTCTTTTCAAGGACCAGTTCAATGCATAGAGAGAAATTAAATAGTAGAGGTTAGGAAGCCAATCTAATTTGTAATTTTTTTAATATTTACTTTTTTACATCTGTCTATTACCTACTCGTAGTTTATGATGACTTTGACATCTTATTGGCCTTGGTTTATCTTTAGTTATAACAGTGTTCTTTTATATAAGTGCTTTAAATTGATTGGCTTCAAGCATAGATAGTCAGGAAATACAGAAGCATGACAGACCTGGCTTTGTCACTTCAAAGTTGTAAAATTGGGCAAGTTCTTTTACTTCTCTACATTTTATTTTCCTCATCTATAAAAGTAGATTTATGACCACAGTGGCAGCTTTTTGGTTAGGATTAAATGAATTACCATTCACGAAAACACCTAAGATAGAGCTTGCTTGGCACACAGTTGGTGTTTTAACAGGTGTTAGTTTTCTTTCCCTATTGCTGTGGGATTAAAATAGTACTGTTTACTTACATATGTTGTTTGTTTTCTACATTTTTTTTTTTTCCAGAACTATTCCATGGCAGTATATCTTGTAAAACAGTTGTCCTCAACAGTTCTTCTTCAGAGGTTACGAGCAAAGGGAATAAGGAATCCGGATCATTCTAGAGCTTTAAGTACGTATGATAAACTTATTTCATTTGTGCAGCTGAACTATTTTGGTAAAGGTTAGAGTAGTAGTTTCTCAACTGAAGAAATTTTAGGGTTTGTTTTTTCACTAGAGCTTGTCATAGAGGATTAAACAACACTGAAAACCTTGTTTTGTGAACTAGAGTAAATCAAGATTTGAGTATTTTAATATCTTTATCATGACCTATATTTTGTAATCTATATTTTACTGATCTTAAATTAACTTTGTAAAGTCAGTACATGAACAAGGAAGAATATTTTACTAGAACTTCATAAAATAAACGTTAAAGGAATTCTAGGAGATGGAAAGGAAATCTTTGCATGTATTTCACAAGAATTATTTTATATTTAAGGTTTATGTAGGAAAAATGTACATGAATATGTGATGACTACATCCTTTCATTAACGAAATAAAAAGAGAGTCAGTGGGGTGGTAGAATAATAATGAAATAGTTTCTGCTATTAATTATGTGTCCTTGGACAAGTCGCTCTACTCCTTTGAGTTTCATATTCCTCATCTATAACAATAGGTTTATACCACATGATACCTAAAACCCCTCCAAAGTCTGGGTTCATAGGTGTGAATAACTAGAGATTCATTTTGTCATGTTGAATTTGAGTTGTAGTAAGGTCTGCAGATTGACTGCTCTGGCTTCATTTTTAAGGGTTAAGGTCAGAGTTTGGCAGCCTTTCCAAAGAGGTGAACTGAGATTCTCCCTTCATTCTCTTCCTTGTGGAAGATGGATTTCTCACGGATGGGTTTGGGAGTGGGGTTGGGTACTTAGGGAACAAAACTTTTATAGACAGGATAGCTACCCTTTAAGGATTCTTGATGTGGGTTGATTAATGAAGCCTACTATCAGAGTTGTAGTTAGGAGCACTCTGGTGAAAAGAACTAAAGTAGTAAGACTAGCTTTCCTCTTATTTCCCTTTATGGCACAGCTTTTATCTTTTTTTCTAACCCGTTTCTATGCCAGAGTAAAAGATCCCACTACCTCCGAATGTCATAACCTCAATAGTTCATTGAAGGATTTTTATGTATTAAAGGGGCTCTTTAGAAAGGCAAATAATCCTGTGTCAAGAGGAGCACATTTTTGGCTAATGCCCCTGTAGCCATTCCTTGACAGACAGAGGAGAGCTAGAATGACAGTACTGGCTTGGGGTCTAAGAGAATGGAAGCACCATTTGGCAGGGACAAGGTGATAGTGGGGGATCCTGAAAGGAGAGAAAGAATAGACGTCTGTTTTGAAGAAGAGTCGAAGAGAAGAACTTTTCTTTTTGCACACTCTTGCTCAAGTCCATTCCTGGTTATTCTTGGTCATTTTGCTGACAATCTTTGTATTTGCCACATTGTACTAGAATCTCATTTAATCAGAAAGCGTTATGGAATTATGTGAGCTTGTGTGGAAATGGTAGTACCAAGAAATAAGGTAGATGAAGCTGATATGTGGTGATGATGATGATGATGATGATGATGATGATGATTATGATGATTCAAGTATTTTTGCTCAAGCCGGTAACTCTTCTCCACTTGTAGCTCTAGCACCATCTGGAGGGAGAGTGGGAAGGTGAGCCTAGAATTACTTTATTTTCTGAAAGTAACCACTGTTAGCCACTACTAAGCAACAAAACCTGCATAATTCAAAAGCTGTTTATTTCATCTCTGATACAATGCTGGAGGTGAAAAGTACTTGTAGATTGGGTAGAATTTTTGTGGCAGTTTATATCTTATCTTACTTATTGGTTTGGGGAACCAATAAAGCATTAATTTGGATCCTACCAATAAGACATTTGTTGGAAAATGACTAAAGAATAGATTGTTTGCCTTTATGCTATCTGCAAAGAAATAACATTCCTAACAAATAAATTGTGCAATTAAAAGATTATGTAAAACAACTTGACAGAAAATGTTGGCAGGTTTCTCAGATATTTCTGAAGAATCAAATTACCTATAAATATGAGTCACTCTTAACCTTATCAATAAATTCTACTGTCTGAGTTTTAGTAGTCAAGCCAGGCAGTATTATGTTCTTGAAAGAATAAAAGTAGATTTTTCACAGAGAAATCCATCTTCTGATTTATTTGATTTAGTAGATTTTTGTATTGTGATTTCCTGACAACTATCACAAAAACAGTCCTTTAGTAATTCTTGGTCAAGTTCCCATTTCCTCTCCCTCTTCCTTTCATCAGTCACTTTAAACCTTGGCAGTACTTTATTCAAACACTATTCCTCCTCTCTGAGCACACTGCCAATGCAAGAAAATTGAGCCTACAAGATGTGAATTCTCTAAACTGCCTGTTTCTTCTTTAAATTTAGTGCCACCATAACTACTTTTCAATTTATCTATACCTGTACCCATCCTTATTTTCTTCAACCTCAGGAGGAAATGTCCCTTTTCCTGCTTGACGTTAAATTTTTATTCATTTATTTTCATGTAAGAAATTACATTAAAAGTCCGTTGTATTCCAGGCATAGGAGAATATAACATTAAACAAGACATACACAGTCTCTGCATCCCCCAGAAGTTTGCATTCTGGTAGGAAAGATAGTTAAATGATTACACAAGTCATTAATGAATTATAGCTGTGAAGTGTGCCTTAAAGAAGAAAGACAGGGAACTCTGGAGGTAACAAGAGAACATAGTCCTCTCTGCTGCTGTGATGTTTAGGACAAGATTGTAAGGATGAGGAGGAGTTAAGCCCCAAGACGGGAGGGAGATATGACAAGAGACAAAGCCGGTGGAGCTGGAGTGGAGAGAACAAGGGAGGAGAGTGGCCAGAGAGAGAACCACAGGGTGAATTCATATAGATGATTGAAAGACAGGTGATAGAAAACCCTCAAAGGATTTTTAAACCAAGTGACATGATCAGATTTGGGCAATAAAATGATAATTTTGATAACTAAGTCGAAGGGTGAGGCTGATGCAGAAGCCAGTTAGGAACCTATTGTACAGATAAGAGATGATGGTATCTTGAACTAAGATAATGATAGAAATGCAGGTTGACAGTTTGGAAAGTGTTGAAGGGTAGAAAAGGTGATGGGTTACATGTAAGGGGTAAAGAAAAAGAGGAGGTCAGGGAGTAGTCCCAGGTTTCATATGCACCAGGTTACATGGTAGTGCCATTTACCAAAAGGGAAAACTGTTGAAATGATCAGATTGCAGGGGAAAGATCAAAGTGCCTTCTTAGACTTTTAGTATTTGAGATGTCCATGAGACATCCAGGAGTGGATGCCCAGAAACAGCATTATTAGACCTGGCTCCCTCATTTATCTGCTTTCTATCCTGTATTTTCAGTTCCTCCCTTTCTGCAGGTTCTTCCTGTCAGCCTCCCCTGTCAAGTCCTTTTCAGCCTTTAAAAAACTACATAAACAAACTATTCCCTAAAGAGAGCTCTGTGTTCTTCCTATTTTCATCCTTGTTTCTTCAAAGAGTAGTCTACACTTGCTCTTTCTACTCCTTATTGCAACCCATTGTGATCTTTTAACTCCCATCGTTTCACTGAAACTGCTCTTGCAGATGTCACAGAACAACAATCTGATTGCCGGATTCAAAGTTTATCTTTTCAGTTTTCATCTTGGATATTTTTGCTGTGTTTCGTACTAATCACATTCTCCTTGAAATTATCTGCTCTGACTACTACTTCTCAATCAGTTGCATTCAATGGATTCTCTTAAGGGAAGCATCCTAAATGTTTTTTTCCCTGAGGTTTTATTCTTGGTCAGTTTTTGTACATACTCTCCCTAGAGATAATCATATCTACTCTTGCGGTTTAAACTCACACCAACTCCCAAATTCATATCTTCACCCCATAGTTTCTCGTGAACTTTAAATAAAGATATGTGTAGCTAACTGCCTTCACCAAAACCTACTGGTTTCTCAAATTAAGTATTTAAAACTGAACTCACCAAGTCCTATCAAATTTACACCCTAAATATTTGTCAAATCTGTCTTTTCCCTCTTCCTACAATCACTGTCCTTATTTAAACTCTTGTATCCTGCCTTTATTTTATAAACTTTTTCTTAAATAATATATCCTCCTTTCTTGGCCCCCCCTTCCTATCTTTCTTCTGGTCGCAATCTAATCGTAGTATACAAATCTAATCTTAGTATTCTCTTGCAATCCATGTCTTCTTAACACCAATGGAATAAAAATTCCCAACTTTGTTAGCATGACATGTGCAGCTTTCCATGATGTGGCACCTGCTTATTACTTTCCAGTGTCATCTGTATTCAGTCTTCTTATACTGTATATTCCAAAAGTACTGAATTCTTTTCTTTTCCTCAGTGCTTTGCCAGTACTGTTCTCTATGCCTCAGAACTTTCCTGTTGCTTCCTTTGCCTAAATCTAGTTTTTTTTAATGTTTTACTTTTTCCAGGAGGCATCACAGAACCCCCAGAATAGATGACCTGACTTCCAGCTAGCTTCCTCAACATACTTCCATCAGCATCTTTACTCCCTGCTAGACAGTGAATTCCTTTGGGCAGAAATTTAATCTTACTTTTCTTTGACTTCTTAGTGCTTAGCATAGAGTCTGGCACATAGTATATCCTCAGATTTTTGTTGAAGTCAACTGTGAAAAGAGATCTAGAGTAAAAATCATATCCCTATGCCTCTGTTTCTTTGCCTATAAAATGAAGTATTGGACTTAATATGTTCAGTTGTTTCTACCCTTAAAATTCTAAAAGGCTGAATATAGAATAATCTGATATTAAGGAAGGATAGAAATTATTTTTAAAAAAAAACAAACCTAGAACAGCACTGTCTAATAGAACAATCTGTGAAGCTGGAAATGTTCTACATTTGTACTGTCCCATATGGTAGCCACCAGCAACATGTGGTTATTGAGCACTTGAAATGTGGCTAGTGCAACTGAAGAACTGAATTTTAAATTTTATTTGATTTAAATTTAAATATAGCCACATGTGACTAGTTGCTAACTCTTAGAGCTTGTGACAACAGGAATTTTTAAAAGATTAATTTTAAATATAGCTACCTATAACTTTATTATAGGTCATATGATAAAATACTGTTACCACTGAAATTCACAGTAACCCAAGAAAACTTTAATTTCCGGAAGACTTCCCACATTTTGGTTGATTCAGCAGGACAAATATTGTCTTATTTTTATTTTTGCACTCCCTTGCCCACAAAGGACTACTTTATTTTTGATTCTTACTTTCTTGTGATCAAATTTAACATGGTGACTTTTTTTCCTTTCTTTTGGTTATGTTTATATATACATATAGAAAGTAAAGTTTAAAAGCAGTAAAAACTTACTTATTCAAGTGTACAAACTTGTTACTCAAGTTTGGTGAGTATGCCAGGTGTATGCAATCATGAACCACTGCTATAATCAAAATATGGAACATCCTTCACCTTCTTGAGAAAGTTCCCTGGTGGCCCGTTGCAGTCCAGCTCATCCCTTTACCTCCAGTTTCTATGACCATTTATATGATTTCTGTCTCTGTAGTTTTGTCTTTTCCAGAATGTCAGATATTTGTACCCTTTTGTGTCTGGCTTCTTTCACTTAGCATAATGCTTTTAAGGTTTATCCACATAGTTTGTTCTTTATTACTGAGTGGTATTCCATTTATCTGTATTTTTTCATCCATTTATCAGTTGATGGACATTTAGATTGTTCCAGTTTTGCATTCTTATAAATAAAGCTGCTAAAACATTTACATTTTAGATGCGGATATCCCAGTTTTGTTGATACAATGTTTTTATTTCTCTTGGGTAAATATTTAGAAGTGTGATTGCTGGGTCACATAATAAGAGTGTGGAAAACAGATTGGCAGTTTTCTTAGAAAACGCATTTACCATTTTTGCATTCCCACCAACAGTGTATGAGATTTTGAGTTTTCCCCCCATCCTCACAAGCACTTGGTATTGTTAGAATGTTTTGATTTTAGCCATTCTGGTCAGTGTGTAGTGGTATCTCATTGTGATTTTAATTAGAATTTTCTTAATGACTAATGATGTTAAGTATCTTTTCATGAGCTCATTTGCCAGCTTCTTTGATGAAATGTCTATTCAAATAATTTCTTTTTATAGTTCGTGCTTTTTAAGTTGATATGTTTGTATATGATGCAAGATAAAGTTAAAGATTCATTTCTCCCTATATAAATACTCAACTGTTTCAGCAACATTTGTTGAAAAGACTGTCATTTAGTTACCATGGCACCTTTATCAAAAAACAGTTGGCCATAAATGTATAAATCTGTTTCTGGACTTTCTTATTTTCTATTGACCTATATGTCTATCCTTATGCCAATACCACAGTTTTAGCTACTGTAGCTTGATAGTAAGTCTTGGAATTAGTCTTCCAACTTTGTTTTTCTTTTTCAGAATTGTGTTGACTAAGTCAAACAATTGTAAATCCTATATATAAAAAGATACTACATAGTGACCAAATAGTTTATCCCAGGAATATTAGGTTGATACAACATTTGAAAATCAATCAGTATAATTAACCTTCTTAATAAACTAAAGAAGAAAAAATCATGATCTCCATAGATGCAGAAAATACATTTGGTCAAATTCAATATCCATACATGATAAAACTCTCAGCAAAATAGAGACAAGAACTGCTTCAGTGTAATAAAAGATTTTTATAAAAAGCCTTTAGCTAATGTCATAGTTAGTGGTGAGAAACTTGAATGCTTTACCCCTAAAATTGGAATCAAGGCAAGAATATCTGATCTTAATATCTCTGTTAACCATTGCCCTTGAGATCCTAGGCAGCACAGTAAGGCAAGAAAAAAGTAGCATACGAATTAGAAATGAATAAATAATTATCATCTTTATTTAAAGATGACCTCATTGTCTATGTATAAAAAATTCTAAAGAATCTACAAAAAGCTGCTAGAGCTAATATGTGAATTTAGCAATGTTGCAGGGTACACAAGGTAACAGTGAGCAATTGGAAATTGTAAGTTAAAAACAAGAATTTAGTATTAACATCCAAAAATATGAAATACTTAGGGATACATTACACAGAATCTGTGCAAAATTTGTATGCTGAAAACTTCAAAACACTGCTGAAATTAAAATAAACGTGAATAATGGAGAAGTAAAGTATGTTAATGGATCAGAACACTCATTATCGGAAAGGTGTCACTTCTCTCCAAAATGATTTATAGGTTACATTCAATCCAGTCAAGATCTAGTAAGATCTTTAAAAGTATCTTTACATGAAAGGATTAACTTAGATTGAGTCTAATGACAAAGGCAAAAGGCAAAGCTTTTTAAAATTTTGCCCTAACAATGTTTTGTGTTGTTTAATTTTCAGTCCAGTCGTCATATTATCTTCTTTCTTACTAGCTTTACTAATAGTTCTTTGGGGCACAGTGTTGCTTTAGACCCAGTCCAAAGATTATTTTGCCCTAGAGCAAAGCTTTTTTAAAAAAATAGAAATTGACAAACCGATTCTAAAATAATTTCAGAAAATTTTCCCACCTCTGAAAATGAAGGTACAAATCATATTTTGTTTTAAGTAACAGCATCTAATATTTATTTAGTATGATATTAGGTTAAAGCACTTTATGTGTGTTAACTCAGTTCTTAAAGCAGTGCTATGAGGTACTGTTATTCCCATTTACAGGATGATGAAACCTGAGGCACAGAGAGGTTAAATCACTTGACTCAAGCCGAATTCTAACCTAGGTGGTCTCTAGATCCTGAATTCTTAACCACGACCTCAGGTTGCCTCTCCTGTTTCAATTTATTTTCGAAGTACTAAACACTGAACTTTGTTTTGCATAATATTGATATTATGATCTATGGTATTGCTTTATTAAGTGGAAGTTTAAATAGACAAAACGTAAAGTCAGTTACTATTCCCATTGCTGTGTGTATGGTGGGTGCTAGAGGCATGGTTGGTGAAAGCGTGCAGAATGGTTAGTAATCACATTAGAATTCTATTTGCATATTTATTTTGTATGGCAATTATTTTTCACCTTTAAAAAGATAATATTTGTTAAATGTATCTTTATAAGAAAGAGTTTACTAAGATTGGGTCTATATTGGCAAAGGCATACTTTTTAAAATTTACATATGATATTTATTAGCATAAGTGATGTGACAACTGTGTTTTCCAAACTAAAACCCAGGTTTGAGCAGCAGCCTATGAGACTTTAAAATTTTGGAATTTCCAGGCCATGAAATGACTTTAGTCTGGCATCAGAATCACATCTCCAGCTTTTTAAAAACTACCCCTTGGTATCCCCCTTCCCCATTCTGCGCTAGTGGGCAATTATAAGTTAGAAAGCTCTGTAGATTGTTCTGATGTACATATTATTTGAGATCCACTGATTAATGGAGACAATTGAATAGAATATCTAAAATTTGGACTATATCAAATAATCTAGACTGCGATACCATGTTTAATAAAAGCAGAAGTCTTAATTCTTATAAATGATTATCAGCCCAACAGTTATCTGCTCTGAAATCTTCCTTTATCTGAGTACTTATCTTCTCTCCTTTTTTTTTTTTTTTTTTTTAACTCTACTAAATGTTAACTGCCTGGTCACACTTAGTTGTGCCTCAGCTCTGAAATTCTGTGATTGGCTATTTACACAGCCACTCCACTTGGGCCCCCCCTTACACATAAAGATTTTAAAGTTACCGTGGAATGGTTCTAAAATTAATGGAATATTACATTTAGGCATTTCCAGTCTCACTTCTATGTTAAAATGTAATTGATGTTCTAAGCTGAGGTTTTCAGAAATAACAGATGCCTCAGGTTTCCAGATGAGAAGTATAAAAGTCCTTATTATATTAGACCGATGAAGAGTAACACAATAGCCATTAAAAGTGAAGTTACTAGTAATTTCCTTTTTAAGAACCATAGGATTTTGAACTGAAAAGACTTAGAGATTATCTAGTGTGGGTTCTTATTTTGCTAGAAGTACAATTACACCCAGGAGGATTGACCTGCCCAAGGTAGCATAATTAGTTTATGGATAAATAAATGTACAACTCAAATAATAATATGGTAAAAAGCAACTGAACTTTTTTCGTTTTATAATGTGACTTTTGAATTAATGTGCTTTGTAATATTTTGTTATCTACACTTTGGGAAAATTTGTAAATGTTAGTTTTATAGTCACTGTTTATTAATTTCCTTTAACATAATATTGGCCATAGTTTTAAAGAAAGAAAAAGGATCTGCCGTTGGTTGAATATGTCAGTCTGCAGTAGAAGTTTCCTTTATGTTACTGCAATGCCGTGTTTGCTCTGTGGGTGAGAAACAGGAAACTTACAGGAAATTTAGTCAGTCTATAGATATATGGTTGTTTTTCTTCCTTTGTTTATTATAGAAATTATAAACCATATAATTTTTTTATCTTTTCATTCAGTTGATTGGAAAATAGTTGAGCAGATTGTTTTGAGTCTCTCTTTTTTTAAGGTTCCTCATTTTAAGTTCCTTTTTCTTTTTCTTATGTTGCATTAGTGATGTATGTTTCATAAACTTACTCTGTTTGTTTGTATTCTCTTCAATGAATCAGTTAAAGAGAAGCTGACTGCGGATCCAGACAGCGAAATAGCTACAACCAGCCTAAGGGTTTCTCTACTATGTCCAGTAAGTGTTAACTGATACTTGCTTTCCAGAAGATGTAACATACATATTTTCTTTTTATTAAGTATTTTTAATTTTTGAGAAATGTTGTCTACTTTTGAAATATGCCTACCTTTATTATAGTTTATGAAACAGTTTATGAAATGTGGAAAAATATTATTTAGTCATAAGATTTGTAATCTAAACAAATTTATAAGTCTGTAAAAATTTTCAACTCTTATTAAGATATATTTAAATATTACTTGTGATTAATGATTTTCTCTCAGACTCAAGTATAAAATCTCCACATAAGGAATGTTTATTATCTTGATGTGTTTATAAAATTTCAGGTTAAAAAAATGATATCCTTCTCAGTAAAAACCTGGCCATGGTTACCCATTTAACCATTTGCCAACAGTGACTACATTATAAGAATCTACCAGTTAAAAACTATTCTACTTAGCCTGAATAATTGAATTGGTTATGCATATAAAAATAACCTAGATATATTTTAAACCAGAAAATGAGGTCAGAATCAGTCATTTGTACAAAATCAACATAATGCCCAAGACATGCCAAATAATTAAACTTGTATTTTAAAAGTTTCCCAAAAATTGCGTTCTCGAGGTTTATTTTTTAAGTAATTTTATGTTAGGTTCGCTAATAGTAGGAGTGAGTTGAATGTGGCTTTTATACAAAAATATGTGAAAAACTAAGAGTAAATTGCTTTGACATTTTGATTATCTTTTGTGTATAATTAATCAAATTAATTATATCTAAATGAGGGAGAAAGTATGAAGAATAAGAGGACACAGCTGTTGCCTGATTTGCCTGGATTGTTCAGGCAGGCCCGATATTGAAAGGTTTTAATATTGAAATCCTACTAATCTAAGATGAAGAAACAAGGAATTTGAACAGAAATTAAATGTTGTTTGTTCTTCATCTTAGCCTTTTGTAATTTATAAAACCTCAAACACAATATGAAAAAGTTATTAGTTCATGAATTAGTTTATAACACTGTACTGTACATAGCTCCTTTTGGGGGGGAAGAGACAATAGCATTTTATTTAGTATTCTAAAGGCATGCTTCAGGTAGTTCAACAATGATTCTGGTAAGACCAACTGCTCACATACATATACATGCACATAGATTTTAATGGTTTTAAAAAAAACAAGTTTGTTACTTTAACAAAACGAATGCAGTGCACTTTCAGCAATATTATCACCATAGACTCTGATTGCTCAGTCCACACATAAATAGTAGTTGCCTTCTATGGTGATATGGCTTCTCTGTACTAATTCCCATTCAGGCCGAAAAACATTAGGGCAGGTTAAGTGAAGACTGAATTGTTCCTCAAAGGAACATTTACTAATCAGATCTCACTGATCTCCTCTGTGCCCATTTCTTGGGCAACCTTGTTGGTGACACTTTAATGATCTGATTCAGAGTTTCCTGAGGAATTTAACTCATGTCAGCATCATTCTGACTTGATGTACCCATCTACTTTCTTTGTGGGTCTCTTGCGCTTTCTAGATTCTAGTTGTTGAGGAAGGCCAACAACAGCCAAGAGCCCAAGACCAGCAAGGAACATATACATAAAAATTGTTTCTTCATCTGACTCATCCTCTTTTTTAATAATTGTAACTGTTTGATTGAAGACAGCACCTTGGAGGACATTACCATTCAAGTCTTTGTAGTTCATGTTGATGACTAGACCAAAGGGTCATCCATCCATGGACTCTGCAGGAATGAAGGAATACTCAAAAGTTGCCCGTCTCTGGGGTCGCACTACAGTGTTATATAAAACTGGTAATCCTAAGGAAAATGGAATGAGGCATCTAGGGGTTCAACAATAAAATCTTCTGTACCCTTGTTTGTAAAGCCTACCAGGAATTTCATAATGATATTTGCTGGAAAATCTTCTCCTTTCACAATCAATAGTTGTATCTGCACTTAGTGAAACTTCAGATTCACCAGATACATCTTATTCCTCCTTATCTTCTGTCAGATCTGTGGGTTCATCTTCCACCTCTGCTTCATCATATTTATCTTCAATTATTGAGCCTTCCACTGTTTTTTCATCTTCTGTAAGATCTTAAGCTGCTGCTACTGAGCCTCCAAGGCTGCCTTGGAGCAAGGGCTACATAGCTTGTTTAAAAAATTTTTTGTTTGTTTTGTAATTGCTAAGAGAACTCCTGTTCACTATTAAACTTTTATAAATTATAGAAAAAATACAGTGAAGTTATTAAAAACAACTAAATCCTATCATTTTGTATATATCCTTCTATCTTTTTATTCATTACTATAGCCATTTCTTAGGGAAAATATTTTGACTACAGACTTTATATGTTATTATTAAAAATTCTTTCCCAAATACGCAATCATTGACAAAACTGAAGGGCAAGATAGACAGCAACACAATAACAGTAGGAGACTTCAATACCCCACTTTCAGTTCTGGATAAAACAACCAGACAGAAGGTCATTAAGGAAACAGAGGAGCTAAACAATATTGTAGACCAATTGGATTTAATAAACTTATACAGAATACTCCACCCAACAGCAGATATACATTCTTTGCAAGTACAGGTGAACATTCTCCAAAACAGCATGTTAGGCCACAAAACAAGTTTTAACAAATTAAAGATTAAAATTATACAAAGTATCTTCTTTTACCACAGTGGGATGAAACTAGAAATCAGTAGCACAAGGAAAACAGGAAAATCCACAAATATGTGAATATTAAACAACACACTCTTAAACAACCAAAGGGTTAAAGAAGAAATCACAAGGGAATTTAGAAAATATCAGAAGACAAATGAAAACAAAACCCAGTATATCAAAACTTAGGGGATGTAGCAAATGCAGTAGGAAGAGGGAAATTTATAGTACTAAATGTTTATATTAAAAACTCAAGCCAACATTCTAACTTTACATCAGAAGAAACTAGAAAAAGAAAAGTAAACCCACAGTCATCAGATGGAAGGAAACAATAAAGATTAGAGCAGAGATAAACAAAATAGATAATAGAAAAGCAACAGAAAAAAAAAATCAATGAGGCCAAGCATTGGTTTTTTGAAAAGATCAACAAATTGACAACCTTTAGCTAGTCTAAGATAAAAAGAGGGAAGACTCAAATAACTAAAATTAGAAATGAAAGAGACATGACAACTGACATGACAAATAAAAAGAATTATAAGAGACTACAATGAGTAATTATATGCCAACAAATTGGATAACCTAGGAAAAATGAATAAATTTCTAGAGACATATAACCTACCAAGACTAAATCATGCAGAAATAAGAAATCTGAACAGACTATCTATAACTAGTGAGGAGATTGAAGCGGCTATCAAAAACCTCCCAAGAAAGAAAAGCCCAGGACCTCATGGCTTCACTGGAAAATCATACCAAACATTTAAAGAAGAGTCAACACCAATTCTTTTCACTATTCCAAAGAATTGAAGAGGAAGTAATATTCCTAAACTCATTCTGTGAGGCCAGTATTTCCCTGATCCCAAAACCAAACAAAGACAGACAAGGGTAGAGAAAGGACTGCATACTATTTTTGATGAATATTGATGCAAAAACCCTAAACAAAAAAACTGAATTCATCAGCATACTTAAAGGATTATACACTATGACCAAGTGGGATTTATAGCTGAAATGTAAGGATGGTTCAGCATACACAAATCAATCAATATAATATATAATGTTAACAAAATGATAAAAACCATATGATCATCTCAATTGATACTGAAAAGGCATTCAACAAAATTCAACATCCTTTCCTGATAAAAGCACTCAACAAACTAGAATAGAAGGAAGCTTTCTAAACATAATAAAAGCCATATATGGAAAGCCCACAGCAAACATCATACTAAATGTGGAAAGACTGAAAGCTCTTTCTCTAAGATCAGGATTAAGGCAAGGATACCCATTCTTACTACTATTGTTCAGCATAATACTGGAAGTTCTAGCCATAGCAATTCAACAAGAAAAGGAAATAAGACATACAAATTGGAAAGGAAGAAGTAAAATATCACTGTTCACAGATGACATGACCTTTCATGTAGAAAGTCCTAAAGAGTCTAAAAAACCTCTTAGAACTAATAAATTTAGCAGAATTGCAGGTTATAAATCAACAGTCAAAAATTAATTGCATTTCTATACATTATCAATGGCCAATCAGAAAAGGAAATTAAGAAAACAGTCCATTTACTGTAGTATCAAAAAGGATAAAATATTTAGGAATAAATTAAACAAGGAAATGAAAGACTTTTGCATTGAAAACTACAGAACATTACTAAAAATAATCAAAGAAAATGCAAATAAATGGCTAAACATATCATACCTATGGATTGGAAGACTTAATATTGTTAAAATATCCATCTACCCAAAGTGATCTACAGATTCAATGCAATCCCTATCAAAATCCTAATGGCTTTTTTTTTTTTTTTCAAAAATAGAAAAAAAAAAATCCTAAAATGCCTATATAATCTCAAGGGACTCTCAGAATAGCCAAGCAATCTTTTAATGAGAACAAAGTTTGAGGCCTTACACTCTGTGATTTCAAAACATACTACAATGCAACAATAATTAAGATGGAGCGGTACTGACATGAAGACAGATAATATAGACCCATTAATGGAACAGAATAGCAACCCTAGAAACAAACTCTTGCATATATGTCCAAATGACTTTTAACAGAGTGTCAAGACTACACCATGAAGAAAAAGACAATCTCTTCAACAAATGGTGTTAGGAAAACTACATGTTCGTGTGCAAAATAATGAACTTGGACCCTTCATTTATATTATACGCAAAAATTAAAATGGATTAAAGACTACAGTGTAAGACATTGAACTATTAAACTCCTAGAAGAAAACATAGGAAAAGAGCTTCAATTGAATTTGGCAATGATTTCTTGGGTACGACAACAAAGCATGGGCAATAAAAGCAAAAATAGACCAGTGGAACTATAACAAACAAATTTTTTTCTGCTTGTCAAAGGAAACAACAACAGAGTAAAAAAGACAGCCTATGGAGTGGGAGAAAATAATTACAAATCATGTATCTGATAAGGGGTTAACATCCAGAAAATATAAGGAACTTATACAACTCAAGGAAAAAAACCAAACAACCTAATTAAAAAATGGGCAAAGGACTTTATCCAAAGACACACAAATGGCCAACAAGCATATGAAAAGATGTTCAGCATCGCTAATCATTAAAGAAGTGAAAATCAAAACCACATGAGATACCACTACACATCCATCAGGATGGCCACTATCAAAAGAACAGAAGATGTTAAATGTTGGCAAGGATGTGGATGCTCTGGAACCCTTGTGCATTATAGGTGGGAACGTAAAATGTTGCAGCCATTATGGAAAACAGTATGGTGGTTTCTTAAAAAATTAAAAATAGAATTACCACATGATCCAGCAATTCCTCTTGGTGTATATCCAAAAGAATTAAAAGCAGAATCTTGGAGAGATCATTTGCACACCCTTGTTCATTATGACATTATTTACAATAGCCAAGGTGTGGAAGCAATGCAAATATACATCAAGAGATACATGGATAAAGAAAATGTGGTATATACATGCAGCATTTATGCATCATTGTAAAAGAAGGAAATCCTGTCTTTTGCTACAATGTGGATGAACCTCAAGAACATTATGATAAGCAAATTAAGCCAGTCACAAAAGCACAAATACTGTATAATTCCACTCATATGAAGTATCTAAAGTGATTAAAATCATAGAAACAGAAAGGAGACTGGGTGGAGGGAGAGTTAATGTTGAGTAGGTATAGAGTTTCACTGTTATAAGATAAAAAAGTTCTAGAGATCTGTTGTACAATAGTTTGAATATACTTAACACTACTGAGCTGTACACCTAAAAATGGTTAAGGTGATAAATTTAATATTATGTGTTTTTTACAACAATAAAAAATATTGGCTGGGGTATGTGTGGTTGACTTTTAAGTAAGCAAATAAATGTTATAACAGACTATGGTATAAAGGAATCTGATATTTTTACCATTTAGAAAAATGGTTCACAGACCAGGTAAGTGGAGGGTGGGAAGAAGACGAAAATTTAAAAATAAAAAAAATTAAAAAAAATTAAGTTATATACTTATCCTACCCTCTTTCCCAAAAATCCTGAGTTTTTTATTCACCTTTCCCTCCATATGATTCCTTGCCACCCTATTTCATTATAAAACACCAATTCAGAGAATATGATAAATTTAGAAAAGTGCATAAGCTTCATCTCCCATTTAAATCACTGGGAGAAGTCTTGCTTTTTTCTGCAGTCTTATTTTAAAAGTGTTTACAGTTGTGCTAATGTGTATGATGTTTTTATCATTTAGCACATAGATGAAACATAAATAAGCACTGCAATATAAATCCTGACCTTTTTATTTATAGAAATAGTTTTGAATTTTATAGTTCAGGTGATCTCTGTATTACTAGAAAACATTAATCACATTTTGCTCTTTGCACCTCTTAATTTAGTGGGCAAGCTTTTTAATTTTTCTTTTCATATTCCCCCCCACTCCTCCCTTTTTTAGTTTCAACAGTTTTAGCAGTTCATTTTAAATTCACATCTGCTTTCAAAATTTAGATCATAGAAAAACTACATATAATCCATAATTATAATAATTTTATGGATTTCTATTTGGCTAAAGGGACAATTCCTTTACAATTCTGGAATAGTAAGGCAATATATTTTAGGTATGTTTTTACTCTAAAAATAAAAATAATGACAACTCATCTATATGTCAAATTTATAGAATAATAAAAGAGATTTGTTCCCTTTGAAATATGTAAATATGATGTCTGACTGTGCATTTGAATTGCTCTTGTGATGTACATAGCTCAAAATTAATGAGTTTCTGTTTGTGTGCTATTTAGCTAAAGGCAATGAAAATAATTAAAAATGTTTTTGCTCTTTGGGAAATTTTAAATTCTGATTTATTAAAAATAGAGCTGGAAGAATGTTTGAGAACCTGCTTTGTGAGATATTCCTCAGACTTACAAACTCAAATACAAATGACTTGGAATTGATGAAGAAAAAAATCTCCTTGGAAATATATTTATGAAATATTGATGAAAATGAAGTTATTAATATCACACTATTTCTTTTTACAAAGATTAGGGTTCTTTTGATATAAGCTGGTTTAAACTTATCTAGCTTGGGTATTTTCTCTTTTGCAGCATCATCAGTTACTAATATAGCACTGTTATGTTATGGTAAGGTTAGTGGCATTAGCAGACTCATTTGGGAGTTGTTTTCAGTGTTCATTTACAAATGATGTAAATATGCACCACATCCTAGAAAAGGAAGAGGGAGGAGGGTTTGTAATTATAAAATGAAGCTATTTAAAACCCACCTTCTCTCCTGGTAACCAAATTAGAGTAATCATTATGTTTTTTGTTGTTGCTGTTATTGTTGTTTTACAGAGAAGTATTTAGAATTTAGTGATTGTTTTTAAAAATCAGGAATATGAGGATTATCATATAATATTTACTTTGTGATTTTTTGAAGCAAGATATTTGCGTAATAATGCATTTGAAAGTGAACTTTTTCTTTTCTATACCTACTTATAAATGTCCTTTCTGCGCCATTCATATAGCAGTATTCCTTAAAAATTCTGTAGGGTAAACTTGTCACTTTGGTAGATCATAAAGACTTGAGAGTTGCTCTCTGACTAAAAAGATGGACTGACAGCTGGGTTTTATGGAGATGAAGGTATGTGAGATGAAGAACTTACTTTCATATCCATTGTCTTTATAAATTTTCAGAAGTAGCCTACTAGTTAGGCAGTACATGAACCTTGTCTACTATTTATTTGTCTAGGATTCTTAGTCTCTGATTTCTCTACTTAGTATTAAGACAGTAGCAAAAATACCCACTCAATAGGAATTTTGTACTTCACAGCTAAGTTAAGGTCTGACTTAGGATATAAAAAATTAATTTAGTACCACCAACCAGATTGCTATTTGGAAAATGTCTTTGGACTAGTGAAGCATGCCTTGGCTGATGGTAAATAGATGCTCTTCTGTTATAAATACTAGTTTGTCCTTTTTTCTTTTCATCAGGTGCTTATGCAAATCAAATCATAAAAGTTGAATGGAAATATAGAAAGGTAGTCATGAAATTGTTTAATATTGTGTGACCATAGAATAGAAGAATGACTGAGCTGAGGTTTGGGTGGCTCTCCTAGCAGTTTACAAAGAATTTGAAGCAAATATGTTCTTGTACTTTAATAATGGGTGACATATATATTGAATACTTACTATGTTTTAGGTACTATGCAATAAACAGTTTAAATCCTACAATCTTATGATGTCCATTTTACAAAACTGAGGCTCAGAGAGACTAAACAACATTCAGGATTCACACAGTAGGTAGTGAGGCCAGGAATCAAACCCAGATAGTCATAACTCCAGAACTTCTGCTCACGTGCTGCATACAGCCTGTGCACACTCCATGAATGATGCCTTCTAAAACAACTCAGTTTGCATGCTGAAGCCTTATCAGTGCACCATACCATCTTCCTGCTATACAGCAGGAAGTGCTGAGGCTAAGGAGAAGAGTCCAGTGAGTCTCTAGTAGGAAGAGACATGCACATAAATAGTATAATCATATGCAGGGTACAGTTGGGAGCACAGAGAAGGGAACTATCAGTTTTCTCTGCACTCCTCTTATCCATACTACTTATACTGTAAACCGGTTTATGGTACATTTTGTGTCCTTTTATATTCTTCATTACTACATCCTGTTGGAGTAAGGAGGAAACAGTGTTACTTTAGAGATAGAAAAGGAGGCCCGGAAAGGTTAAGGGCCTTTCCTAGAAGCACAGTAAATCATTGATACCAGAACAATAATTTAGGGCCCCAAATGACAGTTAATTTCCTTGGTAGACTAGGAAATTGCACATTTTCCTGAAATTCTTCTAAGCCAAGAATCTTTTCCTTCCCTCCCCCGTCCCCCATCATTTTACTCATATCTTTTTCAAGTCTGTATATTTTCTAGGCTCGCAAATATGTGGAAAATCTTTTCCTGGTATTTAGCAAATGTGGTTGTCGAAAGTAGATAACTTCTGTACTTCAGGCACATAAGAGAGATTGCGTGTTCGGTTAAAACCACCACAGTAAAGTGAGTTGTAATCTTTTTGCTGGTGGAGGGTCTTGTCTTCGATTTGTAAAAAATGCAATATCTGTGAAGAAAAATAAAGTGAAGTGCACTAAAATGAGGTATTGCCTGTGTGTGGCCATTGTAGCCTCTGGAGACCCCACAGTGATAATCCAACCTTTTCCAGGGAAGGGGGTTGTTACATGGCAGCTCCCCTGGAAGGCCTCTGGGCAGTTTCTCTGCCTTGAATCAAAGCTAGTTCAGGTACCAGACAAAGCAGATTTTATTCTTAGGACAGACTCAACCTATGTCAGCTTAAGAATCATTTGCAGAGCAAGAAGGTGAAGTCTCATAACATGCTGGAGGTGCTAGGGATCTGGGGTCTTGATTTCCTGGGGGTGTTTGCTGAATTGCCTGTGATGGTGCCCAGTGAGGGAGGAAATACAGACAGTACACACACTTGGTTTTCTTCTCAGAGCTGCCACTAGCAATTAAGTCAAACGTAGGGGATGCTTGCCATTCATTTCATTTTGACCTACAAACTACTCATTTAGATATCAGTTTGATAGTGAATGTCATTGTATTTGTGTACTACAATATTTAATAAGGTATTCTTTTTTCCTTTCTCAAATCCAGTAAAATGGTTCTTAACTGTTTTGAATCAGGGACTACTCTAAGAATTTGGTAGAAGCACTCTCTCCAGAAAAATGCAAACACTTACAGAATTTTGCATATTATTTCAAAGAGTTTATGGACCTTCCCCTGTAAAGCTGATCTGTGAGCTTTGGAGTAAGGGTAAACAACCTTTGCTGTAGACGTTTCATAGTCACTGTTTAATATTCAAAGAAATACTGTAAGTTTTTAACCTGTAATTTTTTACAGAAAAATGTGTTTAATGTTCTTCTGTATTGAGGAAAAGTAAACATAGTATGCTTAAAATCAGAACACATACACATTATGCTTCAGGAAATTTTTATGAAAACTTAAATTTTGAATAACAGTTGTCTAATACTTAACTTTGTTTCCCTCTTTTAAGCTTGGTAAAATGCGGCTGACAATTCCATGTCGGGCCCTTACATGTTCTCATCTGCAGTGTTTTGACGCAACTCTTTATATTCAGATGAATGAGAAAAAACCAACTTGGGTTTGTCCTGTTTGTGATAAGAAGGCTCCATATGAACACCTTATTATTGATGGGTATGTCAATATAAAGTTTTTCCTTTTGCCTTGAAATGACATCTGAGTTAGTTATTCATCAGGTTTGGGATGAAAATTCTACAGGTAGTGTTTTCTGAGTTACCTATTTCTAGGATTTTCATGATTTTGGAAATCAGTATTTTCCAAAATAAGTAATATTATGATCATTTTTCCTTTTTAACTTGATGTCTTCTTGTTTTGGAAATGTATGCTTTACTGTTAGAGCTTCCTGACATTTACCATTTAAAACAACAATGGTTCTAAGCAGGGTATGCTTACACTTTTTCCCAGACAAGCAGACCATATTAAAGAATAAGAATGAAAGAGTTGTAAACCTCTGGTTAACTTAAGCTCACCAAAAATTGGAATTTTTAGTAGAAATTGGCCTGTTTTGGGAAATTTTCTTGTGCTTCAGTCATGGTCCATTATACTTCCCAGCTGTAGGGGCTCCTCAGACTGATCAGCACACTGAATGAATAGCAGCTTACTTTGTTTCTCTATTTCTTCTGAAATAATTGTCTCCATCTTTCTTGTCCACCTACAGCTCGCAACAATAATTTTTAATACCCCTATGTTTTATCTGTCCTACCAGACATCTTGGAATGTCTTCTAAATTTTAACCTTTTCTTTAGCCTCCTTTCCCCTGCTTTTTTGCCACAGAACAAAGAGAAATTGTGGAGAAAAATGTCTTAATTTCCTGTACTCTCTAGTAAAACACTTAAGGCAACTTATCTATAGTAATTGAGAAAACACAGGAGTCTGAAGGTGTGACATAAGGAATGGAGTACATTTAGCATTATAAGGGTAACCCAGAGCTTAAAAGATGTTAAACTAATCATGGGGAGGAGTAAATATGTAACGTAAATGTTTTATGTTTAATTTTTCAGAGATAACAATGATCACTAATAAATCTGAATCAAATAATAATATTCTACCAACTCTATATTATATTGCTTCAGATTCCTCCATCAACTGGGACTTTTCTTATTTTAAAAACCATATATATACACACATGTGTATATATATATACACATCTACATATATATATACACATACACATTTAAAGAAAAATTGGAAAATGTAGGAAAATTAAAAATTTTTATGATAATGTTTTCTGATTTTTGTTTTCACATAATTGTGAAATATTAATAATTTTTATCCTTTGGTTTCATTTAACATTATAACTTAAGCATTTGACCATTAATTTTACACACATTTTGCAAGTCATGTTCTTTAATATCTGCATATTTATCAAGGAGACAACATTCAATACATATTTTTGTATTATTCCTTCAGTTTATCAAATAAGATGTATATTGTAGGCAATTTGGACTATGTAAAATAAGTATAAAGAAGAAAAATAACTTTTTCTATTTAGCCCTAGATTTTGAGAACAAATATAACCTGTCTGTTCCACTTATTCTTTCTTATTTATACTTGTACAAAACATAGGTCTGAATGTTTTTTGAACAGTAATAATTCTATCTGCATGTAGAATGTGATATTTAAAGGATAAATTGTTTCTTATAGCTTGTTTATGGAAATCCTAAAGTACTGTACAGATTGCGATGAAATACAGTTTAAGGAGGATGGCTCTTGGGCACCTATGAGATCAAAAAAGGAAGTACAGGAAGTTTCTGCCTCTTACAATGGAGTTGATGGTGAGTATTAGTTTTCCAGAAGGGTGGGGCAGTCTTGCTGTTGTAAAGCCTTGGCTTTTAATATTGAAACGCCCAAATTGTATTTAAAAAAAAAAAAACTTAACAGTTTATGGATAGCTCTATAACTCTTATTAAATTATTGATTAAATGTTCAAATGTAGTAAAACTTCTTTTAAACTCACTTTTTTGCCAGCTTTCAAAATTCTATGGTATAAAATTTCAAAGTAACATAATCTAATAAGTCTTTGTAAAGTCATGCTTTTGAAATGGTATCCTTTTAAATTTTTAACAGATTTGGTACAGAATCATGAATGTTCTTTCATTTACATTTTTTTTCCTGGCTTTTAGTATGGTTTTGCTGGAAAGAAGCTATGATTTTAAAAAATGTTACCATAACATTTCTTAAGTATATCAAGTACTTATACAGGTAAACATATGTACTAGATAGTCTTTGCCCTCAAAACAGCTTGTTTTTTGAAGTGGACATACATTTTTCTTGTTTTCCTTAATTCAGAATTGTTTTTCAAAAAAAAATCCTTTAACAACTAATAATAAATAGTAGTTTTAAGCTTAGGGGAACAGAGCCACTCTTGGTTTTCTGCTCTCTGACCCCAGCAATGTTGTAAGTCTAAGCTATAACTGATAAATTAATCCATTAGCATACTGAGAAAAAAAAAGTGTCATAGGTTTTTTTTGCCTTGTGTTTTGATCATTCCCACACAGGATGCTTGAGCTCTGCCTTAGAGCATCAGGTGACTTCTCAACACCAGTCCTCAAATAAAAATAAAAAAGTAGAGGTGATTGACCTAACCATAGACAGTTCATCTGATGAAGAGGAGGAAGAGCCATCTGCCAAGAGGACCTGTCCTTCCCTATCTCCCACATCACCACTAAATAATAAAGGGTAAGTACAGAGCCCTTAAAAATTTGTGAAAGTTAATTTTGCAAGTAGGATTAAAAGATCTGCCAAATGAAGTGATTATTCAGTATTGTAAATCTTAGCAATCAAAGGACAAGTTGAGTTTTCCCTAGGTATGTGACATTCTTGAGGGATTGGGATAATGCATTAAAAGGTCACTTGGATATGGTATTGATCATACCAAAAAATGGTTCTCCTACAGTGGTTTTCATCAGAATCACCTGGTATACATCAGAATCACCTGGAGGGCTTATTAAAACACACATTGCTCCCCACCCCATATCTGATTCAGGAATAGGGACCGAGAAAATTTGTATTTCTAGTAAGTTCCCAAGTGATTCTAATGCTGCTCATAGGATTTAGAATATTTACTCAAACTGGAAAATATATGCTGTGAAATTAACCTTAAGTAGAATGTTTCAAGTAGAAAGCAGAGGAAGCTCAAATAAAGGCTTTAAAACTGCCTCGAAATATGGAAGTCTAAGACTTAAGTTAACAGTAGACATGCTTTCTATTTTGCAGACTCATTTCCCATTAGTATCGTATCAATAATAATGTACCTTTATGCTTTAGCTCAATCACAAAATACTGTTATTTATTTTATGTAAAACACCCCATGTTAGTTACGGGTGATAATAAAATGAATAAAAATACAGTCCTAATCTTAAAGAGTTAACATTTTGTAGAAGATGGTTAAACAAGTAGCTAACTCTAGTTGTACTCTTAGGCTCTTGTTAGTCTCATGAGACACATTGGGGATTCTCAGCAAAAAGACTTCATGTTTTGCTGAAGCACAGTTGTAGTACACTAAAGGCTAGAAATATATGTGCCCCCTTTTAGGTATGTCTCAGGAGTATTACATGGGCCGTTGTAACCAAATAGGAGCTATTCAAAAAAATCTCCTTCCAGCAAGCAGTAGCACTTGGAGAAAGAATGTAAGTGAGAGAAGGAAAGTCATCAGAATGCGTTGTTACAGATTTCAAAGTCATCAGAATGCGTTGTTACAGATTGCAAGAGGGAAAGTTAACACTAGCCCAAGAGTGGGCATTTCTGTGCTTGGAATCAGATTTTTTTCAGGTTTGATATTCTTTGATGAGAGAAGAAGATTTTCTATTTGAATATATTTATAGTTACTTGAAAGGTAAAGTTGCAACATTAAAAGCAGAATCATGATAAATTTAGAGGACTTTGTTAGAGGACTTTGACTATTTCAGGAATTGTCATAATACAATCAAACACATTACACAGATTGGTATTTTCACTGGAGAGTAGCTTATCTCGGCATACAGACAGCAATAAAGACATTAAAAGCAGTATCATTATTCTAAACAAAATGAATATTTAAACATTCATTCTACTTTAAATCCTACTTTATGAACATTCATCTCTGATTAAAGCCTAACTTGATGGCTGTTACCCAGCAAGCCTGATCTTGTTATTTCATATACTTATTTTATAAATCTGAGTGGGAGAAAAAGAAAAATCAAATTATCAGAAGCTGGCATAGTTAGAAAAAAAAATCTATAGAATTTTAATTATATCTAGTATCAAACCATAGTATGACCAAATACATATATTTATTTATTTAAATGCCATAATTGCAACATGAAAAGTTATTTCATAAATCTCTGGGTATATAAATACTTTATGGATTAAATGTATAATTACATGTGTTAGTTTACTCTTTAGAATATTAATAGTCATAATATATTATATATATATAAACTGCAATAATTTTATTATCTGAATATACAGTTCTCCTTAAAGGAAAGTTTTTTGAGTGTTTAGAAATGTAATATTTTTCTTTGTATATTTGCTTTGCTGTTTCTCCAGAAAGAGCTGTGTTTATTATATTTGGAAAATTACATTAGATGCATTAACTACTTCCTGAGCTTCCCAGTGCTTAATTCAACCCAGACATAGTATTTGCAAATGGCAGACCTTTCTGTGTTTTCAGACTAAACAAGCAACCTGAAAGTTTGACATTTTTAGAAGAATAACATCATATTCAGTACTAGTGGCCATTTTACAATAATGACTAGCCGATGAATAGAAGCCTAAAGCCAGAATATCCTGTTTGTTATTGTGTTTTGTAAAGGTGGAAATGCATTTCAGAATGTTATCACAAAATGTAAAGGAAAGGAGCCAAGCAGGAATTAGAAAGAGGCAAACATCAGTAAATATAAAATACTTTGCTGTCTTCAGCCACTGAGTGTTTAGTATTCATCCAGAAATTTCCTTTGCTGTTTGATATACCAAGATGTTTTCAAAGACTAGCATTTCAACTGCTTTCTTCTCTTTCGTAATCCCTTAGGCATTATCAGAAGAGACAGCTAATGGAAAATGGCACTTTTTATAGATGTGAGAGGTTTAATTGTTTCCATTAGATGAAACATTTTTATGAAGCAGATGAGAGTGTACTTTATGCTTCATCTCTCATTCATAAAATGTGGTAGATGGTCACAACTAGAACTCCATTCCTGGAAATCCAGCCTTAGCACCTTTTGAAATATTCTGTACCATTAAAGTTACATCTCCACAGCCTAAGTACTTTACATGAAGATTTTTTGTTTGTTTTTTGTTTGTTTTGTTTTTTAATACGCCTACAGCATCTGGTATTCAGAGGTTGTCTCCCATCCAAGTACTAACCAGGCCCGACCCTGCTTAGCTTGCGAGATCTAACGAGATCAGGCGTGTTCAGGGTGGCATGGCTGTAGCCGTAGACTACATGAAGTTTTAAAAGCAAAAGACAGCCTCTATATGTCTTCTTTTTTCCTTTATTTTCTATGATTTATATACCTGTTAGCCTCCTAATGGTTAGGATAGCACATGATCCTTATGTTTGCACTCAGGACTATTAGAATTCTTTTTCTTTTCAAAATCATTTCATTTCTTTTCCCCTCCTTTTTGCTTTTTGACTAATTTCTGGTATAGAAAACAAGATTTGACTATTCAGCTACTTAAACATTTCACTCTATTCCAAACCCTCTTTTTGTTTTTCGTTTTCCATTTATACTGTTCTCCCTTTGAAACCTCTCCACACCTGTTCATTTTGGAGCATCTCTTTTCCTTGTCTTTCTCTGCTTTCGATCATTCAGCAGGCCTTTTATGTAAACAGCATGCTAGTGGCTGTGCGGGCATTGGATATACCAAGATAAACTGCACCTAGTTTTTCTTCTCCTAAAGCTTACAAGTCTTGCAGCCAGGTGTTAACTCTTCACTGCTCAGATTGCTACAGTTCCCCAGTCTTGCTGTATGTGTTTTCTTTGCAAGGACTTCACATAAACCTTTTACTACCTGACAGCCCAGTGCTTATTTTTTAAAAGGTTCCAGAATCTTGGCTGTTATAGATACCTTTCACTCCTATTCCATTGAAGTGGCTCAGCCATGCCTTCCCCCTGCATTCTGAAAGTGTAATTATGATCCTAAGACAGCGATTTATGAATGTTGGATGCCATTGCATTCATTTATTTCTCCAAGTAGCCTCTGCAAAGTGCTATTAAGTATACAAGTTATTTTCTAACACAGTCAGCCCTAGGTATCTTCACGTTTGCTTCCTTGGTCTGTGGTTCGTTGAATCCACGGATGCAGAACCCATGGACACAGAGGGCCGACTAAGGGACTTGAGCATCTAAGGATTTTGATATCTGAGGGTTCCTGGAACTAGTCCCTTGTGGAGACCGAGGAACAACTATAATTATAGTAGTCTAAATTATATATTGCTTTCCTTTTGTTTTTATTTCTAGCACAAAAGCTGGGACTCATTGTGAGATGCAGCTTCCCTGTTTGTTAAACTTAAAAGTTCAACTGACTCATGAAAGTAATGCAAACTTTACCTTCTTCTAGCATATTAAGTCTTCCACATCAAGCATCTCCAGTGTCCCGCACCCCAAGCCTCCCTGCTGTAGACACAAGCTACATTAACACATCCCTCATCCAAGACTACAGGCATCCTTTCCACATGACACCCATGCCTTATGACTTACAAGGTGAGTTCTTCTACATTGTCACATAGCATTATGAATGAATGCCTTTGATTTATATAATCTTCTTCTGGGTGAGTCTAAGGAAGAACTGAAAGATGGGAAAACAGGGGGTTGGACTTAGGGAACTGGGAGGAATATATGCTGTAGTCATAGGGAAGCACAGATTCCATTCCTTGTTTGTACCTTCATCAGTAGCCAGTATTTTACCACCAGTGGTAAAACTATCGCAATGATCTTTAGGTTTTGTGGCTTCAGAGTTGTTTTTGGATGACTTCTTACATATTGATTTGAATATCGATATTTATGAAAATTATTTTTTGTTCCCTGAATCCAGTTATAATGCAACAGGTATTATGGGTAACTATGTTGTATGATATTTTAGATAATGCTGAATTGAGACATTGGAAAGTTAATTTTTGTTCCAATGAAACCGATTCTTTTTTAAAGTAGTTGATAATGTCAGTATACTCACTTGTACGATGTATTTTGCATTCATAATCATTTACATTATCAAGAAGAGTTATTCTTCTCTTATATCTTTATAATTTAATAATTTGCATATTAGCCATATTATTGAAGAGCATTTTTCTTTTTTACTATTGAATACCATATATGCTCATTGTAGAAAATTTAATACAAAAACTCAAAGTGGAAGCTTCCTTCTATCCATCCCCATTAGAAAAACCCAGGCCACTACCAAGGATTCTTGAGAGCCGTGGTAGTTGAGTGGATTCTTAGTGATTGTAATGAAAACCCTATTTCAACTCTATCCAATAGAGCTTTCTGCAATGAGGGACGTATTGTAATCTGTACTGAGCAATATAGTAGGCACTAGGCACATATGGTTACTGAGCATTTGGAATGTGGCTAGTGTGACTGAACTGAATTTTTAATTTTATTTAATATTATTAAATTTAAATGGCTATATCATATGATTTTAGTAGCTTCTATTGGACAATGCAGTCCTATTTTTCACTTAGTCCACTGCCAGATCTCACTATCAAGAACCACAGTGCTATACATTTTGCAGGTTCTCATGTTATAATTTATTCGAATATAGTTGGTGGATGGATCCCCAAAGTATTTGTGTTGCTGTTATCTTTTTATCTATATTTGCTTGTGCTTTTTCCCAAATTTAGATGTAATAATGAGGCATTTTATTCACGTTGATTTACTTGCTCTTTGTTGCATTACACGTTCGGCAATATGGACAAGAATGCAAATTAGAAAAGGCAGGCTTGCAGTGACTTCCTTGTAGCCAGGGACCAGAGCTGGTCTTTCTGTAATAGCCATCACCCCAGCAGACACCCCCTCATACTTCTTCCCTGCCTCATGACACTGGAGAGTCTCTGAATTAGAATCTGGTACAGATAGTGGCAAGTGTGCAAATTTGAGAAAGAGAAAGAAAATCTGTGCTACAACTTAACTTCATGAGATACTTGTAAGGAGTAAATTAGAGTAGATTGAAAGGTTACTTAAGAGGAGTCAGTGAGAGCATTTGGTGAAAAGTACTGTCAATTTAAGGGATCAGTGCTAGATCTAACAGGGCAGCTATGGCCCAAGGTCCTACAAATGGAGTCAGGAAGGGCACATCATTGCTAAAGCTTTGACTTCAGTCTTAGTAATCTAGAGATGAGAGGGATGTAAAACATTCAGCTGAACTCTACATGTTTAAAATTCTAAATGGATTAGAATTAGCATTTAAGATTTATATTCGTTTTTGAAATATTGAGACATTTGGGATGGTTTTTTTTTACTTTTTTTTTTCCCAAAACTGAAATAATTTTTTCTCTCACAGGATTAGATTTCTTTCCTTTCTTATCAGGAGACAATCAGGTATGTTATATGTCATTGTAATTGTATATTAAAATATATAAAAGTATAATATGAAGCCAAGAGAAAGAAAATAAATTTTCCTAGAAAATTCAGAGTAGTCGTACCCATTACTGTATTGTTAAGGTTTTAAGAATTTAAATCAAAATCTATTTGTCAGCTATGCCTATATAGTAAGAATAATACCTATTTGTTGGTTTCCAGTACTGGTTTATAAAGAAACAGGGAAGTGAATCATATTGACTGATAAATTTCTTGGCCAGATATCTCCATAAGAGAAAGAGGGTAGACTGTCCTCTTTCTTGCCACATCTGAGCATATAGCTCTTTGAAAATAGAATTTTTAGGATTGTTTGCAATATAAATTAAAACAATAAAAATTTTATTAATTTTTTTCCCAATTTCCGATACAAAAATGTCTCTCCAATAATGCAGTCATTTCATAAGGCCATTTGATTTTGCAGAATGTTTTATTAAATATTTCAGGAACACCAGATCCTCAGAATCTGTTAAAGTTAGGACTTTGTTCTACTGAAAAGAAAGCTTATTAATTTATAAATGTAATTAACATTTGTTTTGTCTTTTTTCCCCCTCCCTAGCATTACAACACCTCCCTCCTCGCTGCTGCAGCGGCAGCAGTTTCAGATGATCAAGACCTCTTACACTCGTCTCGATTTTTTCCGTATACCTCCTCACAGATGTTTCTTGATCAGTTAAGTGCAGGAGGCAGTACTTCTCTGCCAACCACCAATGGCAGCAGTAGTGGCAGTAACAGCAGCCTCGTGTCCTCCAACAGCCTAAGGGAGAGCCATGGCCACACCGTCACAAACAGGAGCAGCACGGACACAGCATCCATCTTCGGCATCATACCAGACATTATTTCGTTGGACTGACTTCCCTGCCCCTGCTGCTCCCACCCCCACCCAGGTTAAGTGAGCGTGGCAGAGAGACGAGAACTTTGTGCTATGTTTTACCTTATTCTGTTTAGAAAAGTACACACGTGTGTTTTTTTCCTTTTTTTTAGGGAAAAAATTAAAAGAAATGTACAGAGAACAAAACTATATTTTCAGTTTTACTTTTGTATATAAATCTAAGACTGCCTGTCTGATAAAACACTTGTAAAAAAAAAAAAAAAAAAGGAAAGAAAAGAAAAAAAGAAAAAAAAAACGTACCCACAACCCACCTTCAGTTCAATTTTTCTGGATTCTGAAGATTTTTTTTTCATCGTTTGTCCTATGGTTTTGGTTTTATTTTACTTCAATGGCATTATTTTATTTGCAATAACAGAAAAGGAATTGCATGTCTGAAGTTTTAAGTTGTGGGCTTTTCTTTGTTGTGGGGAGGGGGAGGAGGGGTATAGTTTTAATTTCCATTTTCTAAAAATGACAGACTTGGATTCTGTTTGTGCATATTCTGTGTGTGCATATTTTATCCAGCCTTAAATTATAAATCTCATCTGTCCCACTGCATTCCCTGTGTATTTTCAGGACATAGCTCGTGGGTATGTGTGTTCAGTGTGTGTGTCTGTGTATTTTTCTGTCATTACTGTTCCTTCTCCAGAGTTTGCATTCAGTTGATAACTCAGTTGCCTGCTTCTTTCAAAGTGCTTTGAAGGTCTTGAACTCACATATGAGCATCTTTATTGACTATCCCAATTGCATGTTCTCCATCACATATTCTCTCTTATTTGCTAGATACCCCTAACTATGTTTTTAGAGTTTGGAGTAAAGCTGTCTGGGTAAGGAGTAGGCTTAGCAGACCTGTGAATAATACACTTTAGTCTAGTTCTTTATTCTAAATTTGGATTGCCAGTATTATGTATTTAAACCAAGTCTGTGAACACCTGCTTTTTTGGCCACAGGGTAATAAGTTTTCATGTAAGATCTTCATACCAAAGTAGGAAGTAAAAATAGCTTAGAAAGCCTTGTTGGCTGTCTTGTGCAGCTGACAGAGGTAAAGTTACATCACCTCAAAAAAAGAAGACAGTCAATTATCCTAAAACTAAATTCTCTTTGGAAAATATAATGCACCACACATGTCAATCTGTGGACATCTACTATCTGATAAACAGTTGAAATTCAGAATGGGCTGATCCTTAGTCATTTTACTCTGGTTCTAAGTGTACTTATTTTTTTTAGCTATTGTTTTATTTTTCATCTTTTAAAGACAAGCATGACATGGGAAAGTTAATTTTTTGAGAATTCATGGATCAGTCTGATCTATTCTTATTAGTAATGAAACATGTAAATATAGTGAAAACTGTTTTTCAGGAGATGATTGAGGGTTGGAGGGAAGGAAAAGTGGTTCTACTTGTATTCCAAAGTCCTCATCAGAGAAGGTATTACATTCTTCAGGTAATAACTGAAGGTATGGGAAATAGTTTTTAACTGATTGAGAGGTTTAGCAGGTTTAACAGAAAAGATAAAGAAGGGGCATAATGATTACCAGTTTTCCAGACTGGATTTTTATATCACAGCTATAATGTTCTCAGAGTTGATGAAGGACCACCTTTGTGTATAAAATTGTCATTTTAAATCTTGTAGTGGTAACAAAGTGACCTACTTTAATCCAGATAAATTCAAGATGGCTGTATCTTTGGTTGTATGATAAAATTAATGGTTCACATGACTATGTGGCATCTAAAAAATGTTTTTCTACAGCATCTCTGCCACTAAATTGTTGACTTGAATTTTGAAAAACAAGTTGGTGTTGATATGTATATGTGTGTGTGTATATATGTATTTATAGACAAGTGTGTGTGAGTGACAAGTGAGTTATATAGTCTTCCCCTATGCATGTGTATTCCACACATACATGGCAGAGTTAGTCACTAAACAATTTGTAATAAAAAAAAGAGATTCGTTGTCAGTTAAAACAGGACATAGTTAAGTTTTTTAATGAATCTGGTGTTATGGTGAGTAAATATTTTAAAAACTCTCGTTGCTATATTAACTTAGGCTAATACCTAATATAATTTGTGTCTAAATTTGGATTGGGATATAAATTACTTAAATTGTGGAGAGTTGCTTCTTATTTCACATTGCAACAGGAAACATTTCTGTTCAGCTACCTAAGATAAAATGAATAGTTCTCTTTATTTCTGTTTGTTTTTTTTTTCTTTTTCTGTTGTTGTTAGGGGTCTCAAAATTCTGATCAATAACTTTGTGTATGATGCTGAATTACAAACTCTTTGAATGATCTGGTTGAAAACTTGTTCCTCTACTTTCTTCAGCCCAGTTTTAGAGAGGGTTAATTTCCCCTCAGTGTCCTGCATTATACCAACCCAAGGGAAGAATAGGTAATAGGGAGAAATAAATGTTTGTCTAGTGGCTTTGGTTATGTCTCCACAGGAGAAACTAACCATGCAATTGTCTATTTTAGTTCATTCCATGCTAAGGAGTTTGTTCCCTTCAGTTGTTGACTTTCCAAATTGTTGGCATTAGTAGTAGCTATCACTCTGTCTCATGGTCAATATTAGTCAATCAGACTTTCATGATCTGTAGTGATTATTAGTAGAGTCATGCACTGCATCTTTATCTTCTGAGGTTTTTTTTAAGCACATAGTTATTTCATCTTTTTTATTTTTTAGCCCACTCTTACTCCCAACCCATGCCAACCTTGACATGCTGTTTGTGGACAAACAGGGATTCCCAGAATCTTTAGGCAAGTAGCTACCACCCCCCTTGCCTTGGTCATTCATAATAGGCATGCATATGTTTGGGTTGCTGTACAGTATTGTATGTGTATCACACATCTTTGGTAAAATAGCTATTTGACTAGCAGGGTTGAAGTGGCTTCTAGTTCTTTTGTGGGCATTATTGGACACGTCTTTTTAAAACTATTTGAACCTTAACCATGCCATGCTTAGTTGACTAATTTATTTTGAGCATTAAAATTTTTCTACTAATTTAGACATCATCACAATTTTATCATTACCGACTTAGGAAATATTCACAAAAGCTTCTGGAAAATGTGATTTCTTGGCAGATTTTCCTTTGAGTCAGATGTCTGAAACCGAATGAAAATATATCCCAATTTTAAATTGCTAATTGCGGAAGGAAAATTGTTTTTTAAAAATTCCAGTTTTAAATACATAAAACACTTCAAGATCTTCAGGACTTTAAAGCACATTTGAAATTATTTTAGTAAGAATTTTGATTTATCGATACATGTTGAATTCTGTTTTTTACTTAAAGAAAAAAAAGTTTAGATTTCAGAAAGAGGGAAGGAGAATAGCTGGTGGTCCCAGAGTGTGCTGCTGTTAATTGTTTAATTAACAAAGGGGGAAATGTATATAAACAGATATAAAAGTTACCATAAATTCCATGAACTTAAATCTGTGATTCATTGCCTTAAAACTTTCTCTCTTAGAATTTCCATACCGCATGCCAAACCAGTAAAAATGGCTTTTAAAAATGTATAGTAGACCAATGTCAGTTTGTATAAAAGTACCAAGTGAAAATATTTATTACATGCATTGGAAAAAAATTGTTTACCTATTGAATGTTACCTGTTTATGTAGAGCTCTTTAGATGTAATAAAAGAAAAGCCTTCAGTTAATTTGTCTTCTGTAAAATATACTGCTGGGTATAAAAGGGGACAGTCCCTATGAGAAAAGTGATATGCTTTGTGCTTCCAAAGCACGTTTCATCCAGAGCTTTCAAAGCATGACAAGTAATTCTTTTACAACATGCTTTGAGGTAAGTAATGAATGAACAGCCATCATTCCCCTTTCTCATTGAAATATGGCTAGCTTCGTAATGAACCACAGCATCTGTTTAGTTTTAAATCTGTTTAATTGCAGTTTTTGTGCTAAAGAGCACTGTCACCTTTTTCTTTAAAAATACTAGGTGCTAGGTAAGCCGACTGGAATTTCAGGAATGAGCATGAAACCCCGACACCGAGTGGCATAAAAGCCTTTCCTGAGGCAGGGGTTTAGATCAGAATCCTAGCCACTGAACATCCTTAATTAGGGACACTGAGTCAATGGAGATGAACCCCAGGTTCTAAGGACCACTCCACACCACTTAATGTGATTTTGGCAAGCTATGCTCCAGACTCCTGTTAGGCAAATCAGATTAATAACAGTTGCTTTCAGACCACACTGGGGCTGTTCAGTGGTAGAGACAAAGGCTCTGAGGGGAAAGTACCCTCATTCATTCTTATAGCCCAGAACTTAACTTGCCCTATCCCGTTTAAATCCTAAGGCTCTACTGTTTAATCCTTGGTATTCCAGATTGGCTGTGCAGGATTTGCTTCCTAATGTCCATGATGAGTTAAAAGATGTAGGGGTTAGGACTTGAGCCTTGCCTGAAAGTGGAATATAGCAACTCTATATGGGATGCCAATATCTAACCAGCCCTGGGCCGGGGGGTGGGAGACCATGAAGGTAATAAAGTTTAAGCACCTGGGCCCCTCATTTGCTCTAGCCTCTTCTAGGGCCCTGGGAACAGCTGTATCAAATTTATTTCTATATTTCTATTTTTAAAGAAGGCTGCCAAATCATGGAACACTCAGACTCCACAAAACCTGGATCTGCCCCTGCCGTGGTGAACCTAGGCTCCCCTAGCTCAATAGTCGTCACTTCACCTATTTGGTTGTTTGGGCCATTGATTGCCTGCCCTCCACAAAACCCTTACAGCTAGCTCCTAGGAAATCATACTCCCATCAGCAATTACACGGCTGGGAAAATGAAAGAGTCTCTCTCAGGACCTCGTTGGTCAGAAGCCACGCAGCATTGCGAGCTAGTTACGTTAAGACTATGACTTTTCGTCCCCTGCAGTTTCCCTTGTTCCTGGCCTTAGATTTGTGTCTTGTATAGCCTCCCAAAAGACACTCATTTGGTTTTCTTTTGCTTTAGCTACTAAGCACCATTAGATAAAGCCACAATCAGCCCAATTTTGATACATATAAGGAGGGAAATCTCTACTACATTTCCCACTTCTCACCCCGCAGTACGCCACTGTGACTTCAACTCTTTCTAAGGCTGTGCTGACACTACCGATGGATCTACAAATTTGATGTGCACATGCGTGGCATCAGCCTGGCACTTCCTGGCTACATAATTCACTTAAGTTGCTTGAGCTAGAATTGTCCCTGGCAGGTCCAGTCCCCCTACTGCTGTCTTCCGGGGTTGTCACTGCATCATAGCCATGGCCTGTTCCATCCCCTTGTTTTCATTAGTCCTGGGGAAATGGCTTGAAGCATGTTCGGCGTGACCCACTTGAGCAGACCATCCTAATCTGTAAACCTGATTTCCAGCCAGGGGACAGCTGGAAATTGTGACAGGAGCATCAGAAAGGGCCTTCGAAGCTCTCCGCAAGTCCTCAGATGTCTTTTGGTTTCCTTTGGTGTAGGCTGTAAAGTCAGATCACTTCCCACTATTTAGCTGATGCTGCCTTGTTTTAACATGAGTGTTTTCACCCTACACTCTGTTTCTGAATGAATATCCTGAATTGTCACTGCGTGTGGAGACGGGAATGAGACTTTGTAAGTGCCCCTGTGGTGCTGCTACTAATGTCACCTAAGTTTTTTTTTGTTTTAGCTCTTTGCTTGTTGCTGTTTCTCACCTAGCACTGGCTTTGTCTTGGAAATGGGGAAGATGGTTCAATATAGAATATAGTCTTTCGGTAGATTGCCCTTTTTAGGAGAAGCACTGCCATGGTAACTTGGGAATGCATAGTGCTCTACAGTTTGCAAAGACATTTTCAAGTCATTATCTCAGACTCCATGTCATTATCCACAGGCTCCATGAGGCAAGAAATAGGAATCTAACTTTCGTGAGGATCCTAAGACTTTGAGGGGTGAAATGATTTGCCCAGAGTCAGATAGCTGGGAGACGGCAGAGTCAAGCCTGGAACCCAAGCCCAACTCCAAACCATTGGCTTTTTCCATGGTATAAAGGGCTAGACTAATGGCAGTTATTGAAATCAATAAAAATCTTTTATTAAAGACATGCTAATAACGATGACTGAATTCATTTACTTCCATTGCTAAGTCATCTTCTGCTACAGTTGAGTAATGTCATCTTGCCACTGTGCTTGCCATCTCCCTAGAGTGAAAGGAACACTTTAAAAAAAAAAAAATTCATCCGAGTTTTCAGACCCAGGGGAGGCTCTCTTGCATTCTCTTCAGTCAGTAGTCCCTCATAGGAATGGTGATCTTGTGGATAAATTCATCATACTTCACTTTGCCATTTGGTTCAATATTTGCTTCTTTGAAAAGATCATCCACTACAATAAATCACATTAATTTTTCAGATTGGCTTTAGTGATATGTTATAGGACATCAAGTTCTTGGGGGTTGGGACTCCCCGGAGGTATCCCTTGGGTATCCAGTTGAGTGTTCCCAAAGACCAGGAAATAAACTGGCAAACAGAACAGTCACCCCCTACTCCTTGGAGACCAGTGATACAATTTTGAGTTCATTGGACTTTCTGCAGGGGCCAGGGGAGTGGGTAGGGAGGAATACTGGTGAGGATTCAGTCACTGAAGCCACTTTGTGCTTTTTTGTTAAGAAAATGTCTGACCCCTGTACCTATATTTCCAGAAACCTTTGGCGCTTCAGCATGGATTTTACCTTCCACGGCCCACCCTCCCTGCCTCCCAACTGAACAGACGCCCCTGGCAGCTCCATCCTAGGCAGGCTTTGGCCTGCCCCTGGCCTGCCTGCCTTCCCTTCCAAATTGGTATGCCCCACCCTAAGAGGAGACTTGGTGACAAGTGGTATCTGCCACCATCGCCATCACCTCTTTTTTACGTGTGTCTTTTAGGGGTAGGGATAGCGTAAGAGAAAATAAATTCAACTTTCTAAAGCTGAAAGCATACAACGCTGCCATTGTTCTCTGATGTTGCTCTAAAAAAATCACTTCATTTACTTGTTTCTTCTGGTTCTGAATTCCTCAGACGAAATACTAGCTGTCCCAGACATTGGCAAGAAGACATATGTCAGCTTACACTTCACAGTGGCCCCTCGGGGCCAGCCTACCTTTGGCTCTTTGAACCATCCTAACCCTCTTCTCACTGCCCTGTGTCAACTTCCTCAGCCCTAGACACCCCCGACACATAATTCTGAGCAGTTAGAAAATACCCCATGATTCTCTGCTTAAACAGCCTCCTCTAAAATGTAATTACTGTGCTCTGTGCCTAAGCCGATAGTAGTGCTGAGTATTTTTAGAATGTTGAGGAGACTGTAATTTATTTCATGGAGAAGTTTCTACCCACCAGCCACTTGGTCTAAACCATCTCAGTGGACAGCTCCAACACCAGTTCCAGAGCCAACCACCGAGCCTCCTCCTGTCTGGGAAAGGGGCCACATCTAAGGTTTGCCTTTTGGGTAGTATGGCAGTTGACTCTGTACCCAGAAAGAACCAGAGTGCTGAAGTCAGCCTGTCCCAGGCCTTAGACTGCAGGCCTTCCCCACACTCTTATCCAGCTGCTCCAAGGATGCTTCTTAATAAAATTGAAGATTTTCTTTTAATCACCAGAGTAAAGGATTCCTACTTCTAGGATCATCTTTTTCTGTCTCCCACCACCAAATGGAAAAGACTTCAGTCTCCGTCTTTGTCAGGAACACTCTGCCAGTTTCTTTGAAATGTTTCTTTACTGGTTAAACAAATGAGAAGTGTGTACGAGTTTCGAGCCTGTGGTATTGCTTTAGACAGAGATCATTAACCATAAGAATTAAGGAAGTCTCCAGCTGGCCCTGTCTGCTAACAGTTCACCTGGTACATAAAAGGCCAAGCAGTGTCCTCAGAGCTTGAGGGAAGGGGAGCCCGTGTTCCCCCTGTTCACATTGAAACCGCCACAGTGGGAGAGATCACGAAAGCTGCTAGCCCGAGAAAGCGGGAGAAAGCTGAGTCTGGCTTCTGTAGCACTATTTTTAAAAGCTTTGCTCTGTGCCTTTGTGACTGCAGATAAAATCTAAGCAGCCTGCTTTATAGAATGTTAGCTCTTGGAGGGACCTGAGGGATCGTCTATTGTAACCTCATTTCCCAACAAGGAAACTGAGGAGGGTGCGAGAGGTTAAGAAACCTGTCTGAGGTCCCCCAGAATGAGGGGGAGCCAGGATTCAAGTCGAATTCATACCACAACCTTGCAGCCCCTCTATTGGTTTGCTGTGATTTAATCAAAGCCCTGACATTATTGAAGCCCTCCTCCACCCACTTGTGTCCTAGCCCAGCCTCTGGGGTTGGTGGGTGTGGACTCTGGTGGTGACTCAAAATGGCTGCTGTGGCAGGACTGAGGGGCTAGCTAGGCAAACCCGAAGAATGCTGGCAAATGGCCATGTGTGAAGGGCTTTCCCAGAAGACCCAGGCCCCTTGTCCTGCTCTGAGGCAGGATGGCATGCAGGGCTGCTGCTAGGTGTGAGGTAAAGGCCCCTCATGGGGTTCTGTGACCAGGAGTCCCAGGAAAGCCACCATGGAAAACCCTCTGGAAGACCTGTTAGAGCTGGCTAAGTCATAAGGAGAGGGAACAAAGTAGCATCTCAATTTTGAAAACAGCATCAGCAGCAATTTCAGAAGACAGTGATGGCAAGGGGAAGGAGCCTGAGATGGGCTGGGGTTAGGTGGGTACAGGTGTTTAATAGACCTGTGTGCAACTCCCAGCTCTGCTACTAACCAGCCACTCACTTTACCTGTTAATTTATCAGTGTGTGGGGCATTAGTGCTCCCAGAGACATCGTAAGCCCTAAATAAAGGTCCACAGTGAAAGCTTAAACTCAGGGTGAGGCCCAAGTAGACCCTAATTGAGTTTCCCCAGGCCATCCCTTCACCCTGTCTTGACTTCTCTCCCCCAGGCTCCCTAGCTCTTCCCCTGGGCTCCAGTCCACAGCTTACCAACCTCGACATCTAGTTGCAGCCTTCTGAGGCATGCATGAAATGCAGTGTCTGCACAATCCTAGTTGCATGATCTCCCTCCAACTCCCTAATCCTCTCCCACCATGGGGACAGAGGGGCCCAGGCTATTACCTTCCTTGTGCGTGAGCCTCTCGCCCAGTTTCATGAGTTTTGACCGCAGCTCGGATGCCGTGATGTAGCCTTTCTTCTCCTTGTCAGCCATCAACATGGCCAAGAGAATTTCTTTCTTTGGGTCCTCTTGTTTTATTTGCATGTGCATAATGGTCAGGAAAGTGGAGAAATCTAGCTCTCCATTTCTGTCTAGGAAAACCTCAAACACAGCAGAGTAAGCAGGGAGGAAAAGGCTCTTGTTAGAGAAGTTCAAACCTTCATGGCCAGCTCAAGGGCCACATAATTCAGGAAGTCCCATGATGGTGGCAGTGGTCATAATGGAGAAGATGCAGCCCCTTCTCCTGAGTTCCCACTATGGATATGTCTCATTTAATCCTCCCAACCTTCCTCAGGGACTGTGGTTATCATCAACCCATTTTGTCCACTACAGAGACAGAGCAGTGGAAGGACCAGCATGAAGTACCACCTCCTTCTGCTCCCTTCTGGGTGCTTCTCTCCTGCTCCGAACTGGAGGGAAGTCCATCTGCGTGTCCATCCCCACTTTAGTGGCCACCACTGCACATCCACAAAAATGGACAAGTGACCACATCTGGGGTCTCAAGTCCCAGTCCCACTAGGGCTAGTCACCTGCCTTTTCCCTCACTGCAGCCTCTATCCCAGGTTCCCCAGCCCATGCCCCTCCTCCAAGCATGCCTGGGGGCCTTGACCTAGACCCTGGCAGGGGTACAACTGCAGGAAATCGGAACTTTCCTTGACCGCAACTTCCTGTTTGGAAGCACAGAAACCAAAGGAAACCACCACACTTCAGAGGTGGATACCGGGGATCTCAGTCTCTGGGCACCTCCTCACCAGGCTCTAGGCCTTTAGGGGGCCCCCCCCAGGCCCAGCTCACAATGGCTCCTAATACTGCTGCAGGCACATTCTGACGTGCTCTCACGGTAACCCCAACAGCAGATGGGAAATCCATCTGAGAAATGAGAAATCTGAGGTCCAGATGGGCTGCAGACCAAATGGTCTTTCCTGGCCAGCCCTTTCCTCTGGCCAGTCTTTCCTTCCTAAGAGTCCAGCTACCAATGCCACCCTACCCTCTGACATCCCTCTTTTTCTAAAAAAAAAAACAAACTTATTTGTTTCTGGTTATAAAAGTTCTATATGTCCCCATTGTCAAAAATACAAGAAACAACAATAAAGGGAATGAAAATCATCAATAATCCCATCCCCTGAGAGAACCATCTCACAACGTTTTGGGTGGTTTTCCTTCCATCTTTTATCTCCCAATACTGCATTAGTTTTTAGGAGGTCAGTCTTCAAAACTAAAAGAATTGAGTTCCAACCCTTAAGCACTTGGGCAAGTGACCTGAAACTTGATCTTTACCTATAAAAACAGTGCCACTTCATAGGGTCGTTTGAGATAAACACTTGACAAATACTCAATAAAGGGAAACTGTTCTGTCAAAATAACATTGGGGTCACTGTTAGCATGGTCTTGACTACAAGTTTGTGATAACTTTGTTGGAAAGCTTAGAAAGATCCCATGATCCTCTGTGAAATGAGGGTGTTATCAGTTGCTGTAAGGATTCAAGGAAGCCTGCGTGGTGCCCAGCACACCTGTCTCCACAGCTCCCGGCTGGTGACCTCTGACTACCACCTGCCCCTCAAACCTCTGAGCTATTTACTCCTTCGCCATCTGCACCCACCTGTTGGGCCCCTCCACAGGCCACAGCTGCCGGGCTGTAGGCTCACCCACCAGCCCAGAACACTTCTGCCCTTGCCCCGGCCCAGCCCACTCACCTATCCCATGAGTCTGCAAGTGCCGCTGTACCTCCCCCGGTGTCGGGCTGGCCCCCAGGCACCTCATCACCACCATGAGGTCAGGGGCTTTTATCTTCCCCCGCTGCTGCTTGTCGTACAGGGAGAAGCATTCCTTGTACTCTGTGCACAGCCCAGAAGTGAGAATCAGGAGCGGTCCTTCACCCTCCACCCCCACGCCCTCTGTCCTCTCCCTCACCTCCCCTCCTAAAGTTGCCAGAGACAGCAAATCGAACTTCTGATAAACAATGAACACATTTTTAGTATAAGTATATCCCACATTTTTTGCATGGAGTATACTTATGCTAAAAGTATTTGTTGTTTATCTGACATTCAAATTTAACTGAGAGTCCTGTATTTTATCTGGCAACCCTGTCCCTTCCCTTTCCTGACTCCCCTGCCTCCTGCCCCCTTCCTCTACCCTTCCTTCCCCTTCCTCTGCTCTCCCTTTTCACCCCTCCCACAACTGACTAAAACCACAGGGAAGCTTTCCCGCCCTTTAGGGCCAGTGCAGGGAGACAAGGAGCCATTAGCAGGGCATCTAGACACCCAGGGGACCTTTGTGAAGACAATTTATGTGGGTAAGGGGGATAATCATGCCTCTGGGTTACTGAGAGGGCCAGAAATCCCCTCTGGGAAGGCCTAGCAAGACAGTGGCTCTCATATGTGGCGACAGTTATTCCGAGCCCACTGCTCCAGCACCCCTCCCTCGGCAGCTAAACTGTCAAGCTGCCCTCTGACGTAGGGCCTGGTCCTGTTCTTAAAGTCTTCAAAGGGTACCGACAGGACGTTCTCCCAGGCACAAGCCCAGATCCCGCTCGCTGCTCTCTTCCAGCCCTTTCTCCCTTGGTGGAGACGAAATGGCCTCCAGAGCTAAAACCTCTAAATCCACAGCTCAGTGGAGCAGGACATCCACCTACATCTCTGTCCCCAACTCTCAGCCCTGGAGGCACAGTGAGGCCAGCTGGGAGCTCAGGAAGATCCCTGCTCCCCTCACCCCAGGAATTCGGATTCAGGGACTGGGGGTGGGGCTGCCATCAGAATTGGTCAAAAACTCCCAATCACTGAGGCCCAAAGGATGGAGCCTCTGCATGAGCTACGCTGGGGTGTGGGAGGGGGGCTGTGATTTGACAAGTGAGGTTGCATGCCAATGAACGCAACTTTTTGCCAATGACAAGTGATCTATTACACTATTTCTTACCCTTGTACAAATTGTATTCATTAACTAAAACTTCTTTCAAATCTTCAGCGCTACTGATTGCAATAGGGCCCCCTCTTTAAATTTTTTGTACAAATGCAGGGGTTGGAATATTGTTTGATCTTACATTACTTAATAGTGGCTGATTTTAACAACCAGCTTGCAGAATCCCTGAAATTGTATCACCAGGCTCATGCTAGCCGGTCCCAGCACATGTCTGGGTGACACCCAACCTGTACCAGGCCCAGTGACTGACATGGTCCTCTCTGTCCCTCACTCACAGCAGCCTGGTGAGGCAGAGTCATTATCTCCACTTCGCAGATTAGAAAACTGAGGCTCAGAGGTGATAAGACCCCAGGTCCATTGCCTTCGAGGCCCTTGCTCGTCCCATTCCAGCAGGCCGCTCCTGTCCAGCCTGTCATTCATTCATTAAACATTAGCAGCTGCTTTCTTGGTGTCAGACACTGTGATACAACGAGAAGCTTCCCTTCTTCCCTTCTGGGAACCTTAGAGGCCCCAAGGGAGGGTCAGTGAGCATCAGAACCAGATGCGGGTGAGGGACACCGAGGCTGACAGCTGAACTCCTGCTCCAGGACTCGTTCAATCTTGCCTTGAGACAAGGGCAAGAGAGGCCCCTGTCGTGGGCCTTGCATTTTAAAAGCCCCTGCTCTGGCCCTCCTCTTGGAGTGAAGATATTGAGGGGCCTACGGAAAGGTGCCCGCCTGGAACCTAAAACCCACCCACCCACTCTTCTAGACCAATCTCTGGGTACCCATAACCCTGAATCCCTGCCCAGGTAACCCTAAGCCCACCCCAGGTCCTACAGGACTCTACCTGGGCTATGCTGGACCGCCTCTGGTCCAGGTCTGGGCCCCTGGGTTCTGTGTAACCCAACTCTTCCCCTTGGCCTTATGTGCTATGTGAAACTGAAGTCTGCTTGGGGCCCAGCAGGCTAGGGGATCCAGGTAATAAAGTCCTCCGAACACCGAAACTAAGCTTGATGTCAGGGCAGAAAGAACCCCAGAGATCACCTAAGCTGAATTTCCCCGTCAAGATGCAGAGACCGAGGCCCAGAGAACGTCCTTCCAGAGAGTGCAGACCTGGGCTCTTTTTTCTGTCTCTGGCCAATTACAATGCCCTGTCCTTGGTCGGGCCCTCAGCCCCACTCAGTTAATGGTATCGCTCTCTCTTCTCTCCATCCCCTATTCCCTTCCTCCCATATATCCAACTATCTATCGGGTTCTGGAAGAAAACCTAGTGAGCTCTCTTGCCACTCCTAAATCACACCGGCGGATGTGACACCAACATCTCTACCCCTGAGCCTTACCCGCTGTCTCCGCTAAGCAGCAAGCTCCCTTGCAGAGGGGCCTCTGGCCTGTGGGGCTGCTCAGCACCCCCCGCAGCCAGCCGCCTTCTTCCCACAAACAAAAACTGAGCAGAGTAAATTGCCTAATGAGACCCATATTTTGTTTTGAGTTGCTAATTAAAGAGCAAACCCAACCTACCGTTAATTTGGTCCTGGGAAAGAAACTTGGCCTGCAGCAGACAGAGGCAAACAGTCAGGGAAGGAAGGACTCCATGAAAGTGATCCCCCTCTCAACCCACTCAGCCTGGCAGGTCACTCAGACCCTCGCTTACCATCTCGGGGCCTCTTGGTGCAGCCCTGGGCTCGCCGCTCCCACGACTGACTTCTTGGTTTCCTTCCTCCCGCTTCAAGTCGAAAGTCCGCCAAGCTGGGTGGAGGCCCCTGTCATAATTCCGCGGCTGCCATGGAGACCAGGCCCAGCGCCAGGGGTCAGATTCCAGCTTCCCTCGCACAGCTGATGCCCAGCACAGCCTGGGCAGAGCAGCAGGTTTTAAGAAAATAGGGCTGCAGAAGTGCCCCTGCCCCAGGGCCTCGGTCCTACATCAGGAAGCTGATGCTCTGGAACAAACAGACAAATGTTTCTTCCTGGGAGCCCTTTCTGGACACGGAGAAGGGGTCAGTGACACACGGAAAGGGGGGCCTGAGTCAGGCTGATCCTGCGCTCTGCCCTGAGCCTGCCTCTGGAGATCTCTCTCTCTCTCCTGGGACTACGTGGGGAGCTGATGAGGTGTTGGGCACGCTGCACACTGTGTCATTTAAGGGTCATCACACACCACTGTGGGCAGAGAGGAAGCTCTGTCACAATGGCAGAGCCCGGTGACGGCCTCCACCACCACCACCCAAGCCTTGGGACGCAGTATGGAGAGGGGACACGGGCTTCGGTGCTCTCGGGATGGATTCCAATCCTTTGGCCCCTGCTTGTTTGCCGAGTGACCTTGGCCAATCATTTCGCTGCTCTGTGCCTCAATTTCCTCGGCGAGCCTCATTATAGGACTATTGAGAGACTCAAATAGCCAGCGCATAGCTGGTTCTCAATGTGTCAGTTCCCTTCACTCCTTCCAGGGCCCCTGGGGATGGAGATGGGTACCAGCTCTGAGGTCGAGGCCCTACGCACTGGGCTCCCCGGAGAGCTCAGAGGAAGGCCTCTTAGGTAACTTTTCTGGCCAGAAAGCTCCTCCTTTTCTTCTTTTCCCTTCTCTCCCCTCTAGAGCCCCCACTCCTTCCGGCAGAAGCTGCTGACTCTCTCCATTTCCTCAGTGGTTTGCACTCCTCCCCACCACTCCACCCTACACACACACACACACACACACACACACACACACACACACACACACGGTTACAACAGGAAGGGAGGCCAGGTGTTCCCAAGCTGCCGGAAGCCAGCTGTCTCACCGGCTCCAGTACAGTTCCCCAGTGGGCTCTCTAACTCAGATTCCCACGCACTTTGCTTCAAGAGGGGCATGGTCTTGCCACATAGCTTGTGTTCTGCACAAGGGCTTCTGGCCCAGGGGACAAGTGGGTCCTGGGGAGGGGCTGAACATGCCCAGAGGAAGAGGGACCTCTGACTAATTTGTACAAGGCACATAGACAGGTGTGCCTGCCTTTGGTCCATTTCTCTCCTCCCTATCCTGACCACCTCTGTGTGGAAGGTTCTTTTTCCCCAAATCCTGCATTGAGTTACCTCTTCACACTTGTTTCTAGACCCAGACACTTTCAGCTGACTCCTCACCGTTAGGGCTGAGGAGAGGCTGACGGAGACGCAGGAGGCAGGAGATGGGAGCTTCTCACTAACAGCCTTGTGGGAAAGAGGTGAAGGAGTCAGGTGGGACCTTGGAAGGGCCGGGACACAGGGCTGAGGCTTACGGGTTAGTGTGGAGGGGCTAAGCCAAAGCGCTCACTCGGAATCACCCCGCATTTGGGAAGGGGCTCCTAGGGGGAAGACAAGAAATCTCCCTGGGTTTAAGTGAGTGTGGGCTGGGGCTTGGGG
>NW_024342473.1:10663290-10739572 GCF_902729225.1 Pteropus medius | reverse complement strand
AATCATTTCGCTGCTCTGTGCCTCAATTTCCTCGGCGAGCCTCATTATAGGACTATTGAGAGACTCAAATAGCCAGCGCATAGCTGGTTCTCAATGTGTCAGTTCCCTTCACTCCTTCAGGGCCCCTGGGGATGGAGATGGGTGCCAGCTCTGAGGTCGAGGCCCTACACACTGGGCTCCCGGGAGAGCTCAGAGGAAGGCCTCTTAGGTAACTTTTCTGGCCAGAAAGCTCCTCCTTTTCTTCTTTTCCCTTCTCACCCCTCTAGAGCCCCCACTCCTTCCGGCAGAAGCTGCTGACTCTCTCCATTTCCTCAGTGGTTTGCACTCCTCCCCTACCCACCTCTCCCCACACACACACACACACAGGAAGTGAGGGCAGGCTAGGGTGTTCCCTAAAGCTGCCGAGCTGGGCACAGCTGGGTTCTCACTCTCCGGCTCCTTGTGCACAGTTCTCAGTGGGGCTTCAACGTCAGGATTCCGCCCACTTTGTCAAGATAGGCACGTCTTGCCATATAGCTTGTGTTCTGCACAAGGGCTTCTGGCCCAGGGGGCAAGTGGGTCCTGGGGAGGGGCTGAACATGGGACCTCTGACTAATTTGTACAAGGCACATAGACAGGTGTGCCTGCCTTTGGTCCATTTCTCTCCTTCCTGTCCTGACCACCTCTGTGTGGAAGGTTCTTTTTCCCCAAATCCTGCATTGAGTCACCTCTTCACACTTGTTTCTAGACCCAGACACTTTCAGCTGGAGGATTCTGACTCCTCACTGTTAGGGCTGAGGAGAGGCTGACGGAGACGCAGGAGGCAGGAGATGGGAGCTTCTCACTAACAGCCTTGTGGGAAAGAGGTGAAGGAGTCAGGTGGGACCTTGGAAGGGCCGGGACACAGGGCTGAGGCTTACGGGTTAGTGTGGAGGGGCTAAGCCAAAGCGCTCACTCGGAATCACCCCGCATTTGGGAAGGGGCTCCTAGGGGGAGACAAGACATCTCCCTGGGTTTAAGTGAGTGTGTGCTGGGGCTTGGGGCTGTGTACAGCCCCACTGACACACCCTCGCCAACTACTTCCTTAGGCATCTCTCATATGATCAAAACACCTGCATGAGGGTGGTGACTATGTGAGGGTTCACTATACAAAAATTCATCAGGCTGTATGCTGTACTGTATGGTGTGTATGCGACACTTCAACTCAACAGGAAAAATCAGAGCCCCCTCCGTACCACTTGAGGGCCAGTTTGGTTCACCTGAAGGGCTCCGCTACCAGGTTTGATTCAGCAGGTAGAAGGGGGCAAGAATTTGCATTTTCCTCCGCCATCCTGATGCATCCAGTCAGAACCACACTTTGAGAATCATCAGCCTAGAGTTTTCCAGGTAGAGTGAAGCTAGGTTACAATTAATAAGTATTTCCAGTAAACTGCCCAAAGAGATCCCTGTCAAAAGCAACATAAATCTCTGAGGCGCCAATAATTTGCTGCAATTTCTTTTCCATTCTAAATATGTTAACTCTTGAATAATATGGCTTTGAACTGCGTGGGTCCACTCATACGCAGATTTTTTCCAATAAATACAGTAAATGTATTTTTTCTTCCTTATGATTTTATCGACATTTCCTCTAGCTTACTTTATTATGAGAATACAGCATATAATACATACAACATACAAAATACGTGTTACCAGTAAGGCTTCCGGTCATCAGTGGGCCCCTTATCACCTGTGGAGTCCCAGTCACGGATCAGAAAAACTGTTTGGACCCACAGTTGGTTGAATCCGCAGATGCGAAACCCTAGGATACGAAGGGCCTATTGCAGTTAAGTTTTTGGTGATTCAAAAGTTATATGTGGATTTTGGACTTCGCAGTGGGGTCGGTGCCCCTAACCCCAATGTTGTTTGAGGGTCAACTGTTTTCACTTTTATACCTAATTTTTAATTCACTTTTATTTTTTTTTATCCCCCGCCCCACCACCAAATTGTATAAATTTCAGGCCCCACACACCAGCCTTGTGACTGGTCATAAGGTATCTGTTAAGTCCTTCTGTGAATAAGCCCTGTGCAGGGGGTTGGAGGAGCAGTGTCCTCCAGGTAAGGAAGGAATCCAATGGGGCGCAGGGCCTACATGGTGTGGTTGTCTCCTGCCAGCAGCCCCTCCTCTGTGCTGTCTGATGCAGCAGCCCAGTAAGTTCCATGTGGCTGCTCCTACACTCCCAGAGATCAAGTGAGTTGCCCAAGGCTAAGGACCAACTTCCAACAAATCAGGCTCCCCATTTTCCCCCAAGGGCACCTCTCTTCTTCAGTCTCTGGAACTGGTTGGTAGCACAGCTGGGAGGCTTGATGTGACATCTCTGAGGGGCAGGTCTGGAGATGCTCTATCCTATCTCCCCTCCCCTATAGCCCCCGGACTCCTCTGAAGAAGGCCGGGACTGACCAAATCCTTTCTTGCCTGCCCCCTCCCTAACCCCAGGATCCTACAAAGTGGCATGGAAGTCCAGTGGGCAGCACCCACTCTCGGTTAGATGGGGCTCAGTGGGCCCTTGGGGATGGTTCAGCACTCCTGCCTGGACCCCAGACCAGCCACACTTTCCCCTCCTCGGTGGACCTCTCTCCTGCCTCTCAAATTCACACCCAAAGTAAGCAGCAGCCCTAGCCAGGTTTGGCTTCTCATCACCTTTATTCACCTCTCACCACCTGATGCTGCCAGCAGGCAGGGATTGACCAGGGGCTGGAGGACCCCAACATGAAAGGAGAATCTGAGGCACGGGGCTCCCTGAGAACATAGGAGAGGAGGCAGGGCCTGGGGAAGGTGAGGCAGGCCCCCTGAGACCCACGAGCACATGTGGGCCAGTGCTGGCTGGAAAAGAGGCTGTGGTGCCTGCAGCTGTGTGAGACTTGGCCCCAGTGCCTGGGAGAAGGCAGGGACGAGGAGGGGTTGCATCCTGCTGGGAATGAGGCCTCCCTTTTCTGGGAGCAGGGCCCTGGCCGAAAGCATGAGATGGACTGAGACATGGCCGACTGGAGAGAGCCTCGATACTCCCCGTGCCAAAAGCAGCTCAGGGAATAGTGCAAGTGTTTGAGGACTCTGCCTTCAGTCGCAGCTCAAAAACCTGCAGTCTGGCTGGCATGAAGGTGGTGCCACAATTCTCCTGGAGGGAGAGGTGGGAGGCAGAGCTTCTGGCAGAGGCAGATAGTTGGAGAGCTACGGCAGCCAGACCCCAAGATCGGGCTGCTGGTTAGGGAAGTGGCCTGGCCTCTGGACCCTTAGCGTCGGTGGCTCAACACCCCATGCAGCCTGAGGTAGGGATGAGGGTCTGGGGTACACACACCCCTCCCAGGGTAGGAGAGGGCAGTGACGGGATAGTACTACTCGTCCATCCCCAGGCTGCTCCAAGAGGAGAATGTAACCAGCCTACTAACCCACTTTGGGACTGGGCACATCTAGTGCAAGTGAGGCCCAGAAAAGGGATGTACTTTATTCAAAAATACAAAGAAAGTTCACATAACCTATGTAATCTGGCCTCCAGGGTCAGTGCAGGTCTGTGGAGTGGGCCAGGTGATGGCCAAGTCCCCTCTCTATCCCACCCAGGCCTCTCCTGCACGGCTACCAGAAGACTTCCCAGGAAGAAGGGACCAGCCCTGAGCAGTGAGAGTGAGGGGCCCTGGCTCTAGTTGGGTGCACAGAAAGGCAGTGCCTATATCTTGGCCGGGGCACACTGCCTAAAAGTGAACCCCATCCTGAAATGATCCACACCAAACAGAAACTTGACCAAAACGATCAAGTCTCCTGATGATGCATGCCACACGCTCACGCACACGCGCGCACACACACACACACACACACACACTCCCCTACCCATGTGCACAATGCATACTCTCACCTGTTTTCAGTCACGGGTTGTGCACACACGGGTGGACATACACAGATGCACACACACATGCACATGTGCATACGCGCATGAACGCAGGCACACCCCATGCTCAAACACCCGTCTCCCACCCAACAGAGCACCGGTGGCTGGTGCCAGGGACTCAGTGTCGGCTGCTGACATGGAGGGTGTAGAAGGCCCAGGGCTCAGGGACATAGATGACGCCGGGGTACTTCTTCCTGAGTACAGGGTCATTCCATAGCCAGGTGACCCAGAGGGCCACAAGGAGGAGGGTGAGGGCGAAGGAGTAGAAGAGGAAGAGGCCATTACTGTCCATGAAGAGGCGCTTGCGCTTCTGGTGCAGGACGAGGGCCAGCATGGCGAAGAAGGTGAAGATGAAGAGGATGAAGATCTGGCCCTCCGTGACCAGGTACCTGAAAAGGCCGGTGAGTGAGGGGAGGCGGAGGCCATGGCGGCCCTGTCCTGCCCTGCATCCCTCCCTCCACCCAGGTATCAGGCTGCCCTCCACTCAGTCGGAACTGCTCATCTGCTGAGAGGGCTCAGGGAACCACGCCACCCTGAGCCACAACCCATATGCAGCATATTGATTGGACTTGGATAGTTACTATTTTTAAAAATGTTGAGTTTGTTGCCAATATTTAAATAACAAAGTACCTGAATATGTGGATTTCTGGTTTCTCTGGTCACATTAGACCTGTATTCCCACATGACAACAACTGATGAGAGGAGAGAGCAGCTGCCCCATTTAGACAGACGATTGTTCTACAGTTTGCCACAGTCCTCACCATTTCCTGTTGTCTCACTTGACGTCTACTTGATGCATTTCTGTTACCAGCTTGGCTCCTCTAGGCCTTTTGAGTTTGGGAATGCAGTTGCAACTCATGGGGGTTGTCATTAATGCCTCGGTGAAGGCTGGAACACAGTCTCAGATCTCCCGGGGCTCCCTGCAGCTCCTAAGGCAGCACCTAGCCCATGGCCAGGAACTCAGTGACACGGGTTGGAGGGCTTCTGAGAGCTTATCTGATCCACTCCTCTGCCTCTAGAGAGAATGGCAATGCTGATCCACTCCACTTAAGGACCTATAGTTCTGCAGCTCTGTGATCATGGGGAATTTACATGATGTCTTGGAGCCTATGTTTTCTTACTCATACAGTGGGCATCGATGGCCCTATATCTCAAGGTTACTGACAGGAGTAATCGTTCAGCAAACGGTTGCTGCTACTGCTGGAGCTATGCCTGCACTAACGTGCTCCGGGTAAGAACTGGGCAGGAAGCCCTTTCCTACGTCTAACCTCTTTCCCTCTTGCTGTATCTGCCACCCTGTCCTTTTAATCCTGTCCTCCGGTGGCACACAGACTTGTTCTGGTGGATCCTCTCACCCAGTCAGGGGACAGACCCTGGATGTGGGCAGCAGCTGGCTCCTGGAAAGGAGGCTTCCATTTTGACAGAGGCTTCCCATCAGATACCTATCCTGTGATACCTATAGTCCCCTAGGAGGGCTTGTCTCCAGGGCAGAAGTGACAGAGGTGGGGTAAGAGCCTGGCTGAGGCCTGTGTCTTCTGTAATGGGAAGAGAGCTGGAGGAAAAAAGACACCTGGTGGGGAGCTCTCGAGGCCATGGAATTCTCCCCTTACCTGTCCTTGTCATCTCCATGGTCCTTTGTAGTTTACAAAGCCCCTCTCTCTCCCCCTGAGAGGGAGACCAGGAGGAAACTAAAGCCCACCAGGCTATACGGGGCCTGGCGTTGGAGATGGATTCCATTGACCCCAAGGTGGTACTGGGGTTTGGGGAGCTGGGGCACAGGGTAGAGGGGCATGATGACAGAGGCCACACTCAGGCCTGGCTTCCTGGTAAGAGACAGGCCACTACATGCCATTGTCACAGTCTCTACTAGAAGAGGAGAGAGCAGGGGCTCCAAAAGAGAGAGTCTCACCTGGGGTCGCATAGCAGCTCTGTGGTCAGGAGCACATTTTTACTGCCTGGCTTACTAAGTGCCCCCTCTCATTCTCTACCTCATGCCCAATGTTCACTTACCAGTAGTACAGGCCACTGGGCACCACCAAGAGCAGGGCCGCCCCTGGCATTGAGCTGTCAGCTTTGGTAGGAGTAAAACAGCCGCTGAAGTACATGAAGAGGATGAGGAAGAAAGGGATGTACCTGCAACAGGAAAACCAGTACCTTCGAGGCCTGCTCCGCTGCCCTGGCTATCTACCTCCTCCCAGACTCCCACTGGTCCTTGTACTGGTTCCTTGCACCACGTGCAGTGTCACTTTATGGTTTACAAAATGCCTGGTTTGGGGGAGGGCACTCAGAGTCCCTGCCAGCCTTTCCTGTGCTGGGAGTCCTGCGCAGGATAGGAGGAGGCAGGAACATGAGGCCTGCTCCCGGGACACAAGCAAATCAGAGGCCTGCAGACTGGCTGGGTGCAGGGGTCCCTCCCATACTGCTCTGGCCACCTTACTCACTCCACATGTGTGAGGGGGCTGCCTCTCCTTCATGCATGAACCCTAAGCACCAGTAGCCCCAGCTCCGCAGAGGCCAGGAAACAGGCGTACACAGCAGGGCTAAGGAGGGAGAGCCCTAAGGTCCAGGTAAATAAAAGGAGAACAGCACCTGCTGAAGGGCCGCCAAGGAACTCACTCTGAAGCCCCTTCACTCAGCCCACAGCCGCACGCTCTTCCCATGCGTATATCCCATGCAAAGGCCCGCCCTCTCTCCTCCCCACACAACGGGCTTTCCCCACACACCTGTGCTGTCTCTTACACACATGCAACCCTCTTCTCTTCTCACGCCCCTTCTTGTCTTCTTACCCAGCCTCCCTATTCCCCTCACGTGGCCCCCACACACTCCCAAGTCCTCTCCCGCTACTTCATCCAGGTCTGTTCTCTCCTCCTCCCTTCCCCAACCTTCCATGGGAAGGGTCTTCTGGCAAAAATCACCGGAGGGCTGGCAAGAGGCCTGTCCAGGCCCCGTGAGCTAAGCAGATCCACTTTCCTTGCCTCAAAACAGACCCTGGAAACACAAGTGTAGGGCATATGTGACACGAGTGAGCTTACCTCACTCAGGAGTGAGGCCACCCAGGTCCAGGGCTGGCTCTGTCACTAACTAGCTGTCAACTTAGGGTCCTCCTAAGCTCGCCACAGTTTATCCTGTGTAAAGTAGGGGATTGTAACAGATGACTTACCCCCGCTTGGGCCCTTAATCTCCTGTGGCTGAGCCCCCCAATTTGTGCAAGGTGAACGGGTAGGGGAGATCTGCGAGTTCTGAGGGCAGAGCGCAAACAGCGCCCTAACGCACACACACCTGGTCTAGCTGGCCCTCCTCCGCTTCCTCCCCCCTTCATTCGCAAAGACCGCTGCCTGCTGTGGTGGAGGTCTTTATCCTCACTCGACTAGGTGTTGTTTATCAGCGCCACGGCCTTCTCCTCCCCCACCCGCTTCAGGCTCCCGGCGGGGCGAGGGCGAGACGGCCGCTCGCTGCCCTCTAGTGGCCGCCACGGGTACTGCCGGGCTGGGAGGAGGCGGAGGGAAGCCAGGGCCCCGGCGCCTCGCTGCAGTCGAGCTCACTGCGCCCCGGCAGATAAAGAGAACGCCATGAAGGCATCTGCAGGCCCGAGGCCCAAAGAGTCTTGTCCTGTGTCCCGGAGGCCGGTGGCAGAGCTGGCCAGGGTCCCTGCGTAGACACACTAGCCCCATCACTCACCACATGGAGTGGCCCAGGTACTCGTCGTAGTAGTAGAGCAACTCGAAGGAGTCGATCTGAGGGCGCAGGATCGACAGGGTTAGAGGGAGGTGCTTCGGAAGGATCCCGGCCCATGCAGCCCTCTGGCCACCCTCCTCCACGCCCCGGCCTACCCCCAACTGCCCTCATTCTCTGCCTACCGGTAGGAGAAAGCCAGCCAATACGCCACCTCCTAATAACACATGAGTGCCCTAGCTTGGCGGAGGACAGTGCCCTCACTAGCAGATTGCCTTCAGCAGAAGGTTGCACAGTGATAGGTCGGGGCATCTCTTTGGTCTCCAGGACAGGCTGTGCCCGCAGAGTTTACATGTGGTGGGGGTAGCCGGCCTCACCAGCGTCTCCGGCTTGAGATTCTTGATGATGGGGTTCTCACGGACTGACAGGTGGTGCTGGTAGCCACTGAAGATAAGGCGATGGTTCACTGAGTCTCCCACCAGGTGGATGCTGGCGCCCATGATGAAGGTGATGATGCTGACATAGATCATGGAGCGCGGCAGGGTGCGGGGGGACCGCTCGATGAGCTGAGGACAGAGGGAGGCATAGCAGCATGACCCTGCCTCCATCACAACACAAGACACCCTCTGCATCCCTCACATCTTCGCACCTGGCATGGGATGGGCGCCACCAACTGCGAAGTCGCTTGCAAATTGGTGGGTCCCTTTAGTGCACCAGCCAGACCTCCAGAGTCTCACACGATCCCTGTGAGCCTAACAGGGCCAAGGAAACAGCATCCCCATTTCCCAGAGAGGAAACAGACTCAGAGGGGCTGGCTCATTGCCCAGAGTCACACGCAAGCCTCCTGCTGGAAGTGACAACACAGGCACTGGAGGTCCAGGCACGGCCCTCTTCTCATCCCCAGTTGTGCCCTGGGTGGCTGGGCTGGTCTCCTGAGGAGACTCCGATTTATGAGCGATTGGGCCTTGACAAACACAAAGAAAATGACAGGGATGGGGTTGGGTGCTTCTGAAACTAAGTTATTTAACTGAAGACTCATCTGAATTGAGATTATCCATTTCCGACTTTTAGAGATTTGAAATATCTTCCTAAAAATAAAATGATGGAGATAATAGATGGTGATAGTTGTTTTAAGGCCCCTTCCTTGGCAAAGTACAAAGCTGGCCGCCCTGGCTAGCTATTTGCTCCCAGTGGCACTTCAAAATCAGGGATCTCCAGGCCAGAGGATAGAGTTCACCCTCCAATGCTTCCAGTCCTGTCCCTGGCCCCAATCTGCCTTCCCAACTGGTCTCTGACCTCTTCTGGGGCAACCCAGCCACTCCTGCTTCAGCCTCCCCAGCTGTATTATGGTCTCCCAAACATGGCGTGTCTTCAGGTCCTTCTGCCTGAATACCTCTCCCCCTTCACCCCTGGCACAGCAGGCTGAGGCCCAAATCGAATGCCCCTTCTTGGGGAGGCCTTCTCCATCTCTCCCAGCCAGAGGCAGTCTTGCCTGTCCTTGGGCTCCTAGGCTCTTGATGTGTCCCTCTATTACAGCCTGTGTCTCCCAGGTTCAGGCAGGGAAAGCCTGATTTAGGGCACTCCTGGGACTTGGCACCAGCTCCCTGCTGGCTGGAGGAGGGACTGAGGGTGAGAAGGGAGGGCAGGGAGCCTGGAACTGTACCTTGAGCAGGAGAAAGGGCGTGATGATGTTGTAGGCCATGTGGAAGTAGTCCCCGACGCTGGGCTTGTTAAGTGGAAACCATTCGAGAGGGAACACCAGCTGAGGAGCAAGGGGAGGAATGGTGTTTACCAGGATCAGCCCCACGAGGCACTTGGGGGGTTAGCTCCCACCTCCTTCTCTCTCTCTCTCTCCCTCTTTCTCTCTCTCTCTCTCTCTCTCTCACACACACACACACACACACACACACACAGTTCTTTCTGTGAACTCTCAGCAGCTTGGAAGGTGTTTCCAGACAGAGAAACTGACTCCCAGAGAAGGTACATGGACTTGCCTCAGGCACACGGTAGATGCAAATCCAGACCTGACCCTGTGCTTCTCTTCTAATGGGTACTAAATAAGTGCCCCCGGGTACCAGTCTCATAGTTGGAGGCTCTCTTGGGACTTAATTGTGCCATCAACTTTCTTGGTGACCCTGGGCAAATCCTTCCCCTCTCTAGGCCTTGATTTCCTCATCTGCAACACCTGAAATGTGGCCCAGATGGTCTACATGGACCCTTAGAGATCTGGCACTCCAGGTCTATGACGATGACAAGCTCTCCTGGCCACTAGGTCCAGGTGGGGAAAAATGCTCTGTCCACTGAGCAGATGGACTGCTTCCAAATCAGGTCAAGGGTATGCATTATGAAACGAAGCGAGGGAGAAAATAAGGGAGTTCTACAAAGTAGCTTCAGTTCTTTTCTACCTTCCCTGAGAGGAGGCAGGCGAGGGGCAGACCTTCCATCTGGAACACCCTCGCTCCTGGTCTATCCTAGTGAGTCCTGGGCTTGTTGGTGGTCAGTGTGAAAACCCCTATTCAGGGTCGAAATGTTACATACACACACACGCACACACACACTATACTTCCAGTATCTGTTAATTGAAAACATGTATAATGACCAAAACTTTTAATCAAAAATTAAAATTTTTATTTTTTAATTCAAAAATGCCACATTGGATAAAACTAGTCTGCAGAAATACAACTCCTAGGATATAGAAATCTCAATCTCTCTCTTTCTCTTTCTTACTCATGTGCGTATCTCTATACCTTTATCTATAGCAAGATATATATGGTGGCTGAAACACTTTTTGTGATAGCAAAATACCAAATACAGGCCAACTTTTCAACCAAACAGGACTAGCTGAATATACTATAATACATACTTACTATAGAAAATTAAGTAGCCATTAACAGAAATGACACCTTATACATACAGAGATAGAGAAATATCCATGATAAAATAAAACAAGCATGTTGTAGAATAAGGTATAAAGTAAAATCTCATTTTGATTAGAAAAAGAAAAAAGATATATATGTATGTTTGTATGAGTAAAGAAAGGAGTCGAAGGATGTGCCCCAAACTGTCAGGGGTGGGACTGGAAAGGGAGAATCTCACTTCTTTATATACCTGGGTACGAACTGACTTGTTACAACTATTACAAATTGCCTTTACATCTAGTACAAGATTTTATTTTGTAGTTATTAGACGTTCAGGACAATCATGCATATATTTGAAAAGCTCCAGTGTACTCACAAGCTTTCAAATGTATATTCTCCTGACGAGCCTACTTGGGATTAGAGTGGCTATAGCAACTCTGGGCAGGATGGGAGAAGAGATTTGCCCAACAGAAAACCCACATTAGGCTAGTTGAGGCTGAGTCCTAGTGAATGAGAACCACGAGCCTGTTCCTGGCCACATTTCTCCCCTCTACAGAGCACCAGTTTGATGGGAAGTTTTCATTGTCTCCCAATATGAGGGCCTTTCATGTTGGAAGGGGGCTGAAAGCAACTAGTTCACCAGTTTTCTTACAGACAAGAGACCTGAAGCTCAAATGACAGTGACTTGCCCATGGTCACCCAAAACCAGACCAGGTGCCCTGACTCCTGGCTCAGTTCCTTTTCTTTCTTCTACATTAAAAAAACGTGTAAACCTAACAGAATGTCTGCTGAAAGGAGAATCAGCATTCATAACTCCTCCGTGACATACCGCCTTGAAAGCTTCTCTTCATCCTCTTCGTCTTTGATCCACGTTATACAAGATTAGAGTTGTTACTAACTTGTAATCAGTCAGTATACATGCCACTTAGGCACCTCTCTTCTCCTTAAATATCCCATGTTGCTCTACGGCAGCGGTCCCCAAACTTTTTGGTACCGGGGACCGGTGCTCCTATGAGAATCTAATGCCTGATGATCTGAGGTGGAGCTGAAGCAGCGATGCTAGTGCTGGGGAGCAGCTGCAAACACAGATGAAGCTTCACTTGCTCACCCGCCACTCACCTCCTGCTGTGCGGTCCCATTCCTAACAGGCCAAGGACCAATACCGGTCCAGGGTCTGGGGGATGAGGACCCCTGCTTTACATAATTACTGCTTCCTGCTTAATTGTCAGGTAACTTTCTCTATACTGGCTACAGCAAAGGTGATTTACCCAGTCCCTACTGCTGGACACTGAAACCACTTCCAAGTTTTGGCTACTGTCAGCAATGCTGCAATGAGCATCTTTGGGTAGAGAGGCTGTTGTCTTCTTGCTGATTAAGTCTTCAGGGCAGATTCTTGGAAGGGGTCTTACTGGGTCAGAAAAGATGAACATATCCAGGGTTCTGGATAATATACATGATGGGACGAGGATGGGCTCTGGGGCCAGAGTGCCTGGGTGCAGATGCTGGCCCCTCCACCTGCTAGTTGGGTAAGCTTGAGCCAGAGAGAGTAAATATACTCTCTCTATCCTCAAGTCCTTCTCATCTATAAAGCTGAGATTAATAATAGTGTTGATGTGAGAACTAAATAAGCTTAAACATGTAAAGAGCTTAGAAGAGAGTAAGCACTCAATGTACGTTAACTGCTGTTTCTATCTTACTGTTACTGTTATTATTCATTTTTTAAAAAAGTGTATCAAGTACTTATTGTCTTAGGCACTATTCTAGCTACTAGTTATCACCTTGACAAACTACTTTCCAAAGAGGCTTTGTTAATTTGCATTATCACTAGCATGTACAAGGTGTCAGTTTCAGGGATAGATATTATTTTTACCACTCCTACACAAAAATTAACAACTTGGTACATGGTGGTAACTCACTCAATTTTTTCACATTCTGTTATCTCTCTCTCTCTCATTCATCTATCTGTCTGTCTGTCTATCTGTCTATCTATCTATCTATCTATCTATCTATCTATCTATCTCTACCTATCTATCTACCTACCTACCTATTTATTATAAGTGAAAGGTTTTGGTGCTCTTCCAGTAATTAACTTTCTCCATGGAGGCTGCTAGTGTACACTGATACATGAAGTAGCCTTGGAGGGAAGGGGACAGTTTCACTAGCTGGCACTAAAAATTACCTGAGGCTCAGAGTCATATAATATGCAAAATCAGTCTATATGCTTCACTTCCAAAAATAAATACTATCCCCAGGCTGTGAGGAAGATCAGTGGGGATGCTCTGCTTTTCTTCCCACCAAATCACCAGGTGCCCTGACTACTGGCTCAGTTAATGCAAATTAACAAATCACCTTGATCTTGGTGATTTGGTTAAACTTGGATGAAGGATATGGGTGAGGAGGGGAACAGTGTGACTGTTCAGAGCCACCAGTTCCCCCATGAAAATCAGGGTACAATATGACTATTCAGACCCCCTAGTTCCCCCACTTGCTGGCAGTTGCCTCAGTGGTCACAGCCACAGAGCCGAAGGACATGAAGGCATCCAGGCCTATTCTTGCAGTTTACCAGTAGAGGAAGTGACTTGTCTAAGATTACTCAGCTAATTCAAGTCTCCTCACTGCTGGCCAGGCTCTGTCCACAGCTTCACACTCACCATGGCAATGGGGCGGCCAAAGTCCAGAACCCAGTTCTGCAGGGTGAAGTAGAACCAGAGGTCAAGGTGGAAGGGAGCCGTGCCTGTGGCCTCATCAGCCTTGACAGAGCTGTGCCTGGGAAGAACCAGAGGAGAGGGGTCAGCACTTCTCCCCTCCAACCATGGATACCTCCCTTCCCCGTTGCCTGTGAGCCACAAAAAGGTCTGGGGACTTGGGGAAAGGAGAAGAAACACATGATTAAGTTCTGGGGAAAAGACTGTGCAGGAAATACTGGGGTCTGAGTCTGCGACCAAGTGGTAGGTGTCCTGGGAGTGGACTCCAGCTGCCCTGACCTTAGCTTCGCTGTGATTCAGGAAGGAAGCTGTCAAATAGGTATAATAACTGTCAGGTTTTCTCACCTATAGAATGATGAGGAAATCAAATGGGCAAAGGATGCAATTTCAGCTGAAAAACATGAAACATCATGATGGATGATAGTAGCTATACTTTATTGAATACTTAATATATTCCAGGAAGTATTATAGCTATTTACATGTATTATCTCATTTAACTCTTAATCCTCACAGAAACCCTTTGAAGTTGGAATATTACCCTCATTTTAAAGTGAAAAAACTAGGTCCGAGGTATTAAGTAACTTCCCAGTTCCACAGGTAAATATGTGAACTTCTAAGTGACTAGACTTCAGAGCTTATATTTTTAACCTCTACCCCATCATTGCATTCAGTGGTTGGTCTGTGTGATGAGCACGTGACTTGAGATGGGCCAATCAGAACCCTCTAATGAGATTTGCCTTATAGACTATAGACTGGATGAACAGGGCCTCCTTCCCCCTTAGTTCCTGAACCACGAGGAGGTAAGAATGGAGCTGCTGGTGTTCCTCTCCTCACCGATCCACAGTGAAATCTAAGAAGGAAGCCAGCAGGGACAAGTTGATGTGAGAGCCATGGAAAGACGTGGAGCACCACCTGACAACACACCTTTGGATGCCTGTCCCTCCTACAAAGCAGTCAGCCTTCTGCTCTTCACAGATGAGCTGAAGTTCAAAGGTCAGTGCACGTGCCACCCCCTCCAGAAAGGCTTCCCTGATAACGCTTTTCCCAAAGCCCTACCAGTCCCACTACAGGGAGTGCTTCATCTCCAACTCCCAGCCTGGCCAAGAAGTCATGGGCCTGGAGTTTTCTTCTCTTACCTAGATCCTCAAGGAGTGACTTTTACGTTTCTCTCAAGTCAGTCACCTCCCCATCAGAGTCCAGATCCTCTTCACAGTGTCCCTACCACGACTCGCACACCTTCAGTGACAAGCAACCCATTACTTGATAAGATGATTGTTTTATTGTCCCGTTTGTGCCAAGAACAAGAGGTGTGTGACAGATCAGTATTCTCTAGAGTTCTCAGCTCAGTGCCTGGTTTATGTTCAGTGATTACTGGCTGATTTGAAACAATCTCAATTGCCAGTTACTCATTCTTTTTAGTGGCAAACATTAGCCTAGAGGCACCATGGAGGTTTTCCTCTGTCAAGGCTGCTATTGCTTCCATGACTTTCTGGGATCTTTTTCATCCAATTCCAAGAATGGTCCACACTGGGCTAGTAGAACAACCCTGAGACTGGGCCTTTCCCAGGTGGGCGAAGTCTTCCTGTCCCTTTTACTCAGTGCTCCTCCCACGCCCACTGATTGAGTCTGTGTGTTATGTTAAGCTTCACCTGCCCTGTCTCATCTCATCCTCACAGTAATACCAGGAAGCAGGGCTTTTACCTTCTTGTTTCATAAATGAGGAGCTTGAGGGTTACAGGGGTTAAGTGCTTAGCCAAGGTCACCCTGTAAGGAGCTGCAGCAACTATTCCTTTGGTCAGCCTATTTCCCATTCCCTGCTTCTTCTGGTAAGAGATGATGTTTCCTTAGCCAAAGGGAGGGCCGGTGACGCAAGCCAGCCCAAGTAGGACTTTTCTATCTAGAGTTTGTGGAAAGAGCTCCTTCCTTTCTGGTGTTGGGGCACTAAGAATGCAAACCTAGAGCTGCCCATGGCCAAGGTTCCAGCTTCAAGGAACAGCCAGGTGAGAATCAAGCAGCCCTGCTCAAAGGAAAAAGGGGGAGAAAAAGCCCTGAGAGTGCTCCCATTCCCAGCTCCAGGCATCCCCAAGACCAGTGGTTTGGCCACAGAAGTCAATACACTCCCCTTCGCTGACGGTGCTGCCGTTCACACTGGCTTCCTATCACTTGCAACCCGGGAGTCCTGAATAGCACAGATTTTAAATCTGGGACTATATGAATTTAATATCTGTGAAGTTAACCGCTTGCTATTTTGTTTCTGATCATTATAATAAGCTGTGCAGCGTATTAAGAGATCAAGTTAGAGAGGGATCAGTGCAGCCTGGAACAGTAGGCAAAGTACAGAAGGAAGCGGGGCTCAAAGTATGGGTGGGTGGATTTAACCAGGCAGAAAAGCAGCAGAGCAAGATCAAAGGCCTGGGGGTGGAAGAGAGAAAGGCACTGCCTGGAGTTGAGCTCCCTGGCTTATGGTGGAGAGGAAGAGAAGGGAGGGGCTGGCTGGGCCTTCAGGTTGGGTAGATATATTCAGAAACTAACTGCGAGGAATGCTCAGGGATCTGAACCCAGTGACTGGCATAAGAGGCCCCACCTCGCCCCTACCCTGTAGTGACCACCAGGGCAAGGCCTCAAAAAGCAGACAGTGGTAAACTTTAGGTGAAGAATTTGGAAGGAGGAGGATAAGAGCCCTCAGTATTTTGCTCTGGAAACTTCCAACTGGGCAAAGAGAAGGGTATTTGGTACAGAGAATAAAGGCATTCTGAAAGCCTGGAAAAGCACTTAGGTGTGGGTCTCTGGAAGATGGGGCTCAGTAACTATTTCCTCCTCCACCTTAGGAGGCACCTCAGTTAATGGGGATCTCTGTCGTTAGTCCAGCCTGGCTCAGCTGGGCAGGAAAAAAAGGGCAGGTACAGGGCAGATACCGAATTTGGGAATCAAGGTTGATCAGTATCTGACTGGTTTTCTTGTTGGGTCTCTGACCACGGGAGGCCGATCATGGAGGCATCCTCTCCCCCAGACCCTGTCCTGGGGAGGAACTACCTCAGGCTTGTGCCAAGTTGCTGACTCCACAGACTTCACATACTGACTGTGCGCCCCCGCCCTCCCAAGCCTATGCCAGCTCTAGGTCTCTATCATTAGAAACTACTGCGAACAATGGTGAGAGCACAGTGGCAGGTAACCCAAAACAAGGCTGGCATTTTCTCTCCTCCACAGCTTTACAAGTCTACCAGATGGGGAAGCTGATACTACAACGGTAGGGGAGTGCGTACCATACAGTTGAAATATTCAAAGTAGACTGCCTAGCAGAAAAGGAAGGGGTCTCCGCCATGGTAGAGACAAGCGGGGACCATGAGTGGAGACTATAGAGAGACTGATTTGGGTTCATATATAAAGAATGGTGAAATACCTTACATGATGCAAAGTTTGAACAAAAAAAATGAGGAAATGAAGGCAAATAATAAGAGGGGAAAAAAAAAAGAAAGGCAATTAGAAACTCCAGGGAAGAAGAAAGCAGTATAAGAAATTGTGATGATTACATGATGATTGCTAAACATCACCTGGATCTCTAGAGAACGATATTTACATGGATTAACCAATGTAAATACCGTATATTGATTTTCAAAGTTTAGAATCAATCCATAGACAAAACATTGAAGACAATTATGGTTAAAAAACAGCAGGCAAATATTATCAACCTTGACAGCGTGAAAGTAAAACTGTATATGACAGGAGTTGCGGGAAAGGATAAGGACAGCTACAGGTTAGGGTAGGCGACAAACATTCTCCTTTTAAAAAAGAATCAAGGGATACTGCCTACCTATTAATCCAAAAATAAATAATAGTATATGCATATTCCCTAAGGCTACAAAGTTAACCAAGGGAAAAACTAAAAATAGTGATAAAAACACCATCTTGTGAAGATCAGGGCAGTATGAGTGAGCCAAATCGTAACAGGCAGTCAGTAAACATTAGCTTAGAGGGTAAAATTAATGAACTAAGAAATAGTGGTTGAACATAGCTTTTAAGATAAGGACTTTGGAGACCACCTAGGTTCATATACCAGCTCTGCCACTAACCAGATCTTGAGCAAGTTACTTAACCTCCTGGACCTCAATGTTCTCATCTGTAAAATAGGGGACAATAGTAGATCCTATCTCAAGAACTGTGGTTGAATTACTGTGCAAAAACTTAGAGCAGGGCCTGGTCCACATAACTGCTACATAGTGTTATTATTATTTAGAAATATGCATTTAACTTAGAAACAGCTAAAAGATGCTAACATGATTGTCTCTGGTGCCAGGAAAAGGGAGAACAGGGGACTATTGCTTTTTACTCTAAGCCCTTCTATGCTATTTTATTTACTCATAGGCATGTATTACTTTGACTACAGTACAAAAAAAAAGTGTCGACAAAGCAAGGTAACTAGCATCTTGTCATTAGAGGCATGTAAGCAAAGCATGGATGCAGCAGAGGAAATCCAAGCACCTTAGGAATTGGACAGGATGATTCTGTCAAAAGCAAGAATGATACTGAGGAGGGACCCAGAGGCACCCTGAGAGTGAGCCAGCCCTTTACACCATCCCCAGGGAGCATCCTAGCTGTTGGGGAGCTCAAGCAGGAGTAAAGAGAGACATCACTCTTTGCAGCCAAAGTGGAGTAAGAAGAGCAGAAACCAGAAGTCAGAAGCCCTGGGTTTAGGCCCTGATTCTTGCCCACCTCCTTAGTGCCTGGCACAGAGCTGGGTACACCAGAGATGCTTAATGAGTGCCCACTGAACGCAACAATGTTTCTAGTCTGTAAAACAGGATGAAAGCAGAATGGAGGGCAAGATTAAAAGGCAGCTTCCCTGCCTCTTCCTCTGCCCCGCCTGGTCCCAACTATACCAACCAATAACATCTTCCCCCTCGAGGAGAGAAGCCGGCAGCAACAGGAGGAAAGCCCTTCCTCATTCTTTGTCTGGAGCCCAGCTTCTACACTTTTGCACTGTCCCTTCCACCTACGTTCTCCTTCTTTGGCTGACTGGGGCAGGGGTTCCCAACCCCAGGCCACAGACCAGTATGGGTCCATGGTCTGTCCAAAACCTGCTACATAGCAGGTGAGCTGCCTGCCAGCAAGCAGAACTTCATCTGTATTTGCAGCCACCCCCCCACCCCCCCAGCACTAGGATCACAGCCTCAGCGCCACATCAGATCATTAGTGGATTCTCATGGGAAAATCGGTCCCTGGTGCCAAAAAGGTTGGGGACTGCTGCCCTGGGGCAAGGAGTGAGCCTCCTGATTAACACCAGAATTCAAGTCCAATTCAAGGTTGGAGGGACCTGGAGAACTTGGAGGTGGAGCCCAGGCTTTGCAGGTGCTCTTGGGGCCTGAGTGAAGGGTGGTGTCCTCTAGGCCTGCCATCCCCACCCTGAGATTATTAGGACCCTGGTGACGTCTTCTTAGCTGCGCTATCCTAGCGCAGCCGGGGTCGTGCGGTGAATGCTGAGCTTCACTGGGCCCTGGGCACCCCCAAGAAGAGAAGAGACCTAGAGGCGGGGCTCAGGCCAGGGAGCAGCTAGCTGCGTGGGTCACGCAGGGCCGGCAGCCTCCGGCCCACCCCAGGCTCCGCTGCATCCGGCCCGCCGCACTAGTGTCTAACCCCGGCAGCCCGCACCCGTCACGTGGCGGGGACCGGGTGCCGCTGCACACCGCAAGCGCGAGCCCACCTGGCCTGCAGGAAGGAGGCGCCGGACTGCGCGCCCTGGCCGTCCGCCGCTCCCGGGCGCTGCCGCCTCCGCGCCGCTGCCTCCATGGCTGCGCCGCAGCCGGCCAGCCTCTCCGCCCTGCTTTCCTGGGTCAGAGAAGGGCTCAGCTGGCCTGGTGGCAACAACAAATACGGCGCGCAGGGGCAGGCTGGGGCGGGCCGGCTGGGGCGGGCCGGCGGCAGAGCGCTCAGGCCCCAAGGCGCGCGCGGAAGACCGGGGCCCGGGGGCGGGGCCGGCAGAAGAGGGAACTGGAGGGAGGAACAAGGCGAGGGAGCAAGGGAGGCGGGGCAAGCTCCCCAAGGGCTGGGAGGGGCGCTCGGATCGTGGCTTCCCGGGCGGGGGAGCGGGGCGGATCGAGCGCGCAACCGTGGTGGCCTTGTGGGGCTGAAATCGCTCGCGTTGCAGGGGGGTGCGAAGCTTTGCCTAAGCTGATGGGGGCCGGGATATTGCTCTAGAGTCGGATAGGGACCTGGGGAAAGACTAACCTGACCCAAATGCTCCCCTAGGGAGAAGGTGAGGCGGGTTTTCCTTGTCCTTAGGGATAGCAAGGCTGGGGTGGCGGTGGGAGGTGTCATATTCTTCCTCAGATGGAGGATGTCATTTCCTATAATGTCAACTCTGTGGCCCTCGACGCTAGGAATAATCGGTGGGATGGAGGGGTAGCGCGCAGAGGAGCCGTGAATTCTTTCCAAGTTAGGGTGGAATGGGGGTGAGGTAGATTCCAGTTGTGGTTTTGTCACTTTAGGACTTTGTGGCTTTGAGAAAGTCACTTTCCCTCTGTCTCTTTCGAACATGTACTGACTCCTTGCTGTGAGGAGGGCACCGTGCGGTGCTAAAGCAAGGCTTACAGAGGTGGAGGTGGGATCGGTAAGTGGTGTACCGAAATAGTACTGAGTATTGTGTGGGCAGAGACCTGGAGGGGGTCGGGTCAGACAAGGCTTCTGGAGGACGGACATCCTAGCTGTGACTTTGGACCTATGAGCTGACAATTAAGCCTAGCAGGAGCCAACGGGACACCACACTGGATGAGTAAGAGTGTTCCAGGTAGTGGAAAGGAGGCAGGCAGGAAGCAGGCAGGTCAACCAGAGGAACAGAATCAAGTTCAGTGAGAGAGGCAGTGTGCAGGGAGGAAGAGCAACAGAGTGGACCTGGGGAGGGACCTGTCCAGAGGAGGAGAACCTTTATCCTGAGAACCATTGGAGGCAGTTCAAAGATATAGGGCAGGGGCGTGGCACCATCATATTGCGCTTTGGCCCTTCCCTCCACAGCGTGGGGAATGAATGAGAGGAAGCGGGGCTGGAGACTGGGAGGTGGAGCAAGAAGGGCCCAGTTCTAGTGAGGGATCTAACAGTGACAATGGGCGTGAGGAGAGAAGAGTTTCTACAGTGGCCAGATTCTGCAGCTGGGTGGATGGTGGAGGCGCCCTCTGGGAAGTGGGGAAGTGGGAAGCAGGTTTAGGGTAAATGAAAAATTCATCCTTGGCCACATTAATCTTGAGGCGGGTCAGGAAGGCTGTTAGACCAGACCTGGGAGCTGAAGGTGGTGCATTAAAGCTTAGGCCAGACCTGGGAGCTGGGCCAACAGACTTGTGCATCAAGGGAACATAGATGACAACCAGAACCTAAGAGGCTGCCTAGGGAGATAGCATCCCTGTAGGTAGAGAGACAAATGGCAAAGCCTGACAAATGAAAGGCAGATCGCCTGGGTTTCAGTCCTGGTACTGTTCCTAATTAGCTGTGACACTTAGGCAGATTGCTCAATCCTTCTCAGCCTCAGTTTACTCATCTGTAACTAGGAGAAGGCCTGTGGCATCTACTACACTGGGTTGTGATGATTACATGAAGTAATGCACACAAAGCACTTAGTGCAGAGCCTGGCACCTGGACCTCATGTTCTCTCCGTGATACGAGGAGTTTGAGCTATGCCTATTTTCATTCTGTTTTTTTTTCCTTTTTTTTTTCCTTGGGATGCTTTTAATAGGTTTATTCCTCCTCCTTTTGATCAGAGCCTATCTGTCCTATCTTGCCTATGGAAGGGGCCTGCATCTAGTCATTTCCCATCAGCCTCCTGGGCTCCAGCAACCCACAGGCCATACCGCAGTGCTGGCAATGAGCAGTCCAGGCTGTTGTACCCCTCATGCTCTGCTGAAGGACATAGTTGCTTTATAGCTTGCTTTCTCTCATTTGCTTCTCAACATGTCATAAGCAGAGCTGGTGATATCCCTGTTTTGCCACAGAGAAAATCGATGTTCTGGGCTGAAGTCGTGTGCTCAAGGTCAGCCAATGACAGTACTCAAACTGGATTTCATGTTTAATTTGGGTACATCTGATCATCCATCTGCAGGTTGATCTATACATTCAAGAGAAGGATTAAGGCTTCCTGCGCTGACCCCAATCTCTCATTCTCTGCTGGCTTTGCAAGCTTGCTGGAATCTTCAAAAGAAGTGCCCATGATGTAATTATGGATTTACTAACACCCAAAGGTAGGCTTCCAGCTGTTAGAGGATGAGGCTGCGTGGAGGGGGCTTCTCTGGACCATTTAATCCTCCAATCCCTTAAATACCAACAAATCTGCATCCTGTCTGGAGTCGGCAGCTGGCCCCTGAGTGAAGGGGAGTCCAGGCTGGCAGGTGGGCCAGGCTTTCCTAAAAGAACAAGACGAAAGCTTCCCCAGCCTGGTGAAATATGAGTCTCTCTCTCTCCTGTTTTTAAAGAGTCCCATCTGGGCTCTTTAAAAACACCAACTGTATTACTCTCAAGTTGCAGGAAAATTCTGGAGACTGGGGGGTTGATCAAAGTTAGCATCAACTGTTGAGCACTGAGGGGTACACATTTTCACGGGTGTTGCTTGCAACTCTCTTGGGACATGGTTCTTGCACACTAGAAGGGCAAATGGCCTCAGGTCCTAGCTGCCATTTTAATGAATAGCATCAAGGAAGTTTTCATTTGTAAAGGTCCTTTGGGATTACCCAGTCCAGTGGTTTCAACTTTTATTTTAGCAGATGTTCTCACTCTTTTTCAAGTATAGCTGTATCAGATACTTTTTAATGTACCACCTTAGGTTCTCTCAGCCACACCTGTCTTCTAGGTCTTTGCCACTGGTTTCATTCCAGCACAAGCCAACCGCACCCCACACCCCCTTTGAAATTCTGGCCTCAAGTGCAGGACTGTGAGACACTCCATCAGGTGAACCTTTGAGCAGCAAGAGACAAGGGTTGGAGAAAAATCATTTTCTTCTTTCTAGATGAATTGCCCTAAGCTTCACACAGCCTCTTTAAAGAAGGTCCCACAAGATCCAGCATCAGCTGATGCTCATGGTGGCCCGCTCAGCAATGTACTCGTGTGCTCTCTATCTCACCCCACCGCTTTTCTTCACTTCAGCTCTCTCTCTCCCTCATAAAATGTTAGCACATATGCTTCTGCTTCAAACTCTGCTTCTAAGACAGCATCTTATAAGGATGCTCAGTGTATAAAACAGATACAGTAGGGCTGCTCTGAGTGAAGAGAATCAGGGTCCCCAGGTGCCATCTCATTTTTCCTTATGGTTTCCAAGGTGTTGACTGCAACAGGGCCCCCTGGAAAGCCTTTGATCTCATCCAATTCTGTCATTCTGCTGCTGAAGAAACCGAAGCCTAAAGTCACATGGCAAGTGAGAAGCAAAGCCAGAACCAGAATCCAAATTCCTTCCTCCTAATCCAGCGCTCTATCGAGTCAATTTAAGAACTTAAAACAATTTTTCTTTTCCTAAAGCATCTTCCTGCACTGACCTGCCCCTGAAGACTTTGAAGTCCCCTGTTAGACTGCAGCCACCACCTGGGAGATATGACACACTGACCTCTGAATTCAGACTCTGGGATCAAAGAAGAAATGGGATAAAGAAGTGTCAGTTATGCCGGAGGAAAGGCTTGATTTAGGGACCTCTGCATGTGGGAAATTTTTGCGTGTTTGGAAGGCTGCACAAGGACAGACCTCAGAGCACTGGAGGAAGAGTGAGGGGACACAAAAGGAGATGGAGACTGGCTTTCCTTGTCAGCTGGTGTTACTTATAGGACAGCCTTCTCCAGGTTGAAGTCTCCCTTTAGGAAGCTGGGAGGATGCCCTGAAGTCACACTGTGGGGAAAGGAGACGGAAGGAAGTGTTTGCTTCACATTGCTTTCATCAAGATTCTTGTGGTTGTGGCTATTAGAAACAACTAGGGACAGGTTGATGGTGAAATGGGATTTTGTATTATAAGGATACAGGGGCATCTTAAGGACTCTAAGCACAAGGATGGAGCTGGGCATTGGGTACAGACAAGAACCAGTGGGACTTACAGAACCCAGGAAGTCACCTTTCTCCAACTCCGTTTCTTTGTCATCCTTCTCTATCCCCAATGGCCTTAGCTGGCAGCTTCCGAGTTTCTCTTCCTTTCAAGGGATAAGCAGAATGAGCCCAGATTCTGAATTCTCCTAGGGGGATTCTAGTTGGCCCATCTTGAGGCAGGTGCTCACCCTGGACAAGTCAATGAGGCCAGGTGGTGTACAGTCACGGCTGCTCCCTCTTGGACCAGACAGACAAAGGACGGAGAAGGGAGCAGCTTGCTACCTTGGGCTTGCACACTTGGACAAAAGCTCTGAAATAGGAGATTCTGTGCTCTTTCCCTTCTCCTTAGTGGATGAGATTACTCTCTTCTACATCTGGGTGTATATTCAAACCTTGTCCAGAAGACTTTGTGTGGACAGATGTTTCATTTCTCTTAGGTAAATACCTCTTAGGTAAATGGGATCACTAGATCATATGATAAGCATACATATAACTTTATAAGAAACTGCAGAGTGTCTTCCAAAGTAGCTGAACCATTGCAAGTGATCTTTAATTTTAAAAATTTCCCATGCTCTGTGTTGCAATAGTAGTCAAGAAAGACTACCTCCTGGACTGCATCAGAGATAACCACAGCAATATCACCCTGATGACAAATTAACTCCTCTGGCCCTGGAGGTTCCTTATCCCTGCAATGTGAGAGGGAAGCTCTAAACCAGGTCATTCACCTCCACCTCATCTCTCATCTTCCCCTGCACTTCCCTGATCTTCCTGCAGTGGGTTCAGGTCAAGGCAGTTTATATATAATGTATGGACTGTCTGGGAATTAAGTTTCCAACCAAAACAAAATGCCCTAGTTGCCTGACTTTAAATTAACTATTCATTTGTTTGGCTACAAGATCCTCCATCTAACAATGGGCAAGTCATAATTATAAATGGACCCAGCAGACAAAGCTGGATCCCTTTTCCTAGCTAGACAATTAACCAGAGTCAGTTCTCAGTTACCCAGTCAGTTAATAAGCATTTGTTGAGCTGTACCATGAACGATATTTCTTGCAACCTTACTGTTCTTGCCTGACCACTCCATGGATATTGCCATTGCTCCTTAACAGATGATTAAAAGGAAATGGAGATGTGAATGAACTTGCCCAAGACTACCTGGAAGAACCCAGATAGATTCTGAGGTCTTTCTCCTACGCCGGTCCATCTCTGGGGAATGTGTAAGGTGACACATGTGAAATATGACAATACAGTTTTTCACTCAGAGCATTCCTGAAGAAGTTGATAAAACTGACCATTACTTAAATAAAACTCTTTTCCCCAGAAGAACATCATTTGAGTTGGGGCTTTGTTCCTGATTAAGGTCTTGACATAAATGAAGTGGTGGAAATCTCATATAAGCAAAGTTATTACAAATATAAACCTTTAAAATAACTTATTAGTAAAACTATTCTCAGTCTTTATGAAACAGGCATGAAGACGTTATAGGTATTAGTTACACAAGTACCCTATTCCACTGCAATTTTTTTTTGCGCGACACAAAAAACTTTACTATGTCTTCAATATAATACAAAACTAATATGCTAGAAGTGGTAAGCAGTACATTTAATTAGAAATGTTTTTATTTATGTTTAGAAAAGCATTGGGAGAAAAATGTTGATGGCTTTGGCCTCTTTATAATATCTGGATTGAGCTTTTGTATGTGACCTTATTTCTCTACGATCAGGTTCTTACTCTCCATAGATGGGCATCAGGGGTCTTTGAACCTACTGAAACCGTATGCAACATTTTTTGAATATATTATTTTTTTCTGGAATTTCTAGCTTTCATCAGATCCTCAAAGGCCTCTGTGATATAGTCACACGTTTGAATCAGTTATTCCTAGGTGTTTTTCTGTTGTGAGCAGCGGCATTGAAATCATTGTGCTGACTTTAGAGGAGTGTTCAGAGTCGGAATCATTCTTTTGGCGGTGTGATAGACTAGGTTTGCTGACGGGCTCCCTTCTTAGAAAACTTTTAATGTGTTGTTGGGTTGCAGGAAGTAGGGGAAATCTCTAGATCCAGTGTCATGGATCTGATACTGGAGTAGGGAGCCCTGATTGGAAAGCAAAGGAAAGGTTGGGTGGCCTGAGGGCTAATGCCCACTTCGGCTGCTACTGGAAAGCCTGCCCTTAGGTCAATGGCAACATGAGGGATCTGACTCAAGACTCCATCTTAGCTCAGGTCTCTAAGGGATTATATATTGTCACTGGCCCCCAACTCCCTTCTGAGGTCTCTTCTGCATCTCAGAGGAGAAGCAGAAACTACATTTCCCAGAATCCTCTGCCACATGGGGTTCCACCACACTCTGCCTCCAGCACCTTGCAAACTTTTCTGCCATCCAGTGGGCTACAACCAACTCTTCTCCAGTGACATCTGAACCCCAGCTTGGGGTGGGAGCCCTCCCCCAAGGAAGGTCTATCTTCCTTGGGTATTTTTAGCCCTATAGTTATTTATACATCGTATAGTTCTTTTATCATAGCTTAATAATTCCTTATATTAAACGGCCCCTGTTTAAAATCACTGTGTGGTTTCCATCTCCCGATTATCTGTCCTCAGTCTCTGGAAAGGCAAGAAGCAACCTTCTGAGGTACAGGTAAGCCGCACCCAGGGGCAGCTGATTGTCTACCTTACATCTTTACATGGATATATTTGGAATACATAGAGTGTATGGCTTCTGTTTTCCCAACGAGACCCTGACCAATAGGGGCTAACATAACTCCAGGTCTGTCAGCATCTTGGCACCCAGCAGAAGCAAAGGCACATCCTCTTTTGGGTTTCCTCTTCTGCTTAGGTCCTCAGGACTCATTTATTCATGGAATAGAGATTTGTTGAGCACCTATTACATGTCAATTACTGTTCTAGATGATGGGAGATACAGCAACAAACATAACAAAAATCCTACCTTACATTTTCACAGAAATGTACCATCAAACACAGAAGGAAATAAGCTACCATGAATAGAAAACAAACAAACAAAATAACAGATTTAGACTCCTAATGTTTTTAATTATTATAGTTATCAGACAGAATATATAAAATAAGAAATGGAGATAGAAGATACAAAATAGGATATAAGATAGCAAATGCTGAAAGAAATAAAAGAAGGGATCACAAAAATAATCAAGGGATCAAAAAAGGCAAACAATAACAAGCGTTGAGGAGGATGTGGAGAAACTGGAACCCTTATATCAGTGAGATTGTAAAATGGTGCAGCCCCTTTGGGAAACAGTTTGACTATTCCTCAAACTATGAAACATAGAGTTACCACGTGACCCAGCAATTCCACTTCTAGATGTGTAACGACAAGAAATGAAAACATACATCCACAAAAAGACTTGTACACAAACGTTCACAGCAGCATTATTCACAATAGCCAAAAAGTGAAAACCCAGCTGTCCATCAACAGGTAAATAAATAAACAAAATGTAACATTTCCATACAATGAGCTGTTATTTAGCCATAAGAAGGAATAAAGTCCTGATATTTGCTACAACATGGATGAACCTTGGAAACATTATGCTAAATGAAAAAAGCCATTTACAAAGGCTGTATGTTGTATGAGTTTATTAATATAAAATGTCCAGAGTAGGTAAATCCATAGAGACAGAAACATGGGGTTTTTTTGGCGGGGGTTGGGGGTGGGTGGGTTGGGGAGAGGTTAGAAGGAAATTAGTAGAGACTGCTAATGGGTACAGGGCTTCTTTTGGGGGTGATAGGAATGTTTTAGAATTAGTGGTACTGGTTTCACAACTTCTATGAATATACTAAAAACCAATGAATTGCACACTTTCGAAGGATAAATCTTATTGTTGATGAATTGTATCTCAATAAGACTGTTATTTAAAAAATAGGCAAGGCAAAGAGACTATCACAAATGACCAGACTAATCTGAGAATGAAACAAATAGAATATAATGATTTAATTGTTGTGATTAAATACTCAGTGGACAGATAAATAGTAGATTAAACACAGCTGAATAGTGAATTAGTGAACTGAAATACAGATCTGAGAAAATTATTCAGAATTCAGCACAGGGACTCAAGAAGGTGAGGAATATGAATGAGAGGTTAAGGGAAGAGAGGATGGAATGAGAAGGTCTGAAAAATATCCAGCCAGAATCCCAGAAAGAGAGAAAAGAGAGAATAAAGGAGAAGCAATATTTGAAAAGCTAAGAATTTCCATAACGGATGAAAGCATGAACTTGTAGATAGAAGAAACACAGCATACATCAAGCAGGTTAAAAAAAAAAAAGAAAAGAAATGCACATGGGCATACTGTAGAGAAACCACAGAGAACTAAAGGCAAAAGATCTAAAAAGCAGCTAGAGAAAAAAGAAAAGTTGTCTAAAAGAAACAACAATTAGATGGTGATGATGACAGCAACAATGAATTTAGACAGAAAGATATCTTCAAAGTACTAAGAGAAAATAACTGTTAACCCAGAATTGTGTACCCAGCAAAACTTTTAAGAATGAGTGCAACATAGAAACATGAAAGTGAAATAGGAAACTTGTTTAGAAAAAAGAGATTTATCACTAACAAAACTTCACTAAAACAACTTTTAGAAAATGGGCTTCAGGAAGAAAAAAAATACAAAGGCCTGAGAAGGAAGGACTGAAGAAGAAACGGTGAGCAAAGAAATCAGTAAATATGTAAATAATTTCAAGCAAACATTATCTAAAAAAAAAAAAAAACTACTCATGAAAGACGATAATGCCATACAATTTGTGGGACTGAAAAAAAGACAGGAACTAATACTGGACACTAATAATTTATAGGTTGAGGAAGAAGAGGTGAGGCTGGCGAGAAGAGTTGCAGTGTTCTATGTTCTTTGTATTCTTTTTGGAAAGATTCAGGTTTGATTCACTTTGACTTTGTTGAATGTGTATGATAAAATTTCAAGAGTAATTACTAAAAACAGAAAGTGTAACTTCCGCACCAGTAGAGGAGAAAATAGAATAAGAAGACAAAAATAAAAACTAAATTTAGAAATAAAAATGTTTAGAAAAGGAGAACAAAGTAAAAAAGTAAGATGGTAGAAATCTAAATATTATCACAATAAGTATAAATGGGCTAATCAATTAAAACACAAATTCTCAGACCTAGATATACCTAAAATAAAAGGACACAGAAAGGATAAAGGTAAAATGATGAAAAAAGATATACCAGACAAATAGTAACTAAAAGAAAGCTGGTATAATTATATTTTGTCAAATGATATTGGACAAAAAAGACTAAGACAGTAAGTATTCTAAGGACCATTTTCCATTATAATGATAATAGGCTTAATTCATTAGAAAGATATTATAATTCTAAAGCTGTGAGTACCTACTAAAATAGCATCCAAATAGGTAATATAAAAATGTATAGAACTATGGAGAAAAATTGATTAATCCACTAACATAGTGGGAGACTTCAATACAATGCTCTTAATTACTGATGGGTCAAGAAAGATTTGAATAACAATTAAGCAGCTTGATTTAGTGGATATTTATAAATTACTCTGCATCTAACAATCAAGGAATAGGCGTTCTTTTCAAATGCACATGGAACATTTCCAAGAATTGACGTTACAAGAGGTTCTAAAACTAGTTTCAACAAATTTCAAAGAATTTAATTCACATAAACCCTGTTTTATGATCTGCGATCATAAATCTGACTTATGCAATTCAATTAGAAGTCTGCCCCAGAAAGGTAAATGACACAGCCTAAGATGCATAAATTAGAAAATACACTTCTACATAATTTATGGATTAAGAAATCATAAGAGAAACTGAAAGTTGCATAGAAACGACTATATTATATGTCAGGGATCCTCAACCTTTTTGGCACCAGGGACCAGTGCTCCTATGAGAATCTAATGCCTGATGATCTGAGGTGGAGCTGAGGCAGTGATGCTAGCACTGGGGAGCAGCTGCAAATACAAATGAAGCTTTACTGGCGTGCCTGCCGCTCACTTGCTAACAGGCCATGGACTTTAACAGATATGGACCTAGAACATTGGAGAGACAGATGGGTTCATATTGAAAAAATGCCCTCCAGAGAGGCTTTCACCAGAAGCTCTTTCACAAGGCTTATCTGAGTTGGGTTAGATGCCTATGTTCCTGACATATTCCTGATGGCAGCACTTGCTCCTATTTTTTCCCCCAAGAGCAACACTTTGGGCATTATTAGCCATCTTACACAAATCCCGCAAATTTTGACTGAAATTTCAAATTACCTAAATTAATACTTAAATGGAGATGTGATAAGAATTCAATTAAAACCCTCAGTTTCAATAGATATCAAATTTAACTTTTATTACTTCATTATCTTACTGTTTGCACTGTCCTCATCACCTCTAAATTTCACATGTAAAACAGCTGCATATTTTTAAAGATTAACGAACTTTGTCGTTTAGAGTAGTTTCAAGTTTCAAGAAAAATTGAGCAAAGTATAGAATTCCATGTGATTACCCACCTCCAGTTTCCACTATTATTAGTGTCTTGCATTGATATGGTCCATTTGGTGCAATTGATACACCAATATTGATACATTGTTAACACGAGTCTTCATAGTTTGTGTTGTATGTGCTACAGAGTTAATGTATAATGTCATACGTCAACCATTACAGGGAGGGCAGTTTCGGTGACCAAATAAAATCTCCTGTTCTTCCAATCTCCTGGTCCATGGCCTGGGGGTTGGGGATCCCTTGAATATGTGATAAAAAATTTTACATATCAAGACTGGTGGATGCACCAGAAATGGGGAATTTAGATTAGAAAGAAAAAAGGCCGAAAATTAATAAGCCAGCTTTCACTCGAAGAGGAAAACAATAAAATAAACCCAAAGAAAGTATAAGGGAAAAACAGTAAAGATAAGAGCAAAAATGAATACAGTGGAAAACAAACATACAACAAAGGTGATCAACAAACCAGGGCCAGGAAAAATAGACAAACCTTTGGCAAGATTCATTTAAAAAAGTGAGGGTCAGGGTAGCAGCGTGCACAAATAAGCAATAATAGGAATAAAAAACTGAAGAAACACAGAAGAGATTAAACACAGAAGAAGAAATGAGCATACCATAAATAACGTTATACTAGTGTATTAAAAAACTTATTAGAAAGGGAAACACTTCTAGAAAACTATAACTGATCAAAGCTATATCAAGAAAGCCTGAGTTTCCAATAGTGTTAAAGAAATTGAATTAGTGGCTTAAAAAAAATCAAGTCTAGCTGGTTTTTAGACAATTAATAGCAGATTTCATAGAGCAAATTATTCTGATTTTATACAAACTCTTACAAAGAATATCAAAAGAAGTAATACTACCCAATTCATTATATGAAGTTAGTATAACCTTGAAATAACATCTATCAAGGACTGTATGAGAAAGAAAATAACAAACCAGAATCCCTCAAGAACATAGATGAAAATATTATGAGCATACTAGCAAATCAAATCCAATAGTGTATAATAAAGACAATTCATTATGACTAAGCTGCATTTATCCCAAGAATATTAGGAAGATTTAACATTAAAACACCATAACTTTAATTATTCATTTTAATGGGTTAAAGAAGTTATATGGTTATCTCAATAGATGTAGAAAAGGCATTCGGAAAAAGTCATCATTCTTTCATGATAAAAGCAGGGATTTAACAAAACTTTTTAATGTTAAAAAGTCATCTTTTTAAAAGAAAGCTGTACAGTAGTCACCATTCTTAATGGTGAATCATTAAAAACATTGCTCCTTTAAGAACAGAACAAGACAACGATGTCTATTATCCCTTCTGTTCGATGAGACAAAGACAGATATAAGGAGGAAGAAGGAAACAATACTGTCATTATTTGCAGCTAATATAATTGCATACATAAAAAATCCCCAAAGAATTTACAGAATTAATAAGAGAGTCCAGCAAGTTTGCTAAATACAGAAAGTGGGAGAAGATATTTGTGACATATATAACTGAGAAAAAATATGAAGATCCAAATTTTGATCTTAAAATAAAAAAGGACAAACTAGTAGAAAAATGAGCAAAAGACATTAATAGACACTTTACAAAATAGGAAAAATAAATTGCCAACAAAAATTAGAATACATGCAACCTCATTGACAATCAATCAGATAAATATATATCAATGGAACAGGATACCACTTTCCGCTAGCTTTTCCGGCAAAAATTAAAAAATTTAGTAACACCAAGTGCTGGTGGAGATGAGATCAGTGGGACTTTTTATACATCACAGATGGACTGTAAATTGGTACAACTTTGAAAGATATTTAGACAATATTTTGTAAAATTGAACTACATATATCACAGAGAACTTGCACACGCATAAAATATTAATTGCAATACTGTTAAAATAGCAAAAAGTTGGGGGTTACTAAATGTCTATTGATAGGAGAATGGATGAATAAATAGCTATTCATGCAGTGAATGAACTACAGCTCCATACATAACCTGGTCAAATATAATGTATGAAAAAGGCAAGTTGTGGGAAACTACATAAAGTTATGAGACCACTTTTATAAAGCTCAAATAAGTATGCCAAACAATCTTTTGTTTAGATTTGCATACGCATATAATAAAACTACATATTTTTAAAAATCAAGAGATGGTGTTAGTTCAGTGAGTAATGAGCATATGCAGTTTCTAGTTTTTGCTTATTATGAATAAAGAACATTATTTTGAAAATTAGAAAAATGATGCCAACATAAAATTCAAGCTAGTATTACCTCTGGTAAGGCAGCAGGGTAAGATTGGAAAGAGGCATGCACGTGGGTGCACCAACAGGTAACGTTCTAGTTCTTAAGTTGGATGGTGGGTTTGTAGGAGTTTATTTTTTGTTGCATTTATTCTTTTGATGTATCAAACACTAGGCATTAAAAACTTTTTAAGTGGCCCGTAGTTCCCCCTTTTACCACTACATGGCAGTGTAGTCCGTCAGTAAAGTAACTCCTAGAAGGGAAAGACTTGTAAAAACGGAAATGTCCCTAATGGCTGCATTCTAGAAGCATTCCATTTCTTGCATAGGAACATATAAGAAACAGGGCTTTGTGTTCTCAGAGTGTTTACGTGTACAACCAGGGAAGCTCAGGTGCACATTATTCTGGCATGGATCTTGAAGCCATGTGAACAGGTTTTTTGTTTGTTTGTTTTTCTTTCTTCCTGCTTGGTTATGTAACCATTTTTACAAACCTCGTGTATCTGCTTGATTGTTGGTTTTTATTTCTCAGAATTTTCCAATATTTCCTAAGGTGTTCATTCTTTAAATTAACAACATGGAGCATGAGGTTGGTTACTTGGCCTCCCTCATGGCAATTGACACATCTAACTTACCCTTCTGTTTATTGATTTATGGCTGTTTTTCATCATTAGCATTAGAACCACTATTTAATGAATGTCTGGATGACACTGTTACAATACATAAAGGAAGATTTTAAATTTAGTAACAATTAATGTTAAAATAGCAGCACAATAGTCATCAAAATCATTCACAGAAATTCAGGTGCTAAATTGCTCGTTCATATGATGTGATCGACAGATGTTGGTAGGTATTTCTGTTTTAATCACCAATGTTAAGCCACCAAGTGGCAACAGCACAAACAGTACTCCAGCCACTCACTTCCTTTTTCATTCTCTACATCAGCCCTGTCCACTACATTAGCCACTAGCCACGTGCATCCATTGAATTAAAATGAGATGTGCGGTAAGTGTAAAATACATGCTGGATTTTGAAGTCTTAGTAGAAAAAAAGGTAAAATGTTTCCATAGTTGTTAATACCGATAACATGTCGAAATGATAATATTTTAGATGTTAAGTTAAAATATATTGTTAAAATTAATTTTACTTGTTTCTTTTTACTTTTTTTTTTTATCAGAAAATTTAAAATGACATACGTGGTTTTCATGCCTGGCTCATATTTTACTTCTATCGGACAGCACTAATCTAGATGTTACTTCCAATACTTGCGATCCTTATTTACAGGGAGTGGGGGGAGGCAGCTTCATGGGTGTGTGGCCAGTGCAATGGCACAGGGCCCCATGTTCATAAGGGCTTAGCATTTCGTTTGATGCTCTGCTGTCATTGCCTTGACATCCTTAATTTTATTTTTGAATTTAAGTTTTAGAGCTGAAGTCTCATAGGACACTAGAGCATGCGACAGGGGCCAAAAGCCCTGTCCTGCTGCCTCCCGAGGATGGCTTCCTAGCCTCCCGGTGTCCTGGGCCCCGCCTCGCGATGCTGCCACTTTCTGTCCCCAGCAGGGTGCCGGGCGCGGTCAGGTGGAGGGTGAGGGTCGGGGTATGGTGGTGGCCATCCCTTTCCCGGACTGGCAGCGCAGGGTGTCTCACCCACCCACGTCCAGGGGCAGAGCGCGACCAGCGCGGACCTGGCAATACGGTCGGGGGTTGCCTGTCTGTCCTGATTTGGACAGCGGACCCTTGGGAAGGAGAGACACCTGGCCTGACTTCTCCAGACTGTGCCGGGCCAGAGCGTGGCACCGCAGTCAGCCGCGGCTGGAGATGCAACCCAATAGCGCGCAGCCCTGAGCGCCCTCGCGCGTACCCCGCGTGGGCTGATCTGCGCCCCGGGATAGAAAGCGGGACGCCGAGAGGGGGCTGCGCTCACCCCGAGTGTGTCAGCGTGCCAGTGGGAGCGCGCCCTAGTCTGGCTCTCAATTTGGAGCAGGGGTCTGAGGGATACTCTCTCCTCCTTACGAACTTCCTCAGCCTTTCTTGTGTTTGTCTCTTTTGTACAGCTCAAGGCACCCTCTGGGGACAAGCCATAACCCGCATACGCTGTAATTTTGCTTATTTCACATGCGAGTTAAATACTATGATATCTGCATTTAAAATCGGGATTACACAATATAAAGATGAATGGTAAAATTCATGCATATAATTAAAATGAAAATATTTTCTTTACTTAGACATTAAGTAGCAAATAGAAAGACCATGACAAGTCAAGAGAGATCACTGGAAGCAAAGGAAGAAGCTTTTTCCTGAGTTTTGAACAAGGGTGCCTCACGTCTTCATTTTGCATTGGGCCCACAAATCATGTAGCCTGTTCTGCTTCCATAATCTCAATTTCAAGCATCCTAGACTATGATCACTCCTTCTAGTTGTCCCGCTCATTCCCTCCGGCTCCCCAAGTCCAACAACTGATCCCAGTGAGACCTACAATTGATTGATCTTACCATCTTTTCTCTGTTCTTTCTTCCCTACCTTCCTGCCTTCCCTTCCTACCCATTTTTGATATCATTGTCCACTATTATGGTCACTCCCATGAATACACTCTGAACTCCCTTGTTTCCCTTCGTGATTCTCATTTGATAAAAGCAAATTCCAGTCATACCCAACTCTCTACTCTATGCCTTCTCTGATTTTCCACTTAGCACTCCAGGGTTCTTGGCCTGGTAGTCTCCAGATTTCAAAGAGCAGCCGAAGAGTAAAACCCAGTGTGTAAGTACTTTCACGCCTCAGCTTTAGTCATATTTGCTAAGGTGTCATTGGCCAGAGCATGTCACCTGGCCAAGCCTAGACTCAAAGGGCAGAGAGAGAGACTCCGCCTCTTGATGGAGAAGGTGCAAAGTCGCGCTGCAAAGGGGCTCTTGTACAGGAAGGGGAAATCTCTGTGGTCATTTTTTTCCAATTTACTACAAATCTTATAAGGAAAGAAAGTGGATCTTCATCTTTCTCTTTCCAGGAGGCATCTTAGTTTCTACAAATCTATTTTCTGAGCAACCTGGGTTATTAGGGCAATAGGAAGAGAGGCAACTTTGTCAAGTCATTAAATTTTCCAGAATTATGATTATTTGATCACCATACTTACATTCTAATACCTTATTACATATCAAGTACATACTAATTTAACTCCTTCAACAAGCAACTGCAAAATTAATTTTAGGTGTTAAACTCTGTTAAGTCAGAGAGAAATGTTATACATTATGATAGCATAGTAAGTTTAAACCCTGGGTTAGATTGTAAAGGTCATAAATTTGTATACTACCACTTAATTTACTTTTTAATATTAAAAAAAAAAGATTATCCTAAAATGTAGTTTGGATAGGTAGCACATGTACACAATATACAATTAAAAAGGTACATGGCTGTGGAAAACAGTTTGGTGGTTTTCCTCAATAAGTTAAACATAGAATGACCATATGACCCACCAATTCCACTCCTAGGTATATAATCAAAATAATTAAAAACAGGTGTTCAAACAAAAGCTCGTACATGAATGTTCATAGCAGCTTTATTGGCAATAGCCAAAACAGATGAATGAATAAGTAATTGTGGTATATCCATATAAATAAATATTATTTAATTATAAAAAGTAATGAAGTACAGAGACCAGCTACAACATGGCTAGATCTTAAAAACACTACGGTAAATGAAAGAAGCCAGACACAGAATACCACATATCACATGATTTCATTTATACAAAATATCCAGAATAGATAAATCCATGGAGACAGAAAGCAGGATGGTGGTTTCCAGTGACTAAGGGGCACGGGGAGAGGGGGAGTGACTGCTTAATGGGTATAGGGTTTCCATCGAGGGTGATGAAGAAGTTCTGGAACTAGATAGTGGTGAAATTACACAACAGTGTGAATGTACTTAATGTCACTGAATTGTACACTTTAAAATTATTGCAATGTCAAATTTAATGTTATAGTATTTTTCCACAAAAAAAGCCCCCAGAAGGATTTACAAGAATATAGAGGGAAAAGTCAATCTCCCACATTTCTGCCAACACCCAATTTCCCTCCCAGAAGCCACTACTGTTATAAGCTTCTTCTATATTTGTACTGGCAAATTCTATGTATCGACAAGCATATATATTTGTATTTAGTTTAATATCCTAAGTCAGGCTTAGTTTCCAAACAGAGTTACCAAACTGTGACCCATGAGCCAAATTCAGCCCAACACCTATTTTAGTATGGCCTACAAGTTTGTAAATTTTTAATTGTGGTAAAATATACATAACCTAAAATCGACCATTTTAACCATTTAAGTGTACAGCTCAGTAGCATTAAGTATATTCATATTGTTGTGTAACCAATGTCCAGAACTTTTTCTTCTTGCAAAACTAAAACCTACACCCATTGAATATCAACTCCCCATTTCTTCCTCCCTAGCCCCTGGTAACCACCATTCCACCTTTTGTTTCTATGAGTTTGACTGATATCATACAGTTTGTCTTTTTGTGATGGTTTATTTCATTAAACATAATGTCCTCAAGTTTCATCCACATTGTAACTTGTGACAGAATTTTCTACCTTGTTAACGCTGAATATGTATATATCACATTTTGCTTATCCATTCATCTATCATGGACATTTGAGTTCCTTCAATCTTCTGGCTATTGCGAAAAATGCTGCTATGAACGTGGGTGTATGAATATCTTTTTCTAATTTTTTGCTAAAATAAACAAAGGCTACAATTAATATTTTTGTATATATGCCACTTTACACATATCTGAGTGTATCTGTAGGATAAATTCCAAAAATCAAAATCTTCGAATCAAAGGAAATGTATTTATAATTTGTTTTGTGTTGACAAATTGTAGCCCATAGAGGTTGAACCATTTTACACAGCCTCACCAACACCGTATGTTTTCAAACTTTTTGATCTTTGACAATATGATAGATTTAAAACAGAATTTCCATCAATGAGAACTAATGGAAACATATAAAGTTCGTTTAAATCCATGAGTTTGTGATATGATAAAACTTCCCCAAAATCTTCAATGTTCACTTTTGGAGGATGTTAAGAAAACAATTCACTATTTTAAAAACAATCAAACTGGAAAACGAAAAGAAAGAATCAAGTATGACCTGCTTTTCTATGTAAATTGTATCTCAGGATAGCCAAATAATTGATGAGAGGAAGTTTCTCTTTTTAAAAGTATTCTTGCTATTAAATAAAGAAGGAATAATGCAACCACTAAGGAAATCATAGATGTTGACAACAATCATTAATGGTTGCAAAAGAGAGGCAGAGAGAAAGTGAGAGAGAACTAGACATTCTATGTCTCCTAAAAGAAGACCACTGCACTACCTCTGAATTGTTCTTTCCTAAACATCCCTATCCAGGTCTAATTGCCAACTACCAAGTTACAGAAAATATAGGGATAAGAAAAACATGTCAAACAATGTATCAAAGGGACACAATCAGCAAAATCCCGACTGAAGGACACTATAGGACAAATGGCCTAGTTTCATCAGTAAGTAAATTAAAAGAAAAAAATAGAGACAGGACAGGAATCTCTATATTAAAATAAATTTAAGGTACATAGCAACCAAATGCAATATATGGACCTCATTTAAATGTCGAGTCAATAAAAAAATGTGCTACCATTTATGAGACAGTTGGGAATTTGACTCTGATTGAATATTTAACAGTATGAAGAAATCATTGTTAACTTTTAAACATATTGTGTTATTATGATATTCTATAATATATTTTAGGTATTATGGTATTGGTTTTTAGATTTATAGTATTATGGTTAGGTTAAAAAATCTTATCTTTTAAAGATATATACTAAAATTATTCTTGGCGAAGTGATACAAGGCTAAGATTTTCTTCCAAAGAATGCAATGGGAGTGTGTGAAGGATGGGGTATAGATGAACCAAGATCGACTATGAGCTTATAAGTGTTGAATCTGAGTGATGCATACTCTGCAATTCTCTCTACTTTGGTTAATGTATTAAATTTTCCAAATCAAGAAGTTTATTTCAAAAAAAGAGAGAGACTGAAACAAAAGTAGTTAGAAAACTACTTTTTGCCTATTTTTGCTGTCTGTCCTTTCCATACTGCAAGTCTACTGTGGACGGGGCATACATCTTAAACTTACAATGTATAAATACACTATTTAATATATTTGATTTTATTTCCTGCTTTTTAAAAAACTTAATACTGCATCATAAACATTTTCCCACATATTATGCAATCTTTGTAAAAATTCTTTTTAGGAATTTTGATGTAAAGAACAAAAAGTAAAAAGAATCAACAGATATGAGGGTCAAAAGGAGGGCATTTTAAAATAAGAAATTTAATTATTCAAATATTACCTACATATGGAAAATTGTGCAGCACAAGGAATCTTCATTAAGTAAACATCCCCGTGTATGAAAAAAGGTATCATATTATTTTTTTTCGGTAAACATTTTGTTAATGTATAACTTACATACAGGAAAGTGCATAAACATTAAGTATACTAAATTCAATGAATTTTACAAATGAGTATCCTCATGTAACCAACCACCAAGTCAATAATAGAGCGTAACTCCTATCCTCAAAGATTAGATTTGCTTCTTTTTGAACTTCATTTAAATCAAATCATACAGCAGTTACTCTTCTGTGTGGCTTCTTTTGCATATATGTATGTATATATATCATGTATATGTACATATATCATATATATGTGTATATATCATATATATATATATATATATCAGAGAAGAAGGGAGAAAAAAGAATTTTGAGAGAGCCATTGTACTAACCTGTTGAGGACAATAAACTATGGACTGAGAAGTGTGATTTATTAATTCTCTGCACCTGTGGAGCTGAGTACCAATTATGAAACAAACAAACAAATAATTTCAAAAATTAAATAGAACTAGGAAACGAATACATTTAAAAATCCCAACATTTTAAGGAATCAAATATAAACCCATATAAAAGTGAGATAAATGTTATACTATCAAATTAGCAAATATTTAAAAAATATTAATGTCCAGCTTTATGGAGAGTTTGGTAAAATAAGGTTCCTCATAGTGGCTGGAAGGTGTGTAAGTTGATAAAATGACTTAGAAAAGCAATTGGTAATGTTTATTAAGGTCTTAAAATATTTTCGCCTTTTGTCTTAGTAATGCCATTTCTTGGAATCTAGCTAAAGACGTATTCCTAACAACCAATGTTCAATAATAGAACCACTGAAGTAGTTTTTATAAAGATTGTATAATATGTGGGAAAATGTTTATGATGCGGTATTTTTTTAAAAAGCAGGAAATAAAATTAAATATATTAAATAGTGTATTTATACATTGTAAGTTTAAGATGTACGCCCCGTCCACAGTAGACTTGCAGTATGGAAAGGACAGACAGCAAAAATAGGCAAAAATAAGCAGGCATCTACTTTTGTGAAAAAGTGGATTCAGGATAAGTTGAATAAGAACTGAGACCACCCTTTCAATATGACACAATTGTTCCAGGAAATTCTTGCCTAGGAAGATAAATAGATGAATTGCGTGCTTCAAAAAATTAATTTATCTGGGCAAATAGTTTGCTCCTCTGGTACAGGGCAGGTGACTGTTCTCCTATCAGGACCATAGACTTGTTATATAGGCAAAAGCTCATTTATATGACTAAGTTTAGTTATCAAGTTTTGAGTCAAGACACTCACTTTTCTGTGTCTACAAATCCTAAACTCTCTTAAATGTCACTAACTGTACCCAATCCCCATCAATTTCTTGCTTTGAAAAACCACCTTAAACCATTTGACCCTAGACCCTCAAATCCTATAACTACCCTTTCTTGACATCTCCCTTTTGAGATAAGAGTAAATATCAAGTTGGTGTTCTCCCTCAATGCAGTAAGTACTTAACAGACTTAGACTTACTTTGCTTGATTAACAGGTTTTTCTGGTGTTCTTTTGGGGAGTTGGCAGTAGACAAAAGTTCTCACAAAATCTATGGACTTGAATGAGAAAAAACTGACATTTATTTTCATAATACTGTCATTGAAATTTAGCATTTCCTTTAATTATGAATGTAAGCAACAAACCACGGTGACTTTGTCACCAGTAAAAATTACAGTTATTTTCAGTCTGCATTATAGCTGTTGCATATTCTTAAAATATCATTTATGCTCACCACCACTTTGAAATTATTGTAGAGTCAGAACTGCGAAGGCTCTGAGATTTTACCCTGCTTGCATGCTAACAAGTCAGCTTGCCATAGTTTCATGGATAATGACAGAAGACACGAAACTCCTGGATCTTAGATAAAAAGGCTTTATTACTCACAGCAAAAGCAGTAGCCAGAGTTTCTCACTGTATTTGTGCTATTTCCCTGATCTCTAATTCCCACAGGGCAGCATGGAGAGCCAGGTGACATGAACACATGTAGTAGATTATGTTACAAGAGAGGAATTTAAGACCAACGTCCCAGAACTTTTTGAGCAAGCAGCAAATAAAGCAAGCAGCAAACAGGCTAGTCTGGTTGCCTAAGTGACTAACTACCCAAACTGCTCAGTATGGAGCAATGGATAAGCCCTGCAGTCTGGCACACTCAGCAAGCATGTTCAGGGACATTCAGGACGCATGGTGGACTGCCTCTCCAACATGTAGTATTGGATCTTGTCACTAATGCATTTATTAAGGAACAGGTGGATTACTATATCATCATTTTGCTTTTACATTTTAATGTGACTGGTTTCCTTTATAATCCTACATATTTTAGTATATGCATATAAATACATTATTCCAAGAAAGGGTTGGTAGGCTGAATCAGACTGCCAAAGGGGTCTATGGCACAAATAAGGTCAACAAGCTAAAGATTTTCAAAAATATTTTCACCAACAAGTATTGATATAAAAAGAAATTTTTATACAAATCCATTACTCAGGGAAACCTCTTCGGAGCTCTCCTTGTCTGGAAGGCGAGTGAGAAGGGCCCTGACATCAACTCCAGGAAACTAGAGTTTGGGTCTCAGTTAGATGAACCCCAGCTAATCACTTTGTTCCTAGTTTTTCTCCTCTGTAACATGAGATGCTATTACCTAACTCACTGGCTCACAGACTCAAAACGAAGAGTGAGAAGTATACGTTCTCACATCTTGCCCGTGGGAGTGTAAACTGAATATATTTTCTGGAGAATAATTTGCTGTGTATACTCAGAAATATTTCAATCTTTCAAGCTAGTAATTCTATTACTAGAAATTTATTATTATATCATAATTAGACGTAGAGACAAAACTGTAAGTAAAAAGATGTTCATGGCAGTATTATTTATAATAGTAATATTTTTGTAAACATCTTGAATGTCTGACAATTTAGGTCATGGATGGCTTAAGAAATTGTGGCACATCTATGCTGATAAATGCAGTCATTATGAATTTTTATAACAGAATGATTGGTGACATTAGAAAATGTCCATGATTTTATGTTAAGTGACAAAACAAAAAACCTCCTTATGTTGTAAGCATCTACTTTTGTTTAATGAATTATATATATGTATGTGGGATTGGAAAAAAAGACTTTTTGGAAATTTTCTGAAAACATTATTGCTAGTGGTACAATCTATTTGAAAAATTTAAATTTACATCAAAAAACGTCTCAGTATTCCTCAATAACCATGTGTTGCTTTGTAATAAGAGAATCAAATTATTCTTAAAAACAAATTAAGATTATTTGTGTAAAGTGCTTTGGAAATCATATTGTGCTACATGAATGTTAAATGTTATTAATATTTTTCTGGGACTTTAGAAGCATAGTTGGATTCATGTGTAAATCAATAAATTTGACTGCAAGGAAGATAAATTGGTCAGTGGGCAGCGTTTTGTGCTGTTCCTCCAGCAAGCCCACTCCCTCTGTGTGCTCCTGCTCCCCTCCCCCTGCAACTCAGCAGCTGTGAGACCCACCCAACTCTAACCTCTGTTTGTTTTTCTTCTTTCCCTTTATCCACCACCCAGGCCTCCTTCCTCTGGTATGTGCCTGTCTTGTCTTGTCTCCAGGGCTGAATCATGCCTCAGAAATGGAAAACACCTCAAGGCCAGGGTCTGTGTTGAAAACCTGAGGCCCAGCTGTGAGTGTTACACCAATATCCACAGTGGGGGTTTCACTGCAGATTCCAGGCTAGAGGGCAGGCATGGGTGGTACCATGTGTATGGGCTTTTGGGCTGTGGCCCTGATGGAATGCTAAAGCCAAATGGCTAGACACAAGTGAAGAAAAAGCCACTCCTTTGGTATGATTTGAGGGTATCCTATGGTCTTTCTCACCCTAGTGGTCTCTGGTGCTAACTCACTGTCCTTTGCTTCTGAGATCTCCACCATTAGAGAAGGCTCCTGTTAAAATGTATATGGATCACCTGGGGCAGCACCAAATCCTAATAATAGGCTCTGGAATCAGTCAGGGACCTAGTTAGATCTGGATCCCAACTCCAATACTACTTGGGGATGTCACTTGATATCTCTGAGCCTGGGTCTCCTCATCTGTACACAGTGACAGAAAGCACTTATACACACCAAGCATATGACAGGCCCAGTTCTAGGTGTCTTTCTATTATTAACTCATTTGAGTTACACAACAACCTTAATAGGCGTGTGCTGTTATTATCATGTCCATCTTACAGATGAGGAAACTGAAGCCCAGGGTGGTTAATTCACTTACTCAAGGTTTCACAGGGTCAGCACTAGGGTAAACCAGGCAGTGTGGCTCCAGAATCTGTTTTTAACGACCATGTTGGAGAGCCTCACTGTAAGATGGGACAATAGTAACTATGCTTTATTAGGAGCTTATTTAGTGCCAGGCACGATGCTAAATGCTATTCAGGAATTTCTTGTTTATTCATTCCAGTGCCTGGATGAGGCAGGGACTATTGTTACATGCTAACATCGACCTGGCAGGACAGCCTACTGTCTCTCTATTAAGCGCTGGGCCTTTAGGAGGTTGTTACAGACTAGAAAAGCTAAGATGTGCCCATAAATAACTGTGACTCATGGTAGAATCAGAACCTGATGGAGCTGGAAGAGAGCTTAGAGATTATCTGGTTTAAACTCATTTTTACTGATGACAGAACTGATTTGCTTCGTTTATTCCCACAGAGTCTGAGATAAGATCTAGTGATATAACAATAGCCAACAGTGACTGAGTTGTTTGGTCAGTGTGTGTGTGTGTGTGTGTGTGTGTGTGTGTGTGTGTGTGTGTGTCCGAGCTTGTCTATCTCATTCAACTCTCACAACAACTAGATAGGAGAGGCACTATTATTATCCCCATTTTACAGATGAGACAGATGTGCAGTTAAATAAGCAACTTGTTCCAAGTTAGGTAGCTAGCAAGTGGTGGAACTGGAATGCTGGCAGAGGTGAGTCTAGAGCTTGAGTGCTGAACCACCATGCTCCGTGCCTCCCAGTTATAGAAGATGGTTAAGAAATCTGGGAAGAGGGGGCTGGAATAGATGAATCAGAAAGTGCTTTGTAGACCATAAAGTGCTATATAGACATGAGTTATTATTATAAAGAGATAAGACTCCCACGAGAGGTATAAAGTGGTAGAGAGCTCAGGGCAAAATCAAGGAAGATTTCTAGGATGAGATGGCATTTGGTTTGGATTTAGAACTGTGTTCCTGTGGAGGATTTAGGAATGTCAAGGGTGTGTGTAGGGTGGTAGTGGGGAAGGGTTTCTTCTAGCCCTTCCCCATTAGCATGGGATGATTGGTCAGATGAGCTAGTTGGCACCTTGGCCCAAGTGAAGGGATCATGACCATAGAAAGCCTTAGGTACCTCTGCGCGAGATTCTAGCTACAGAGAGAAGACTGGGTGGGGGCCACTAAGAGGGTGACAAGAAAAAAACAACCCCAGGAAGCAAAATGCTGGAGGTTGGTCCTGTCTTTGGTCTAGTTGGAAGGCTGCATTTTTTTTTTTCGTTATCAGCAAATCAGTCTCCATCAGGACATAACTACTCACAGTTACATTTTATTATTGTTCATTTGCTCAGTAGCTTTCTGTCAAGGGGAAGGGAAATAGGTCAGAAACACAAGGAACTATTTCTGGGCTTTGGCCTTTGGAAAATTAGCCTCGTTCTGTTTACACAGTCTCTCTTCAGATTTACACAACCCAGCCACAGACACGTCACTTGCCAAGCCCAGGTAAATAGAGGCAAGCAAATAGTCCTGATCAACCAATGGCTATTGAGCAACTAAAGGATCCCAGAACTCTATACTAGGTAACTGTGATAACTATAGAAGAAAAGAGCAGCTCAAGGCTCCTGACCTTGGCCTATTGGAGCAGAAGTGTATTCCTATCTGGGGGAGGAGGCCATGCAGTGCAAGTTCTGAGCCCTTCTCTGGCATGACTCTCGGTCCAGTCATTTCTCCTAGCACCCACCCAGTTACATCACTGAATTGAGGTATTAGCACTAGGATGAACCTGTTTATCTCACAAGGGTGTGAGGAGGAATGAATAGCTGGATGAATCGGGTCTCCTTCAGAAAACAAAACTGAAGGGAAGAAGGGGCCAGTCTCTGGATCCCTTTCTTCAAAAAGTCAGATGGAAGAAGAAAATCAGTTGGAAGAGAGTCCCCAGGTCATACATCTGAATGTATCACTGCCAAGTCCACAGAGGCAAAAAAAGCCTGGTTAGCCTGACCAGAATTAGGTTTTCTTCAAACTCTGAAGCCCCAGAATGAAACCAACCAGCTTCCACCTCTTTTCCACTAGATATTTCAGAGACTCTACCAGTAGAAACTCATCTTCAGCCTTCACTTCCAATATTGTTTTTATATGGTAAGGTGGGGAGGGTACGTTTGTGTAGGGATCTGCAAATAGGTAAGGTTGTGTTGCAAAATGAAAGAGAGAATTTGAGAAGTGGCCCAAACTCCCAATAATAGCTGGGAAACTGAGGTGAGGCTTTCGTCAACTAGAATTGGAATACTGAGGTTCAAATAAAACAATTTATGTAAACTTGTTGAGCCTAGCCTGGTCCCTGGGGACCAAATAAATGTCTTTGTTCTTTCTTTATGGTAGATATTGTCCTTTGGGTGGGAGGTGAAGGAAGTGGGACTGTTGAGGGGAGTTGCAAGTAACTTCCATATTGAGCTTATACTTTTTATGTCTGCTCCAGGAGCTTGATGGCCTCCACTGCTACCATCCTAGTCCAAGACCTTTCCCCTAAATGGCCTTTGCTTGTACTCTTTCGTCTTAGGGTTTATTTTCCACACAGCAGCCAGAGTGATCTTTTTAAAAACACAAATTATCTCTTGTCATTCTCCTGTTTAAAACTCTTCAAATGCTCGCATCAGACTTTTATGAGTAGAGTTTAAATACTTTACTATGGGTTATTAGTCCCTAACATGACTTGCACCCTGCTGACTTCATTTCCTATTTATGGCCCCATCTGCTGCAGCCATGCTGACCTTTGTTTCTGAACTCAAGACTGTTCCCTCCTTAGGACTTTCCTACCAGCTATTCCTGTTGCCTAGAATACCCTCTGTTCTTGTTACATGCCATGGAGGTCTTGACTGACAACATACAGTAAAGTAACTGCCCCCAACATTCCATTTCATTTGCTTCATAGCAAATGGTAATAATACTAACAACCAATCTTTTCATTTTTTTATTTATTGTCTGTTTTCCCCACAGCAACACAAGCCTCTGAAGGGAAGGCATGGTATCTATCGGTCTGTCACTGAATCCCTAGTGCCAAGCAGAACCTGGAGATCTCTAGCGTTCCTTGGATAAATGATCTTTACAAACCTTAACAATCTTGCGAGGTTATGGAGAAAATCTGAGATTCTGTCAAGTTTAAGATTAAAGTCGTGGTCTATTTAAACAAAGACCTCACCTTCCTTCCGAGGATATCTCTCCCCTTTCCACCTGGATGAGTTACACTTGTCTCCCGACATTTCTCACGCACTTAATACCCCTATCCAGGCAGGACAGGCCAGACTTCCAGTCCCTTCTCAGAGCCTGGTGCAGTGGCTCTCAAAGTCTTTCAACATTTCAGGGGTTAAGAGAAGCCACCCCTTTCCAAATATGGACCCCTTCAGGTGCCCGAAACTCCCTCCCTGGGCCCCCAGTCAAGGGTAGAGACAGAGGCTGTCCCTACACCATCTATGGTAAAAATGAGACGAGTATCCTAACCTACAGGTAGTAAAGGTTCAGTGCCTTCACTCTGTCTCTGTCCCTAGCTAGGGACCCCCAGGGCCGTGTGGGGCGAGGGGGAGGCTCCAGGCGTCAAGGGCATTGAGGACATCCAGGCCCTAATTGGAGATGGGCCAATTTCGCGCAGCAGAACCTTTCTTCACCAAGGCTTCGTTTGCTAGCCGGTCGACTTTGGAAGAGACACCCCACTTAACCGTCCCTCCCGCTCGCACCCTCCCCCTCCTGGCCCTGTCTGCAGAGGCTCGCATTCTTCCTCGCCCCGAGGTCCGGGGCTGCTGCCGCGGGAGCGTTCCGCATCGCTCCTGGGGCCTCCCACGCGTGGAGTTCTGAAGCCATCGACAGCGCTTGGCACGTCTGAGCTCCGGTGGGCGAGGACCTGCAGGTTTCCTCCAGCTAGGGAGGACGGAGAGCGGAGGCGGAGGCGGAGGCGGAGGCGGAGGCAGTTTCAGGCCTTAGGCCGGGCGGGCGGTGTAGGGTGAGACGCGCCCATCATTCGCCATCCGGGGCGCGCGCGGCTCCATTAGGACCTCACCGGCGACCCGTAGCTCGGGCACGCGCTTGTCGCAGCCCGCAGGAAGGAGGGGTCCGGCCTGAGGCCCGGGACGGCGGCCGCCATGGAGATCCCCTCGGCCCAGGGCCCGCGCCTGGGGCCTTGGGGGCGGCCCTGACCGCCCTCCTGCCTGCCGGGGCTGGGTCGCGGACGTGCCCCCGGCTGCAGTCGGCCACTTCTGCCTCTCCACCCTCCCCGGGCCGCGCAGCAGCTTGGGCGCGGCGGCGGCGGCGACGGCGCCCTGTTGAATGGGCTGTGAGGGCCCAGGTTTGAAGCGCTGGCGAACGCGGCCTCCGGGGGCGCAAGGCAGCAGCAGCGGTGGCGACCAAACGGGTGTTGGAGTTGGCGGCGGCCATGGAAGGCCTGGCTGGCTATGTATACAAAGCGGCCAGCGAGGGCAAGGTGCTGACCCTAGCCGCCTTGCTTCTCAACCGGTCTGAAAGCGATATCCGCTATCTGCTAGGCTATGTGAGCCAGCAGGGAGGGCAGCGCTCCACGCCCCTCATCATCGCAGCTCGCAATGGCCACGCCAAGGTGGTGCGCTTGCTGTTGGAACACTACCGGGTGCAGACTCAGCAGACTGGCACTGTCCGCTTCGACGGGTAGGTACACCCCAACTCCAGCCTCCTCTCCCACGCGCGCGGACCTACCACTTCACGGGTCCTACCCTTACTCTTCTTCATGGAGGTATCACTTCTCCCTTGTTGTACCTCGTCCATCCCCATTAATGCCTACTTCATCTTCCAGGGTAAATACTCCATCCCATGGTTTGCTGCTCATCCTCATCGGCCCCTACTTCTTATTCCCTCTATAGGAAAATAGCCACACCCTCTGTCTTGATGTCTGATAGATAGATGTTCTTTAGATAGTCTGTGAAGAAGCAGTACGGAAGAGGTGGCTGCCTTTTCAGGTTTTACTTTTATCAGTATCGAGGTTGTAATCGAGATCAGAAATTAACAAGGTCAGCAGTTAACATTGAAGACCTCTGATGAGTTATTTGGCCAACCAATTTTTACCCCTGCAAGTGAGTGGTCTTATAAAGCCCTCGGTGGGTTTCTGGGGCCTTAATGTCAAAATAAGCCCCTAGAACCAGAAGCAGCTCCAGCCTCTTGAGGAATTGTCACGCAGCCAGACATCCCCAGACATTCTGACTCTTCCACATTGCTGGGGGTAGATATGTTGACTGCAAAAATGTCACTGGACCGGGTGTAGGAGATGATGCCATTGTTAAATTACATGTTATCCTGTAATGTGGGGAAGCTTGATAATTTACTGTTATTGGAGGTGGGCAGTTCTAAAATTCAAATTGTCATAGTTAAAATTTGCCCTTTTGGTTTAATTGAACATGTTTTTGGGGTATGATAATGCTGAGCCGGGTTCGTAGGTTTAACGTTGTCCTCTTTTATGTGCTGGATGATAATAAGTGTTTTACAATGGCGTAAAGATTTTGCTTGATTGATTGCATTTGTTTTTGTTGACTTGCGCCAGTACATAAGCAAGCTATTCTGATATTTTCTTTTGAGGTAGTTGTTGTCCAAGTGTAAAAATATGTATCTCTAGTTTTAATTATTAAAAACTGCTTGGTTAAAACCTGATTTAAAAAATCAGTTTTTGAGGATGACTAAGGCATTGTTGAAATTTGACAGACTCTTTTTTAGGTTTAAATAATAAAGGCTTTTTGTTATGTTTTATATTAGAGGAAAATATTTTAGAGTATTACATTTTAATGAAATGATAGTCCACGGTAGTAGTTAATCTCTGGTACCACCTCTGTACACATTAAGGAGATGGTCTTTCATGTTGACCAAAGATAGCACCTTGATTCAGTTTGCTTTCCTATGCTGGCTTCTGTGTCCTTTCTATAGCTCTCTGCATTCCCACAGCCTTATTTCCAGAGGAGAGGAATGAAGCAGAATGACCTCTGAACTTCCAGCACCATTCCAAGCACATGCATCTATGGAGATATGAATCTCTGCAAAAATAGCTGCTGGGAACAATGATGCTAAGGACCTGCTGAAGCCTATTTGGATGAGAGGAGAATAGTCGCAAAAAACATAGTTTTCTAAAGCATTTGGGAAGGCTTTGCTTATCTTTCTTAATTATTAAAGAGAAAAGTATTTTGAGGTAGCAATTAAATAACCTGAAATGACTAGAAATGTAGCATTGAGACTAGATAGTAACTTACCTTGCCCAGTAATCTGCACTGGCCAGTGACATTAAGAGGTACAGTGAACAAACATTTATTGAATACCTACTGGGCGCCAGGCTCTGTGGTAGGTTTTGGGCATACAGCGATGAATAATATACTGTTCTCACTGTGGAGGAAGACAGTCTAGTTGGGGGCAGCAGGGAGAAATAGGTATATCAATGAGTACTTGCAGATGCTATGCCATTTAGGATTATAGACATCATTCAGACTACTGAGAGGGCACAGGAAGAAGTGTGCTCAGCTTTTCCTGGGAGAATCAAAGAAGGCTTCACAGGTAGGCGATATTTGAGCTCAGCCTTCAAGGATAGCAGAAAGTGAAGAAGAGGGGCAGTAGTATGGTGCACTTGCAATGACAAGTGTTTCAGTGCAGTTGCAGGAAGGGATTCAAGCTGGGGAAATTAAGAAGATTGTAGGAGACTGGAGAGAAGTGGAGGCCAGATTTTGATGATCCTTGTGTAAAATAATAAGAGTCAGACTGGTGAGTCTGCAGTCAAATATTTGTCATTCGTGATTTTTGTCTGAGCATTCTTGAATCTTTTTTGTTTATGGATTGTTAAAATTATCAACTTATTAGCTGCTATGTTAAAGTAGTTTAGTATATATTTATTAAATAGCTATGATGGGCCTAGCCCTGTGCCATATTGTGTGGAAGATACAGAAAAAGTTTTACTTTTGAAGAGCTTACCAATTATAGCAAAAGAGAATCGGAGTTCATGGCCACCTTTCTGCCTACTCACACCACTCTCTGAGATTAGTTTTGCAGTTTATCCCAGTCATTTTGGCATTTCAAAACTAGATAAAGAGGGTGTTATTTGCAAATGTCATGATTTCACTTTTTACTCATTCCAGACATTGTGAAAATGTTAGCTTGAGTGAGGTGTTCACAATATGAAGCTCACCCTTTCCTTTGAGGTGGCTTTGATGTACTTGGCCAACCCCCCATCCTTAGATTTTATTGGCTCTTGAGGCGTATGGCCAGGTGAGGACAAACTGGTTCTCTGTGCGTGCTGAAGTAGATTAATGTTTGCTAATTTTTAGTCATTTTTGTACCGTCACATTTTTTTGCCAAATTATTCACAACCTATCCTGTGATTTGTCCAATATATATATTTTAAAAAGTCTCACTTAAGCAACAGTACTTGTGGGTTTGGTATGTGTGTGTGTGTGTGTGTGTGTGTGTGTGTGTGTGTTTGAGAGGGAGACATTAAAACATTAAAATACCATTAAAAATTTAAAGTCTATGTTCTGCCTAAAAACATCTATAATACCTTAGGAAACAAAACTGGATTCATAATAGAGCTTCTGGGGGAAGGGACCACCCACGTAGATTAAACTTCACAGTGATACTTGAATCCTTGTTCACATTTTTAGGAGTAACATTTGATATTTTACTTATGGCTTAATATATGAAGGGCAAAATTGACATAGATGAGTGGACAAGAAGACAAGTTATATGAATGGAAATGAAAGAAGAACTTTTAGTTAGAGAATGGGAAGATGTTAAGAATGTTATAGCAATGGAACAGAACAAAGGAGAAGTGTCATGTGACCATAGAATATTGTACCAGCTTGAGCTTTGAGGGCCTGACTGCTCTGTGCCAGAATTTGTGGGAACCCCTGTAATAGAAGAGGTTTTCAGACATGGATGGGAAGGAGAACACAGGATCTCTGGGAATTTTGAGGCTTTTTGTTGAGTATTCTTTCTTTTAAAGTCAGAGTTAGTACTAATACTTTTAATGAATGTCCAGGTAGAAGAAAGGCGTGAGGGGCATCATTTGACTTCATTTAGAAAGCCATTGCCAGTATATATTTCCAGGAAATACATTTGATCTGATAAATGATTTTAAGGACTTTGATTAAAATAAAGTGCTGATTATTTACATGTAATAGATTTTTATTTCTCTTTCAAATGCTTGAATCAGACTTTTATTTCATATTGAACCAGGAAATAGGTGAGCTTTAGTTTTGTGATCAGAAATATTATCTTTTATTGTGAAATGTCTCCATCATATGATACATACATTTTGTTTAAAAAGGTGAATATCAGATTATAGTTTCTTGATTTTTAAGATGAGGGTTTGCATTGCAATTTTGGATTGAGTCTAGAAAGATCATTGTTTTATAGTGCTTCTATAGGCACGAAATAAATAATTGCATTAATTTTATTATTTTTATTTTCTGTTATAAACACGTTTATATTTTGTTTTGAGGCAGCATATGCTTCTAATTCTAGCTGAATTTTATAGACAAAGGAATGTCTTAGATGTTAGGATCATAACTCTCTTTAATCTGTTTAATATTTTTGTTTAGACTTAGAATTTAAAAATGCACTACAGCTAATGTTTCTGTAGGACTAGTCATTTTAAAATACAGTCTGCAGTGAATTTGTCATAAATGAAAGAATTTTAATTACCTCAGTGAAAACATAATTGAAACTTTTTTGAGGCTTCTGTCGTACAAAAATAGGGAGAAATGGAAATTATTAGGCTTTATCAGGGAAAATATTAAACTTACAAAAACCAAGTGAAGTATATACTTGTAATTTAATTTCTACTCTTACATCATTCTTGGAAATTTGATGTCAGAAAAATATTTTAATTACTTTTATCTCCTTTTTAATCTTTAAAATGGGGGTCATATTTATCTTGTACTATTATTTCCAGAGTTACAGATAATGTATGTGAATGCCTACTTTAATGTAACATTTCTTGAGTTTTAGATAGCTTAGATTCATGTTCCTGGCATATAATAATTTTATATTTTTAAAGGTGCAAGAAAACATTGTAACTATGTGAATATAATTAAACATTAACTGTATTTTTAGATTATATTAATAATCAGTTTGAAAAAATGCTTTTTAAACTGAAACAAATGTTTGAACAATGACATGGACTATGAATACTTATATTTGATGCATTTTATAGTTTCCAAAGGACTTTTGTATTTTAAATCTCATGTAAACCTTTTAGTTGTATATCTGTAAAGTGGGCATATTAATGGTGTCTAATAGAATAATTGGGAGGAGGATATTAGAATTAAATGAGATATATTGCATATTAAGCATTAGTGCTTGGCACGTTGGAAATATTTATTAGCTATTTTTATTTAAACTTTCTTTAAATTGATTTGTGCCTTTTTTGTTTTTGTTTTTAATTGCACCTATTTTTAGTTAAGATATGACATTTAGTAAGGCAAATAAATCTTCAGTGTACAGTGTGTAATCACCTTCTAGATCAATATTTACAATGTTTTTATCACTGTAAAAGTTTCTCTTGTGCTCTTTCTCAGTCAATTCCCCTCCTTTCCCCTCCCAGACATAATGATTATTCTGTCTTCTATCACCATAGATTAGTTTTGCCTATACTTTAACTTCCAGTGAATGGAATTATAACTATACTCTTTTCTGTCTGTTTTCTTCCCCCTTAACATTGTCAGAGTTTCATCCATGTAGTCACATGTATCAGTTTGTTTGTTTGTTTATTTATAATGCTGTGATTCCATTGGAGGAACATATGGCAATTACTTATCTTACTGATGAATATTTTCGTTGTTTCCAGTGTTTGACTATTATGAATAAAGCTGCTATGAATATTTTTGTATAGGTTTTCTGGTGTACATTTGTATTCATTTCTCTTCAGTATATACCAAGGAGTGGAATTGCTCTGGTTCATAGAGTTGGTGTATGTTCAACTTACATCGTTCTTGCCAAACAGTTTTCCCAAAGTGGTTGAACTAAATTACATTTCTACTGGCGTTTTCCACCAGCAATGGGAGTTTGCTTATCTCCACATCCTGGTCAACACTTAGTATAGTCATGTCAATCCTATTAATTTTAGCTCTTCTGGTGGGTGTATATTGGTAACTACTGGTTTTAATTTGCATCCCTCTGGTGAGTAATTATCTTGAACATCTTTTCATACATTTATTGGTCATTTGGATATCTTTTGTGAAGTATACTTGTTCAGTCTTTGCACCTATTTTTTCAATTAGATTGTTTGCCTTTTCTTATTGATGTGTCAAATATAGCCAATGCACATATCTTCTCCCTGTGAATCTATTGCTGATTCACTTTCTTTACAATATCTTTTGATGAATAGAGGTTTTTAATTTTAATAAAGTCTAATGAAATCAATTTTTTTCTTTTATGGTTAGTTTTGTTTTTGCATTCTGTATTAGAAATTGTCATCAATCCCAAGGTCATGAAGGTAGTCTTATTTTTTTTAGAAGCTTTTATTGTTTCGCTTTTCATATTATATAGATCTATGCTACTTCTCTAATTTTTGTGTACAGTCAAGGTTAATTTTTTTACCTACAGACATCTAGTTGCTTCAGCACCATTTGTTAAAAAGACCATACTTTCTACCAGGATTTCACTGGAGTTTTAGTCATAAATCAAGTAACTCTGTGTGTGAATCTATTTCTGGAGGTTTTTTTTCTTATTTGTTCTACTGATATATTGGTCTATCCTTGTGCTAGTGCCATACTATCTTAATCACTGTAGTTTGTCTTCTGATTTTCTTTTTCTTTCAAAATTATCTTGGTGGTTCTAAGTCCTTTGCGTTTCTACATACATTTTAGAATTGGCTTCTCAATTTCTGCACATATGTCTGCATACATGTGTGCATGCACACACACACACACACACACACACACACTTGCTGGGATTTCGATTTAGATTGCATAGACTCTGTAGATCATTTTGGGGGAGAATTGACATCTTAACATTACTGAGTTTTCTAAACTATGAACATGGAATATTTCTCCATTTATTTAGGTCTTTATCTGAGGAATGTTTTGTAGTTTTTAATGTAGAGAACTTATATATTTTTCATTAGATTCATTCCTAAATATTGATATTTTCTGTTGCTGTTGTCAGTGGTATTTTTGGCAGTGAAAAAAAATTTTGAACTCTGTTGGTATAATCATGACAGAAATGTATTAAGTGAATTTTAATTGAACTGAATTGTTTGCAGAAGGTATAGTTGGCAACCACTAAAACGTATTATGGATATAATGTCTTATTTTCTTGATTCATTCTTTAGTTTAAAAAATTAACAGTTAAATGGCATTTTAAAAATAAAAATTTGAAAGAAACTTAAGTAGGCTTCTATTTTTTTTTTTGAGGTATAGCTTCCCTGTAGTAAAATGCACAACTTTAAGTGTGCAGTTTGATGAGTTTATTCCTCAATATCCATCCATGTAGCCACTATCTAGATCAAGATATAGGACATTTCCAGTCAATCTTGTACCCTTCCTCTATAGGTAACCACATACGTAACTTTTAAGGCTTTGCTTATAAACATTTGTGTCATATTGACATTGAATAAGTAGTTGCTTTTGAGTTATTATAAAGTGGGTTTTTTACTTTCAGCAGAAATAGTAGTGTTGTTTTGGGAGTATTGTTAATTGGGGTTAAACTATGATGTTTATATTTTACTAGAGGGATTGTACTCTTTTTTCACTGCATGGGAGGTATAATTTGACTTGTGTTATAAGGTTGTATAGTGAGAAGCTCACTAGTGAGGTGTTTGGTAATTCATTGCTCTAGTGAATATTGCTTTTGATTGACCTTTTTCCTTAATACTTCCAAGTATGTATACTTATTTTAGTGGTTCTAGCACAGCAGATCTGAGCATCTCCAGCAAAAATCTACTTTTAGGTCTGATGGTCAAGAATAGGATGAAAAGTTGGGAAATGGAGGTTGGGGAAAAATTGAAAAGATCAGAAAGATTGGCCTACTAGCAAGCTGATTTTATATAAGTGGTGAACCTAGCACTTCTTAGACACTCAGTAAGTAAGTGGTGACTATAAAGCCTCAAAGTCCAATCATAGACTGAAGGCCAAGGAAGATACCTCCTTGGTTTTTGGAAAGTGCTTGTTGTTTCCTGCTGTTAGTATTTTTTCCCCAATGGATTAGTTGAGGAACACACAGACACACAGTATACACATACACACATATACATATATATTTTTTAGACTTTTAAATTGACATATAACATATAGAGACATTACATTATTTAAATACATTGATTAAAAGTGTATATATAAATGTTTCACAAATAACATGTTTGTTTAATAAAGTCCCTGTTGTGCTTCCTGCCATTCACTACCTCACCCCAAAGGTAACCAGTATCTTGACTTCTAACACCACGTATACGTATATAAATGTAATAATATAATATAATATGTACTATGTTCATTTGATTTGCTCAGCATCATGTGTATGTGATCCACATTGTTGAAGGAGCGGTAATTGTTTCATTCTCTTTGCTGTATAGAGTAAGTATAATATCTAATAGCTTAGATAATCTTAGGGCAAAGTTCTGCTTAAATACTTTTCTCCCTAAAGCAGTTTCTAACACAGTGTTAATATAGGGATTGGAGAGGCATTTTTACTGAGAGAAACAGGTACCCAAGGAATACTAGGAAGGAGGAACATGCTGTGTTCTCTTAAGAGCCAGTGCATCAGCTTGGTGGTAAAGAAGTTACACACCTCCATACATTTCCTCTGTGTTTTGTGAAATTTATTTACTCTTTCTTTTTTGCAAATACATTTACTTTATTATTAAATGGTATTTCAAAAATATCTCATCATTGCCTTTTTTTAAATGAGTTAAATATAAAAGTCAGAAAAATCTGGTAGTTTATTTCTACATCTAACATGTAGAAGCCATAAAATGGTTTTCACAGTATCATAATACTTCACAACTTTGTCAAAAATATAGATGTTAGATATAGATATGGGAATTAAGGATGTATCACAAGAAAGCACTCCAGAAGCCAGTTCTGAAAATAATAAATGCTGACCCTTATTTGAGAAGTACACTTAATAAGATTCAATATTAATGAGGCATAATTACTAGATGCTTTCAAATAAAACTGTCTAATTTTTGAAATGTTGAAAATGTCATTGTATGAAAATTTGAAGAAGGGTTAGAAATCATGTGAAATTTATTTACTTTTGCTAGTAGAAAGGTTTTTTTTTTAGGTTTATATACTTTGGTAATAACAGTAATAGCTAATGTTTATAGGGCTCGTACTAGGTACAAGTACTATGCAAAGCGATTTACTTAAACTACTTGATTTTACTTTCACCAAAACTAATGTTTTGTTAATACTCTGTACTTTGAAGTTTTGGTCAGTGCAAATGAATACATTCTTTAAACTTATATTAGGGTATGTGGCTTCCAGTTTCTAACTCTTTGTTCTTTTCACAAATAGATATGTCATTGATGGTGCCACTGCTCTTTGGTGTGCAGCAGGAGCAGGACATTTTGAAGTTGTTAAACTTCTTGTCAGTCATGGAGCCAATGTGAACCACACTACAGTAACTAACTCAACCCCCCTGCGGGCAGCTTGCTTTGATGGCCGACTGGACATTGTGAAATACTTGGTTGAAAATAATGCCAACATCAGCATTGCCAACAAGTACGACAACACTTGCCTAATGATTGCAGCATATAAGGGACACACTGATGTGGTCAGATACCTTTTAGAACAACGTGCTGATCCCAATGCTAAAGCACATTGTGGAGCCACAGCATTGCACTTTGCAGCTGAAGCTGGGCACATAGACATTGTAAAAGAGCTGATAAAATGGCGTGCTGCTATAGTAGTGAACGGCCATGGGATGACACCATTAAAAGTGGCTGCTGAAAGCTGTAAAGCCGATGTTGTCGAACTGTTGCTCTCTCATGCCGATTGTGACCGAAGAAGTCGGATTGAAGCTTTGGAACTCTTGGGTGCCTCCTTTGCAAATGACCGTGAGAACTATGACATCATGAAGACATACCACTATTTATATTTAGCCATGTTGGAGAGGTTTCAAGATGGTGATAATATTCTTGAGAAAGAGGTCCTCCCACCAATCCATGCTTATGGGAATAGAACTGAATGTAGAAATCCTCAGGAACTGGAATCCATTCGGCAGGACAGAGATGCTCTTCATATGGAAGGCCTTATAGTTCGGGAACGGATTTTAGGTGCCGACAATATTGATGTTTCTCATCCCATCATTTACAGGGGAGCTGTTTATGCAGATAACATGGAATTTGAACAGTGTATCAAGTTGTGGCTTCACGCCCTGCACCTCAGACAGAAAGGTAACAGGAATACCCACAAAGATCTTCTTCGATTTGCTCAAGTTTTCTCACAGATGATACATTTGAATGAAACTGTGAAGGCCCCAGACATAGAATGTGTTTTGAGATGCAGTGTTTTGGAAATAGAACAGAGTATGAACAGAGTACGAAATATTTCAGATGCTGATGTCCACAATGCTATGGACAATTATGAATGTAATCTCTATACCTTTCTGTATTTAGTGTGCATCTCCACCAAAACACAGTGCAGTGAAGAAGATCAGTGCAAAATTAACAAGCAAATCTACAACCTGATTCATCTTGATCCCAGAACTCGGGAAGGTTTCACCTTGCTGCATCTAGCTGTCAATTCGAATACCCCAGTTGATGATTTCCACACCAATGATGTCTGCAGCTTTCCAAATGCGCTTGTCACCAAGCTCCTGCTGGACTGTGGTGCTGAGGTGAATGCTGTGGACAATGAGGGGAACAGTGCCCTGCATATTATCGTTCAGTACAACAGGCCCATCAGTGATTTTTTGACCTTGCACTCTATCATCATTAGCCTAGTTGAAGCTGGCGCTCACACTGACATGACAAATAAACAAAATAAGACTCCGCTAGACAAAAGTACAACTGGGGTATCTGAAATACTACTTAAAACTCAAATGAAGATGAGTCTCAAGTGCCTGGCTGCCCGAGCAGTTCGGGCTAATGACATTAACTACCAAGACCAGATCCCCAGAACTCTTGAAGAGTTTGTTGGATTTCATTAAGTGACTGGATATGTAAAATTGTTTAATGTGGTGCTAAAAAGTAAAGAACTTTAATCACAGACAATAGAATTATGTGTTCATAAATTCTGCTTATCTTTCCACTACCTTTCTCTCTCCTCATCCTTCCTTAGTTCTGTATTTTGTCTTTTTGCCTCATAGGGTAATTGATTGCAGATACACTTGAAACAAAGCCACATTGTTTAGGTGTAACTAAGGTATTTGAATATTGGTTACTTAACTATTTTTCTTTTTTTCTTTTCGTAAGGAATGAATATAAAATATTTTGTTTATGCAATAAGGAACATTTATGATTTGAAGTTGATAATGTTGAAAACTGCCTACAAAAGTATTTCTGTTAAGCCTTTGTCAGCATGTTATCCTTGCAGCAGGTTTGAGGATTTCATGAGGAAAAACAACTACAAAAGAACACTAAAAGTAATGGAATGCAGGTGTTCTGCACATGCCAAACTGCTGTAGGTAATTTACATTCTTCCATTATTTATGTGGAGTGATAATACATTACACTAGGAGGATTTAATAAAATATAGCTGCAGATTAATCTGAAAAATGTGCTAATTAATAATAGTTGCAAATTTATAAAGTTAAATCCATTGAAATTGTCGCATTATGCTAGGTGATATATACAAAGTAGTAATAATCTTAAAGCAACTTTTCAGAGGATATTGATGGACTATTTGCCTTTAGGCTTCGAATTCTAAAATTCTTTGAAGTCTCTGTTTTAATATAGTTTATCTAAATTGCAGCAGTCTGCATTTGACTCATCTCACAGACATGTAAAAATTATGAATGCTGTGCTTTTTGTGAAACAAATTGTCATATATAGTTCCACGTTCTATTTTTGTTCCTTTCTCCCTTTCCTTCTGTGTAGTATCTTTTAAAATTTGGAAACTACTTTTCCAGAGGGCATTATTTGTGCCTCCCCAATAAGGTGTGTATGACAGATGAAAAGGAACCAGGATATTTTTCATTTTTTCACTTTGTTTACTTAGTCTGTGATAAGAAGTAGAAAAAATCACTAGTGTGGTATAGGAAATTAATGTTTTTGATGATGAAAATAATTTGCAATGCCACTTTGAAAGCTATTTCTGTCTGAGAGCTGCAGACTTTTCAACCACAAAATGTCACTTATTCTGACAGGCTGTACAGAGGTCTTTATGATTTTTGTTTTGTTTTGTTTTGTTTAAATGGCAACATTTTAAGTGTCAGACTAAAAGTGTATTCTGTGATTATCTTTTAAGCATCACAGAAATTCAAGTAAAGGGTACACACCTATTTTTATTAATGTTAAAAATGATAAAGTAAAATTAGCTATAACTGTATTTTTCTCTCTAGTGCCAAATGAATGCCTTAGCTACTCATAGTGCATGGTACTGTAAGTGAAGATCTACAGCCTTTTTTTTTTTTTTCGTTAATGAAAAGCATTATAATGATGTAGCAACATCAGATACAAACTTAAAAAAAAACCTGTAAAGTTTCAGTTTTATGTATGGATATTGCTCTTTGAAGTATAAGCGAAAGGTTGCAGTTAGATCAGTATAAAACATAATGACCAAGCCAAAATCTGCACCTAGGGGCCTTAAATAAAATGGTGATACCCCACAAAATGAAATACTTTGAAGGGTGGGAGGGACTAGAAGGGGGAACTTTAAAAACTTTTCCCCCAAGAGTGCAAGATACTTTTACAGCTACTGTAGTTATACTTCGTGTGTCTTCTTGCTTCAGTTAGGAATGTTTTGATGGTAAATTCTGTCATGATAATATATTTCTGTTTTCCTAACCTGCGATTTTTACAAGTAAGATTGTTAAGATGTTTTAAAGGGAGATATTTGAGCCCTAATTCGAAAATTATTGGCCTTGATCCTCCTGGTGTGAATCAAGGAAATGCTGTACCTTGCTTTTGGCAACTCTCATGGACTGAAAGAGAAAATACACCTCCTCAAGGTGAGTGAATCACGCCTTTCCACAGCTCAGACCAGACCCTATACATTTGAGAAAAGGCCTGCTTATTTGACAGTTTGAGGAATGGCTATGACACTTGATATTCAGTTCGTTCCATTATTAATGTATATGATTTTTAAACACCAAAACTTAAAATGTTGGATAATGTTGCATGTTTTAAAAAACATTTCATCGCGTTGGCTACCCAGGACCATCACTGTTTTAGATATTATTTATAAAATGAGGATAATGATTATATGTATATATCTAGACATCAAAATTTAATGATAGTGTTTTTGAGAAGGGAGGACTGAATGCTAGAGAAAGTAAACCTGCTGACTGAAATGTTGACAAAGTTAGAGAAATAATTTGAAGACAGTGGAATAAACTACGAACTCTCTAATGGTAACTTTTTTTTTTTTTTACTATAGTATAGTAGTACATTGTATACTATATTGCTAAGGATCTAATTCTGTCTTGTAAAATAAATCCAAATTTGTATTGTGAAACACCTGTATAAAACCATTCTTGAAACAAGTGATCTACATGCCTGTTTTTATTTGTTTTTGGTAGAATTATTTTTAAATGTTTAGCCAAACCCTTCCCAAGCTTAAGTTTTTTTTTTGTTTGTTTGTTTGTTTTTATAAGGAAAATAGGTAAGAAAGGTGGTAGTTCTGTATCTCAGCTCTCTGAGAACTTTAGGCTGTCCATTTTCCAGCCATTTTGTCATTTTGTTTCTTATTGGTAAGATTACCCTTTGGATTGTAAGTCTTTCTTGATAACATTACAAATTCAATCAGAACTTTTGTCTTGCTCAATAATTGTCATAAATTTGGTTGAACTAGAGGCCCAGGTGGATGAATCCCTGGGCAAAACATGTGAAACCTAGCTTGGTTTTATGCTTTTAATATAGTTGGTGAAATTGAGTTCTCAAGTTTAGGTAACTACTTAACTCAAGGAACAGGCAGCAAATCTGTCCCCTCAACTGATAAAGAATGAGGGCATTTTTGGCATAAGAACTCTGACACAACATTGTTTTTTTAAGTCTACCCTGGATTGCTCTAGTAGGCCACAGTCTAACTACATTAAGGTTCTTTGCTGTGGGCAGTTCCAACAGACAAACACCAAAAGGCAAGCTTTGGTCTTGCTGGTTTCCGGGAAGGGTTTTGTTTCATGATACAATCATTGATTAATAACTAGTAATTATGAGAAACTTAGGTATGATAGCACTAGGTAAAATAAAAGATGATTTGGAAGCAGCAGCTCCCTAAGAATGAACTCTGCATTTGGCAAGCGTTTTTGAAAATTAAAATCCCAAGGGAACAACACCTTGTCACCAGTTTCCATTACAGTCGAAGCAGCTCCTCCATAAATAAGACCATTTTGGATTATTCGAGCAGAAGTATTTTTTTTTGTTTGGACTGGGGCAGGGTGAGGAGTGAGTTGCTGGACCTTAGATTACAGTTTGCTGGTTTTAGAAACAGATCGAACTAGTGAATAGATGGATAAAAGTATAAAGGACTTGTTTTTATGATAGATTTTCTGTAAAAATCTTAACTGTTCTTTTTCAGGCTAGCCAGATGTATTAATATACAGATGACTATGCTGTTTTCCTTACCGACTATACTATAACATTAAAATGGGTTAAAGAAATCTAAACTCTGTTTTTGCTCTATGAAAAGTTACTAGTTCAGAAGATTCTAAGCTGTGTGCTCATTGCTACTGTGAAAATGCACAGCTCTGCTCTGGATACCTTCTCTGGAAAGTAGAAAGCTCCCAGTTACGTATGGCTCATTGCAGGGCTTTCTCATACATTTCTGGCAGATTTGCCCAAATCTTCAGATGGGCTGGGTTCTATAGCATTCCCTCCCCCAGGTATGGGATCTAAAATAAATACTACACTGATAGTGGTGATAGATATATTAATTTTTAAAACTATAAATGTGGTCTCTAGTCCTAGGTTTGTGGTGTGTTCCTTTGTGTTAATGTGTAGGGAAGGGACACTGACTTGATGGTTATGGGGAGTGTATCTTGATGTGTGTGCAGGGGTGAGTATTGCTAAATTATTAACAACTTTTCATTTAGGGGGTTGAGTCACATGATGTATGGCCTAATCAGAAAAATGAAGGAGCAAAGATGCAAGCTTTGCCAAGTGATGAAGTGAACAGGTTTTGTATCTGTTTTTTTTGTTTTGTTTTTTGTTTTTTAATCAAGTGTTGTAAAATCTATGCATGGCTTTTTTTTTGTTGTTGCTTAGTAACTGGTAGAGGAGAAAATATGAGGGAAAAAAGCCCTCAGCTTTGCTAACCAATCTTTTCAGAGGTACATAGTTCGGGAGTAAAATCTGACTGGCCTAACATGTTGAAAGATCCTGTCCTTTGTAATATTCGCCCCATCCCACAATCCTCCATGTAGAGGAACTAAATGGTTGTATTATAGTAATTCACTGTGATTTATAACAAACCAGTGATGTCATTCTATTGTGCACTTTTGTCAAACAAACCATTTACGTGACTTTAATAAACTTAGTAAACTTGCCGACTGCACCAGAGGTCTATTAGTGATTTATATATTGCATGACATTTTCTATTTGAGTTTGACATGTAGAATTATTTTTAATTTCATGGTAGTCTACAGTCCTAATAGCCCAGCTAATTTGAAACTAACAATATTGCTGTGTAAAAGGAAAAAAATGGTGTTTGTGTTCAGTAAATGTTTGAAAAAAATTACCTCGAAGTTTGTGTCTTTATTGTTCATTGTGCTTTAGCTGAGATGATCTTTGGCTGAATTCATTTGGGAAAAAAGTTGTTATACATGCGCATGGGAAAAGAATTCAGTAAAGAAAAATTCAAATAGAGGAGAAACAAAATTCCCTTCTCATCCCTCTCTGCCTCCCATTTGGACTATTCAGAGGGTAATCACCATTACTAGTTTTTTGAGTAGCTTCCCCCAATTTTCTGTGCATATATGTATTCTTTTCATTTTTTAAAAATACAAGTGGACTTTTACCTTTCTTCTGCATCTTGTCTTTTTCGTTTACTATATCTTAGGTTTTTTTCCCCTCATTTTGGTGTATATATATATATAAAAACCCATAGCATTTCTGTGAGTGTACCTGAAATTTATTTAACCAGGTCTTATTAATGAACTTTTAGGTTTTCAGTTTACTGATACTCCAAATAATGTTTCAGTGAACTTCCTAATATACTGTATTCACAGAACAAATTCATTCCTAGCACTGGAATTTCTGGTTTAGTGACTTAAGATCTTGGTAGATGTTATCAAATTGCCTTCCATCTCCCTACACCCTTATTGCCATCAGATATTACCTAATCATTTAGTTTTTGCCAAGGCGATAGATGAAAAATAGTATTTCATGGTTTTGATTTCCATTCCTTTATTATGAATGAGGTTAACACTTTCATATATTTACTGACCTTTACATTTCTTTGTTTGCTTTTGGCTTATGGTCTTTTTCTTATTAGAAGTTCTTTGGAAGTTTAAGGAAATTTTCTCTGTCATATGACAGTTTATAGTTTGTTTTTTGACTTTAGTAGTTTTTATAGCAGAATTTCAAAGTTTTAGGTAGCTAGACTTTTTTTTTTAATGAATTCTGAGTTTTGTTCTTGCTGCTTATAAGGTTGTCTCCATTCCAAGGTCATACATAAATCATTTTTAGCTGTGTTTTCTAGTCCTTTTATGGCTTCTTCCTCTTCTTTCCTTCTTCTTTTTCTCCTCCTCAGGTGGTTCACAAAGCTTGCTGGCAAACTTAGACAAAATTGTATTTTTCTGATTTGCCTTTGCTTTGTAAATTGGTGTGCTTAGTCCTGATAGCAGGACTGGGGTTTGCTCCTGCCTCAAGCAGTGGGAACTAACTGTTGGAAATTAATGCTTATTAAGCACCTACTGTGTGTCAAGTACTATACCAGGGGTGTGCATACAATAATAAGAAAGACTGTTCCTGCCCTTGGTAAGCTGCTTGTCCAACTGAGTGCCCACCCTTATTTGAAATCTGATTTTCTGTTTTTCCTCAAACTTTAATTTCCCAAATAAAATTTTATGATGGTACTTTCTGATTCTGGCTTGGGCCACCTTCTGAAACATTTCAGAAAACATCATTTGAGTTGCTGCCTATTTTTTTTTTTTAATGTGGGAGTACCAGGGAGATAACAACATATAAAACTAATGACAAAGAATGAGTCCATTAAGGAATGGTACCCCATCATTTTTTAAAAAAATATTTTTCTGCTCATACTCTACCTTTGCTAGGTACGTTTTAGCCTATATCTTGTTGAAAAGTTCCATAGCCGCCCAGGTGCCAGGCCTCCAGCAAAGCTCCTCTGTTCTGTTTCAGTGTCTGTTTTGGAACATGGTGTCCTACTTTAGTGTGATGTCAAAGCTAATGGAATAGACAGTAACACAAAAGCTTGTGGTCGATTAAGCTTGACTGCTCTTTGCGAAGTGCCTAGTTGATGTTAGTACTAATGTAAGGATAACTTGGGGGATTTTTTTAATAGTAAGAAGTACAGAATAAAAGGCTGAAGACCTTAACCAAAGGTAAAAACAGAGGCCAAGGTGTTGTTGAATGAAAATGGGATTATTTACCACTAATGGCCATAGTAAGCCAAGTCACCCAAGGCACATCTGGTGGTGGAGAGACCTGGCCACTTCTTGTTTGCAGTGAGGTGTGGTTGCAGTGAGTCATTAGGCCAGAAAAGGAACGTGAGTGAGCCAGCTGTTTCTATTATAGGCTGCTTGGCATCTTGGGGCTTGAAGCCAGGATAACTGACTCAAGTCTAGTGTCTCATTCTGAGAGAGTATTGACAGTAAAAGCTTGTGACTGCTGATGGAGATAGCAACTTGTCTTTTAAAGCCCTCTAGGAAAGGTGAGTTCCACATCTCTCAGAAGCTCTTTCACATTCCCCCTGGCAGAGTCATTCTCCCTCTGTTGTGTTTGAATTAACACTTTGCCCCTTCTACCTGATACCTTTCCTGTACCTTCCTTCCTTGAAAGGAAAACCCAGAAACTCCACTCTTTGGGGGGTTTTGCTGGTTTTTTTTTGGCGGAGCTGCCACCAAAATAGGCCCAAGGGCGACTGAGAAAGGCTGCATTGTTTAAGAACCTGACATTGAAGTTTAGAGAATAACAATATTATGGCTCTAGATTGCTGGTTTTCTAAGTTTAATGTGCTTGAAAATGCCTCATAGAAATTGGATCTGGGAGGTATGGGTGGATCTTAGTCTGTGGTTCTGATTGAGGTGGCTCTGGGACCCCACTTTGAGAAGCTCAGCCCTGGATACGTAATCTACTTTAAGAGGCACAATTTGCCCCGTGAGCTTGAATGCCCACACTATCTAATGTCAGAGAGAAGCAGCACTCTTGTCTGGATTTCTCCTTTACAGCTCACCTGGCCAGAACTGACAGACACCATAATTGATGTCCATTTCCCGGAGACTAGGATAGCACAAGGGCCTGAGGACCCTCTCGGATCTCCCCAAGGTCTGCTCCTCAGTTTCCCTGAGGGCCTGCCCCGTCCTGCATAGGGTCTCAACATGTCAGAACTAACAGTGAAACCATCTAGGACATCTTGCACTTCTCATTTCATAACTTCTTGTTGGAGGTCTTTCTCCTCTACTAGACAGTGAGCCTCGAATTTAAGAAATCCCCACAATCTGTGGACCAAATTCTAAAAGCACCTTCTGTTGGTAATTTGGTTTACAAGAGTCAGACCTCGCCCCTGGCATGTTTTTTCTTATGTACTTGTTTGCTTCAGACTTGCTTGGAAGTCAAAGCAGCTTGTTTAGAATAGTGTCTAGGATGGGCCAGTAATGCTTCTAAAATGAGAGTCCCCAAGCTCCAGGCTGCAGACCCTTACTGGTCCATACGTGGCCTGTTAGGAACTTGGCTGCACAGCAGGAGGTGAGTGGAGGTGAGCAAAGCTTCATCTGTATTTGCAGCTGCTCCCCAGCCCTAGCATCACCACCTCAACTCTACCTCAAATTATCAGGCATTAGATTCTCGCAGGAGCATCAGTCTCGTGCCAAAAAGGTTGGGAACCACTGTTCTAAAAGATTGAACCATTTTAAAGTTGGTTACACTTCATGTTAACACTTGATGAGTTCAGCTCTTAGCTCTATCATAATTATTCTTAACTACCAGATAGAACATTTCTAATAACATCCATGTGTGAACTGCAATATGAATTTTAATGTTGATTTGAGGTTGCATTTTGGATTGCTTGCCACTAAATGCCAAAATTGATTCAGAGACTGCTGTTCATTTCCCCTTTCAGACAAAAATCTGCAGCAAATCCCACTCTGGAGACTTGGAGGCATGAGAACGTCTTCCAGACGTCAGGATGGAGCTGAGTTCATTTAAGCATTACGATGAGAGCACAGTTCCCATTACTCATTATAGATGGTCACTGGTGCCATGTTCACCTCTTGTTTGGTTTCTAGCGTGTGTGGTCACCTGCCTGTTGACCTCGACTCTCAGCACCAGTGGAACTTTGGAACAAAATGATACCTTTCCTGACCAATATGAGTTCCTGGGGCAGGCCCTTGCCTAGGTATCTCTTAAAACTCCTGTGTGATTCTAAAGTGTAGCCAGGCCTGAGAAAGAGCTCTAGCATGAGGCTTCGCTCCCTACAAAAATGCATCTTCTCTGCTTGCCCTCCCAGGCACTCAAGGCCAGTCTGAGGATGTTTATATCCCAGAGCAAATAACTTGGAAAGGGAGACTGGATGAGAGAAAGAGGAGAGCGACACAGTGCGAGGGCTTGACGACACTTGGGCTGCATCTGACCTGCAGGTACATTTTGTTTGGCCTGCAGTGGGGTTGCACGTGTAAATTTTTTAAAAATGTGAACATCAGTCTTTAAAAGTCAGGTTTCCATAAAAACATTCAGAGTTGGTGGGTTTTGACTAAAGACATGGTGCTAAGTCAAACAAAGCACTTTTGAGCGTGGGTTCATCCATTCCCCTTCAGCCAGGTTACTCTGTTCATGGGGGCAAAGACTCAAATGAAATATGATTTCAAAATATTTCCTTCTGATTTTGGTTTCACCACTTGAGAAAAAAATATTCCCATAAAGATTTATTTTGTATCAATGTCTTCTCTTTCACTATAAGTCCTTCTGAAGCTGGGCTAGAACGACAGTCTGGTGTGAGAGAGAGAGCACTGTCCTGGGATTAGTTTATTTTGCCATGTAACCTAGGGCTACCTCTTAATTTCTCTGGTTCTAGGATCCTCATCTATGGGGGGAGCCAGATCAAGTAATCTCTGAGTTTCTATTTCTGGCTTCTTGGGATTACCATGACACAAGAACAGGATGGAGACAACTTGGTCTAAGAGCAGCTTGTGTGTGACGATGAAGAAACTCAGGTTGTAAGAAGGTCAGCACTGAGATGCTAGCTTGGAGAAGTCTGGGAGGCCTGACAGGGAAGAGCTGGAACTAAGGGGTAGAGGCCACAGTGACAAGTGGGTTTCGACCATCCAAACTGGACAAAGATGGAATGAGTGGTCTTGGGAGGGAGGGAGTGCTCTATCATTGGAGATGTCGATCCCCGACCAGACAGCCACTTGGAGGGGATGTTGCAGGGAGCAGATGGTGAACAAGTCCCTTCTCAATACTTAGAGATAACGGCAAGGAAGCAGGGAGCCCCTCCTCATCTACCTCTTCTCCAAGAAAAGAATGCTGTCTCACTAGGACATGTTCTGCCCACAGAAATGAAAGTCAGCACCTTGGTTGTTTTTAAACACTTTTTAAAAAATTTCTTAAAAATATTTATGACAGTAAAGGTCATACTGTGTAACAGGGGGACAGATGCCTTTGATGTATCCCCCTTTCATTTCTACCTCAGAACAAGGTTAAGGCATAAATTACTCGGCTGGGCACCAGGCGTGCCTCTTGTCCTCTGGGCTCCAGCATTGGTGGTACCACTTGTCTCATGGGCCTGTGGACCGGATATTTGCCACCGAGGAAGCAGAGAGTTGGGGTTCCCTGCCCAGGCCTTACTCAGTGCGTTCCAGAGAGGACCCCTCAGCAGCCATGGCTGAGCCCTTCTGTGCACGGGTAGACAGAAGGTAGGGATGGGAGGCTGTGTGTGCTTAGGAAGGGGATGATACAGGAAGGGGAGGCTCCCCACCCCTAATCCCTGCTGCCCAGCCTGCAGCCAGGCCCAGGAGTCATGGGGGCAGCTGCTTGGGAAGACACAGTAGGAACGTGGAGCCCTAGGGATTGCATCATCCACACACTTCCACTTCCGGATGTACCTGGGAACAAAAGTGGCTGGGAGGGGCGGTAGTGGGGTGGGGAGGGTGACAAGCGTGATGAGCACGGTGGGGGAGTGTGGGTGGCAATCAGTGTGAACGCATGGGGGTGCCTCCCATTTCCAGGTGGGTGCCTCGTATCCTGGGTCCCAGCTGCCTGTCCGTCACAGTCTCCACTTTCCAGAGTCTTTATCCCTGGCCAGCAGCTGTCACCATCACGACCCTGGGCTCCGGTTATTCAGGGTGTTCTCTGGGGTCCCAACTCCTGCCTGGGGAAGGGGTGGGCGTGACTCGGGAGCCATTGGCAGCATGGGGGTGGTGGTGGTAGGACAGTGCAAAATTCAGATCTGCTGTCCCATTGGGTCCTATCGGAACTGGAGGCCTGGAGTGTGCGGAGTGGGTCTGCATTTGCAGTCTTTCTCTTTGGGTTTCTTCTGAGGATAGCGATGATTAGGAATTCCTAGCACCTTAGTGTTGGGGGCAGCAAATGCCCCCACAGAGCCTGGGGGAGGCTTTGGCGTGTGCTTTGGGAGGGGTCCCTTTGAATCCCTAGGGATGTGTGTTGGACGCGTCTACGTCTCCCAGTAGGGCAGGCCCTCTTAAAACTGGCTTGAGTTCCCTTCAGAGGGAGCAGGCTCTGTTTTTCAGATGAGGTCAAGTGCAAAGCGAGCTGGCATCCTCTCTGCCCCAGCTCAGTGGGGCCACCAGCCTGGGCTTGCACACCACCTGGACCTGGCCCCCGTCAACTCGCAGCCTCCTCAGGAGCCTCACTCCAGTGTTTTGGGGGTGGGGTCCAGGCCCGGCTCTCTTCTACGCTTGGCACTTCTAAAGAAGCCGAGCTGTGGGGAGGCAAAGGCAGAAGTCTCAGGGGTGGGCAGAGTGGATAAGGCCTAACTCCCCTCCCAACTGTCCCTCCACTAACCCTCTGAAGGCTTCTTCCCTCAGAAGGCTCCCCAAATACCCAAGCTTATTTTCAGGATGCCCTCTCCCCCATCTCCCTTGTGGGCCTGATGATGGGCCACTTAATTGGTAGGGAGTGCTGGAACAGAGTGAATGAAGTCTGGATCAGTAGGCAAGAAGTCATGCTGTGTGACCCTGCCCCAGTAAACACTCCTCTCTGGGCCCCCCTCCCCTTATCTATGATAGGAGGAGACTGAGACCAAGGCTTCTTAACCTGAGGCTCAAAGACAGCGAAGGGCTTTGGAGGGTTTGTTAACAGCATGACTTTGTTACAGACGTTTTGCGGTGTGTGTACTTGTTTTTCTTGTTTGTTTGTTTGATGAGAGAAACCCTAGCTTTCAGCAGGTTTTTCAAGGGACCTACGAAAGTTTTAGAGCCATAGGTTGAGTGCTCTCTGGTGGCCAACCTGCCTGCTGTGATGAGGGCTGGATGCTGTGGCTGCAGGCAAGTTCTGGGGAAGAGGCTGGGCTGGTGTCAGCTCCCATGGGGGGAGAAGGTGGGGGAGTGACCACAGAGCCCAGAGTTTGGATCCCCAGGCTTGGGCCCTCTAGCCAGCATGTTGCTCCCCACTGCCACGCTGTGGGGGCCCTCACCTTCCACAGCGCCAGGACCAGCAGGGCCAGCAGTAGGAGGCCCCCCAGTGTGCTGCCCACAATGATCCAGATGGGGATCTGCCAGTCTTCTTGCTTGGAGATCTCAAACGTGATCTGTAAGGGGCGGAGGGGCGGGGGAGGCGGCCAGGTCAACAGCATTACTGTTCAGAGGGTCCCTTTGAGAACCTGGGGCAGGGCCAGAACACAGAAGACAGCTAGCACCTGCTGGGAGGTCTGCATTCCCTTCCTTAGGGAGATGCTGGAGGGATGGGTGGCACGCAGCCTGCAGAGGCCTCAGAGCTCCCAACTCCTGCACAGTGGACACCTGACTTAAGTGATCAAAGTGACCCCACCTCCTCTTTGAGACATTTTCTGCCTCTTGTCTTCTTTGCTGCTTCCTCATCATCTCCCAAACTTCTAAATGTGGACATGTCCATGATTTCACCCTTGGACCTCTCCTTTATCTACAGCCACTTCCTGGTGAGCTCAGGGCCAACTTACACAGTGGGCACGGGGCCCAGGGCCCACAGCATTGTTAGGGACCCACGAACATGATCTACCTTCTTTTAAAGTTAGAAGAAAAAAATAAATATAATCTAATACAATTATAGACATGCTTATTGGGATTAAGAGAAAAAAATTGTGCACTGGGCCCCTTATCCTTAATTTTGGTCCTTAAAATACTGGGTTAGAGTAAAATTTAAAAAGAACTGTTTTTTATGTTTTAAATGTATTAAGAATTTCCAATATGGTTCCTATCAGGGTCAAACTGCTGATTTTAAAGTCTATATTACAAGGATAGGAGAGAAAAAAAAGTTTAATAGGATAGACTAGAACAGCTTGTTTTGAACAGTCTAGTATTCCAAAGTTGCCATCAGCAGACTCAGAAGAAGCCTACGTACCAATAAAAAATTCTTAACATATATTCTTCCCCTTTCTATATCTGTTGTCATGTGTCCTAGGGGCTATCACTAATTCTAAGCCACAAGGTTCTAATTATGTGACCAAAAAATGAACATAATATTGCTTGGATTATATTTATCTTTATGTGGACATCATAAAATAGTAATTTAAAAAAGTATATATATATATATATTATGGAGGAAGGGGCCCTGAAAGCAAAAGTGCCCAGGGCTATGAAAGTCCCAATGCAGCCCTGGGTGGTCACTCAGGTCATTTGGCCTGCCTGGCATCATGAACAAAACAAACTCTTGATCCCATTCCTCACCCTCAAACTCGTTCTGTCAATGTCTTTCTCATCAAAGCAAATGACAGCATCATCTTTGCTGTGGCTCAGGCCACAAACCTTGTATTTCTCATACCCACATGGACTCCATCAGCAAAGTCTGTCCCTTTTACCTTTGAAACACCCGGAATATGGCCACTCTTCCTGCTTCCAGGTCTACCTCCTGGATCTGAGCACCGCTCATCTCCCATCTGGAGCCTGCAATAGCCATCTAACTGCCTCTCTGCTTCTGCCTCGCCCCCTACTGTCTATTCTCGGCATAGCAGCCAGAGGACGCCAGATTTATGCTCTGCTGGGCTCAGATCCCCCATGTCTTCATCCCATCTCACTCAAAGTAAAAAATAGAGTCCTTGCACTGGCCTGCAAGGCCCTAGACTCTCTGGCCCCACTTACCTTACTAATCTTATCTCTTACTCTCTCTCTAGCTCCCCTGCTCCAGCTCACCAGCCTCCTGGCCTCCAATGTGCAAGCACAGACCTGCTGTAGGGCCTTTGCATAGGGCCTCTGCTGGCACGGCTCATAGTCTCTGTCTGATGTCCCTTTATTGGAGAGGTTCTCCTCAATCTCCCTGTATAAAACAGCACACACTGAGTCTCCATGTTTACATGCCTGTGTCTCTTTGGGCAGACCTTATCACGGCTCGACATTGTATATGTTTATATTAATTGCCTTTCTTCCTTCTTGGAATGTCAACTGCAGGAGATCAGTTTTGGTTCACTGCTCTATCCTCAGTGCCTGGAACAGAGCCTGGGACGGGGTAGGAGCTCGGTCAACATGTTGAATGCCACTGACTGACTGAACCCCTGGAACAGCATGGTAGAGTCCTGGCTTGGCCACCAAGTCATGATTCAGCTTGAGGCAAGTCTCTTCTCCCCTTCTGCCTTATCTCACACAACCTCAGTTTTCACATCTGAAAAATGGGGGTGGTGCATCATACCTCACAGATAACACATGAGGTATCTGTTACAGTGCCTGCACATAGTTAGGGCTTAACAAATGGCAGGTCTCTTTCTTTTCCCAAAGGCTGGACCTTGTTCTGCCTCCCTACCCCTGGCACCTAGCTCAGAGCCGAGCCAAAAGGGGCTTACATTTTGGGTTCCTGGATTTCAGAAAGAGAAGTGAAGCATTTAGAAAGCATAAGAGGGATTTTCTTTGTGGGGTGGGTAGTAGAAGGAGAATTCACTTAAAGAACACAAACGTGTGGAGAGAGAGGTAGTTTGTATATGGGGGTGAGGGGTGCCTGTCCCTCTCCTCACCTCTCTTGGTCACTTGGAAATTCTAACATATCTCTCAAGATTCAGTTCAAGTGGACTGTCTTCAGAAAGCTTTCCCTGGTCTGACCACCTCCCATCCCCAGCACCTGTTCTCATGCGCAGATCTGCATCTATACTTTGTTGTCCTTGTCCCTTTGTTTGCCTAAGTCGTCTCTGTATCCCCTGAGGGGGCCTCAGTCAAACGAGGGACAGCTAACAAACACTGAATGAATGAATGAATGAATGAATGAATGAACGAACAAAAATGCTCCTTAGTTGGGTTCCCCGAGTGCTGCCTCTGGGCTTTGCCCCTGCTAGCCCTCTGCCTGGCATACCCCGCCCTGTTTGTTGTGGGTACTTGTGTGTTTCCTTAAGGTCTGGCTTCTAGCCCATGTCTGTTTTGCTCTCCAGCATCTCCTGGGGTGGGGCTGGGGATTGTTAGGCATCTGGTATGGAATGCTCACCTGGAGCCCAGGCTGGCAGTTTGGGGACATGACCAGTGGAGGGCAGCAGTGTTCCATGGTGTTCCATGGCTGAAATGTCCATCTCTTTCCAGAGGACTGGGCTTTTCTCATTTTCCTAGGAGAGCACTGCACAGAGCCCCACCCCTTTCCTAGACTCTGATTCAAGCCAGTCTGATCTGCGACAGTCTGGTTTTACCCGATTTGAAAAGAGTTGCAATACCAAGACATCTCTCATCCTTTGGCCTTCACCAATTCATTTCACACCAGACTTCTAAAGTACAGGTCACGTGCATTTCATTAAATTTGAGGTGCGAATGGATGGGGAAGACAGGAGTGGAATCGTCATTCTAGGCAACCAGGCTACCCAAGACACAGCCTCACTGTTGCTGGAGCCAATCATCGAGCCTCTGGAGGCAAGCAGGCCTGGGCTCCAGTTCCAGTTTCCTTGAGTGTAAAATATGCAGGTTCCCCTCCTTCCTCTGCCCCCGCACTGAGCTGTTGTGGCGCAGAGCCTGGTGCCCCCGGGGTACTGGGAGAATGCCTATTTCTGTCCCCCTCTCCACTTTTGCCCCTAAAGGCCTTTTGCCTTGCTTTTTTCCCTCCCCAGATGCTACACTAACTACTAGCAGGTCTGTCCATCTCTTTCTTGCAGGAACATACAGCAGAGGGTGTAGGAAAACTGTAGGGGAAGGGGCAACCCCTTCCCAAGCTGGCCGGGCTCAAGCCCAGGTCTGCAGGGGTCCCAGGGGCTCACCTGGCGGCTGGGATCCTCCTCTCGAAAGATGAAAGGACTGTGAAACTGTCTCTGCAAGGCTGCATTGACTGTGATTTTCATCAACTTGTACTTGAGCTGTGTAATCAGAGGCCTTGTCAGAAGCTGGCCCCTCCCCAGATGGGAGACGCTCCAGCACCCACCTCCTTCCCTTTCTTCGTGCTAGCCTAGCCCAGGTGCTCTACTTACTGCTTTTAGGGACCGCAACCACAGGTTCCCCAGCAGATGGAAATTGATTTCCTGGTTGGGGGCCAGCCTCACGTTGCAGTTGATGGAGACTACATCAGAGTTGCTGTGATTCTGAAAGAGAAAGGAGGTTTTGGGGATGAGCAACCAGGCTCTGGGACAGAGAAGGCAGAAGCCTAGCTATGACTTGAGAATGTGAGCAGGGGCTTGGGCCGTCAGAGAGATGGCTCAGCTGCACTGCTTGACCAAGTGAGGTTTTGCTCTTGACCAAGGGCAGAGGACAGGGGACAAGGAGAGAGGTGGGGAGTGGGGACATATGGGCTTGGCCTGCCAGGGGATGGCTGGAGGACAAGGTGTATCTGATGCTGCGTTTGAAGTCGTGCATAATTGAGTGTGTTCCAGGAACAGAATTTTGGCTCAACGTTAGAGAACCTATAAATGCCATACCCATATAAACGGATTAAAGGAAAAAATTAGATGATCATTGCGACAGATGCAGAAAAAGCATTTGAGAAAATCCAACTTCTATTTACGATAAAAACTTTGGGGGAACTTCCTGAATAAAGGGTATTTATAAGAATTCACACCTTTGGTAAGTATCATATTTAATAATAAAAAATTAAAAATAATTTCTTTAAAACGAAGATCAAGACAAGACTATCACTACTTCTATTTACCTCTACTTCATTACCCTGGGGGTCCTGGCCGGAGCACTAAGACAAGAAAAACAACTTATAAGGATTGAATGGTAAAGCTAAAGCTATTATAATTTGTAGATGATATCATCTTAATAGAAAACCCAAACAAATCATCAGACTAATAATTAGAAGGTAATAGGTTAAAGTTATCTGTGTCACTCTCTTGCAGCCACCTCAACCCACCCAAGCCCAAGTCTTCAGTAAAGTGCACTACACTAAAAAAACATGCTTAGTGTGAGGTACTTGCTTGGGGGAAATCAAACTAAAACAGGTAAGGTGTTTGTCTGGATAAGGAACAGCGAAAGCTTGCACAGAAATTAGTATCGTGGGACGGGGGCAGCCCGGAGAACATAAACCTGGGAACTAACAGGGGTCTTGGAGGGCCTCGAGAGTCGAAGCTGAGCTGCCTTTCATTTCCAGGGCCAGGGAGGCCCCAGCTGATGTGGCCAACGTCTTCCGTAGAAACCGTGTGTGTTCCGGCCCTCACGGCCGTGTTCCATCTGGCTTTCTGCCCTTCTCTCTGCTTCTCTGTCTCCCAGGGCCCTTTTAGGCTCAGGTGCAAGTTCATTATCCCTGTTCTTTTTTTTTTCCCTCTTTTTCCTTTACCTTTTTCCTCTCTTTCGCCCATTCTCCCTCTTCACCCCCTGCCTCTGGCCACCACCGATCTGTTCTCTGTATCTATAACTTATTATTATTTTTAAAAAGATTTCACATATAAGCGAGATCATACAGTATTTGCCCTTTTCTGTCTAACTTACTTCACTTAGCATAATGCTGTTAAGATCCATCTGTATTGTCACAGATGGCAAGGTTTCCTTTTTTTATGTCTGAATAATATTCTTTTGCATACATATATATTCCACAATTTCTTTACCCATCGATGGACACTTAGGTTGTTTTCATGTCTTGGCTATTGTAAATAATGCCTCAGCGAACATAAGGGTGCAGATATCTTTTCGAGTTGGTGTTTTTGTTTTCTTCCCTGTTCTTTTACTTGAGTTTGTCTGCTCTTGCTGTCACTCTCTTGACATCACACACAGGCTTGTATCCTGGCTTCTCAGGGACTCACTCTTGTGTCTCCTGAGAAACAGTGAGCTTGTTAAGGGCAAGAAGTATCTTTTCCTTATTCTGCTTCCTTCTGGTTTGAGGCTGGGCACATATAGGTGCGTGACAAACTCTTATTGACAAACTATGGCTAAGGAGAGAAATAGCACCCCTGGAGCTCAGCAGCACTCTTCTTCCCCCGCCCCCCATGGTTCTTGGTTTGGGGGACACTCACCAGCTGTGGGGCACGACTTAAGTCTTCCTCCATTGGGGCGTGCCGGTACTCGGTGCTGTTTCCCCACACGTTACAGGACGTGTTCACCTGCACGAGCGACACACACAACCAGCCTCACAATCAGCGCCGGCAGACTGTGACATCCAGAGATGTTCCTTCTCCCTCCTCTTCCAAAGGGGGCCTGGCCAGGCCTGGCGCTGGGAGGACCTGGGGTCTGAGGACTCGGACACACCTAGCAGTATGTCTGTCTCCTCCTGGTCCCCACCCCGCAGCGGGCTCCGAGGGCAGTGCTACCTGGTCAGTGAGGAAGTCCCTCAGCATCAGCAGGCGGTTGCCGCCCCTGGTGGCGATGGGCACGGTGATCTTCATCATCACCCCATGGACAGGGAACAAGCCCAAGTTTTGGATCTGTGGCCGAGAGCGGGGAGGTATCAGTGCAACAGCAGCAGTTGGGGGAGTAGAGAAACGAGGATGAGGACCAGGCCAACAGTCCTGGGCCAGCAGCCTCCCAGCCGGGCCTGAGAAACAACCTTCAGGGTCCCTGTGTTTCTACCTGTGACAACATTGTCATGGGCTGGGGGAGTGGGGATGGGCTGGGGGTGGAGTGGGGGGAGTGCAGAGATTTGAAAGGGGTGTGTTCCCTGCGGCTGATATTTACCAAATGGAGGCTAGAGAGCAAGGGTCACTTCCATTTTTAACTCCTCTTGGCTCTGGGGGGTTTTGATGCCTGATACTGGTGGCTGCCCCGGGGGTGGAGATGGTGACTACAATTAATTTATTATGAGAGATAATCATTAATTAATGAGAGATGTAAATAGTGTGTGAAAGTTCACATTCTAGCTGTGGCACATTAGGTGTCAGAGCCACAGTGATTACAAGCAGGGTTTGGAATCAGAAAGACCAGGAATATA